>NC_051066.1:8122146-8422146 GCF_004664715.2 Peromyscus leucopus | reverse complement strand
TGTTGAAGGAGGAGAGATTTGTAACTGAGACCCTAGCTGGGAAGTGTCTGTGTCTCAATGATGCCGCTCCCACCCCCATGGTACCCACCTCACCCCATTTGGCCTCTTCCTTAAGTTCTGCACCTCTCGGGTTTCTTCAAGTTTTAACCTGGGAGAAAATGAATAAACAGTAATGTAGAGGCTGAGAGATGCTCTGCGAAATTCAAGGAGACCCACAGAGGTTTCCTAGTGAGATCTGAGCTTGTTTTATCTAGCAGGGCTGCACAAGGGGATGACTGGACCGCAGGCCTGGTTACCAGGTGTTTGGAAGGGTCTGCACTTGGTTGCACGATGTGCTTTGATCTATTAAAGGGGTCTTTTGCCCACACCTTGGCATTGTTATAAAAAAGCCTTTTTGAAGAGCCAGAAGGGGCCAGTGGATTTTGATAAGGTCCTCCCGAAGCTATCCTGTGTTTCTGTTTGTTTCCTCTCCGCTACCTTTCTATCTAAAAGTTTCTTATTCCTCTCTCCTCCTCATAGGAATCCTTTAAAAGGTGGGCACAGGCCTCCCACAGGTGGTGCCCTGAACAGGGACATAGGTTCAGGGACTCCCACACTAACTCAGTTCCAAGGACATCCGTCTCCCTTGGCCGAGTCCCTGGCACGGTAGATCACCGGCAGTCAGACCCATACGACCCCGGAACACCTCTCCCAGCTTCGCAGCCAGGAAAATGTGGCCTTATCCCCAGGAGCCTCTGAAAGACAACCGTGGCTCCCGGTCAACGGTGTCAGCGCGGTGCCAGCCGGTAGCCAGCCGCAAGCCTGTCTCCCCCTTCCTGGACCGCGGAGGTCCTACCACACACGTACCGAACCTCCTCTGATTCCTGCTCATCTTCCTCCGACTCCGAGTCAGCCCGCCGGCGGCGGAAAGTCTTTCGGATCCGCATAGCGGCGCCAGACTTTCGGAGCGATGTTACCAGCCGCGTAGTACAGGGAACCCCTTTCGCTTCCGGCGCGCAAAAGTGTCGTCAGACCGCCGGCTGCCTGCAGGCCCGCCTCCGGCTTGCCAGGCCCCGCCCCAGCAGCACGGCCCCCAGATCCCAGCTCGGAAAAGCAAAGGCAGGTACCGCCGCGTAGCCACACCCTCGGCCGCTCCCCAGCGATGTAACCATGCTCACCACCAGCGTGACAGCCTTCCAACCATATGGCCACGCCCCAGCAGCACGGCCACGCCCCCTACTCCCGGCATGCACGGGCACTCAACACTCGTGCGGCCACGCCCCCAGCGCGCACGGTCCCGCCTCCTAGTAGGCAGCGCCGTGTGACCCCGCCCCCTTCCCTGGCATAGGCTCTTCCGATTGGGCGGCTGGCAGTGAGGAGGCGGGGCGCGGCAGGCAGAGCCACAAGACTCTGCGCGGCGTCGCGGTGGGCGCGCTTGACTGACAGGCGGCGCGGTTGCGACGGCAGGTGAGTTCCGGACGGCTGCTGCCTGATGTCGTGGGCTGGGCCGCTAGAGCAGGGACGATCGCGCCGCCGCTGCGAACAGGGGAGGCCTAGATTTGCGGGGCCGCCGCGACATGGGGAGAGGTCCCCGCCGCCCACCATCCCATCGACCGGCTTCTCTGTCCGCCCCAAGACCCCACGGCCCTGGCTTCTTCCAAGCAGGCCGCATGTCGCTCCGAAGGCCAGCGCGAGGCCACTCGGGCTCCGGGCCCAGACGTGCAGATTTATTCCCCACGGAGAAACACTGAGCGCCTGGGCGGGGGTGAATATCAGTCCCGGTGCCAACTGCCAGTACCAGGGTGGCCTGCAGCCATTGGTCCCTAGGAGGGGTGCCACTGACGTTCAGAGGCCGCTCCAAGGGTGTGAGGCCGGGGACTGCCCTTCGAGAGCTTGGGGTGTCTCCTTTGGCCTGGAGGAGTGCCGCTCTACCCTACACACTTTCCACCCCCAAGATGTTGCAAGGGTAGTTAGCTTTCAAAGGTGTCCATAAACACTTAAGAGATGGATAAATGCATGCGTAATGGCTCACCTGGGACTTTTAGGGACTCCTTAATTGCTAGTTTCTTCTGGAGCAAAGCACTTTTTACTGGATACTTAACTGGCAGTCACTGGGCTAAGCATTCTCTCCCAGAAGTCTCCCGTCTAATCCTACGAAGTAAACGCAGTTGGGTCTGCCTTCCAACTGAGGAAGTTAGAAAAGGCTGAGGCTTACAGAAGTAACTGGTGCTTCAAGTTTCACAGCTGGGAAGTGGGGCGGGGGCATAGTGTTGTCGGCTGGGCTGCGGGAGTTGCATCAGGGACAGCGGGCCTCTATGGGTATTTGCTGCTGCTATTGCACCTGGCAGTCCAGCTCTTGGGCTGGGGGAGGGGCTGATGGAGACTTTTTCTGGAAGACTGTTCTAAAGCAGGGAGGCAAGTCTGCCATACCTTGGCTTTTCTCCAGAACACTTTTCTCGAAGGTTGTCATTCTCTTTACATTAGGACAAAGAAAAGACTGGGATGTCTTGAAACAGCCTTTTGGCTTTGATCAAAAAGGCATTAAGTATCAGAGTCTTGACATCCCCGCCCCCCCAGACTGTTTCAGCTGTCCTCAGTATAAGGCACTCATTGGATTGCCTCTGTTGACTGAAAAAGAGGCTCTTTGGGAACTGCTGCGGGAACCCAGGGACTTGTGTGTACAACTCTCAAGGCTCAGAGGTGGTTCTTAATTCCCCTGCCTGGCCGTGTGTGCCCTGCCCTGCCCTATAGCCCCTAGGGTCCTGGGCCACTCTGGTACCTTCAAGGAAAGAGTCAAAGTCAGGAACATTTCCAGACAGTCCTCATTTGACAATACAGAGAGACATTAGATGCAAAGCTGTTGCCCCTCTCCTACCCTCCTCCTTGAAGCCAGAATGCCAGGTGGCATCCACTTGCTGGGCTGTGGCAGATGGAGTTGATTCTTGTAACACAAGTACTGATTAGAGCCTGACAGCCGGGAATTTGACCTCGGTGCCTGGGTGGAGAGACAGCAGCCCCTCTGAGTCAGGCTCTTGAAAGTGAGGCTGCTTCACAGAGGGATCCTTTAGGAAAGTAAGGGGTTTTCCTCTTCTAGTTCCAAGATGAGTCTCTGGTTTCAGTTTGGCTTGGGAGTTGGGAATAGGTGCTGGTTTCTCTAAAGCTAGGTGGATGCCCAAAGAGCATTCACATCTGGATGGCCCCTGCCATTGTAAGCAAGCAAGAAATGCTTGTTTGAGCCAGGTGGTGGAGGCGGCGGCGGTGGCACACACCTTTAATCTCAGTGCTCAGGAGGTAGAGGCAGGCAGAGTGAGTTCGAGGCCAGCCTGGTCTACAGAGCAAGTTCTAGGACAGCCAGGGCTACACAGACAAGTTCTGTCTCAAGGAGAGAGAGAGAGAGAGAGAGAGAGAGAGAGAGAGAGAGAGAGAGAGAGAGAGAGAGAGAGAGAAGGAAAGAAAAATAATCCTGGTTTGAAGGACTGAGTATGTGGTTCAGCTGGTAGAGTTCTTACCTAGCATGCATGATGAACCTTGGGTTCAATCTCCAGCATTGCATGAACCTGGCATACAGTTTCATGCCTGTAGGCCCAACCCTTGGTAGGGTCAGAAGTTCAGGGTCATACTCAGCTATATAGAGAATTTGAAGCTAGCCAGCCTGAGTCTAGGCTACATTTGACTATCTCACCATTAAAAAGTCATTTAAAAAAAAATCCAGGCATGGGGCTGGAGAGATGGCTCAGAGGTTAAGAGCACCGACTGCTCTTCCAGAGGTCCTGAGTTCAATTCCCAGCAACCACATGGTGGCTCACAACCATCTGTAATGAGATCTGGCGCCCTCCTCTGTATACATAATAAATAAATAAATCTTTAAAAAAAAAAATCCAGGCATGATGGGGCAGGTTTTTAATCCCAGCACTTGGGAGGCAGAGGCAGGTGGATCTCTGAGTTTGAGGCCAGCCTGGTCTACAGAGTGAGTTCCAGGCTAGCCAGACTACCTCCTAGCTCCAACGGAAGCCTTCCTTCCCACCCTCTCCTGAGCCATCCTCCAGAGAGCAGTTCACTGCTCCACACAGCTTCAAGAAGTGTAGAACAGGGCCTGAACCTGAACCTCTGCTGGCGGCTTTTAGGAGTCAGTGAAAAGGAACGGAGTAGGTTTGGGCTTCCCCAGGCTGGCACGATTTTTTCTTTTCCTCTCAAAACAAAGCAAGGCCTTGCTGTGTAGTCGTAGCTGGATCTTGGAGGTGAAATTGGTCCCTGTGCCCTGCTGGCTGGCACATTGGGGTGTCGGAAGCCACAGTTCATTTAGAGCACTGGCTGCAGGGCAGGTCCCCCAGGTTTGGGTCCTGGCTCTGGGGCTCCAGGGATCTGGCTCAGCCAGTTACTCCTGTACTCCGAGGCTCACATTCCCCACCTTTGGTGATGGCTGGGTTGCGTCCTGGCCTCCCCGGGCAGTGTGACCGTCCTGCGGAGCTATTCTTGGGAAAGTTCAAGACTTGGAGCTGTTAGCAGAGCTCCTAAGGTGGGGTCCGTGGTGGGCAGGGAGACCCGGAGGTGAGAGAAGCTGGCCTAGTCCAGGCAGGGGCTGGGGTGCCACATGGCCCTAGATGAAGAGTCAAAGGGATGGGGACTTAGGGAAGTAAGACTGGGATGGGGAGGTGGGCAGTGTCTGGAAAAGGATGGTGCATGTGTCAGCAAGGGGTGTGTTTGTGCGGGGAGGGGGGGTGGCTAGTGAGAGGATCTGGGTGGTAGTTGTGGGAACCTGTGTGGGCGGAGGCCCGGCAGTGCCACCTTCAGATCCCAAAGGACCAGCGACTCCCTGGGAGTTGGAGGAATATTACCAGAAGCGCTGGGGAAAGTGATGAGTAACGGGCACCTGAAGCTGCCAGGCCTTGGGAGTGAGTGCGCAGTCGCGCTGCCTCTTGTAGGCCCCGCCTCCACCCGGCCCCTGAGGGTGGGGCTTCCTCCATTGCCAGCTCCCTGGGAAGGTGCCAGAGGCTGTCCTTGCAGGTGCAGAAGCTTAAGGTCTCACAGGGCAGGAGAGGTGGGCTCTTTGTCTCCATCCTTACTCTCCAGCTCCAAGACATGGGGTGTAGTCTAGTGCGTCCCTGAGGATGGTGGCCCAGTAGGACCAGCTGCTCTTCAGGGGACCGGTACCCAGCACCGTGGGCTTTACCAGGTCTTCCCTTTCAGCCTTGATTAGGCCTGCTGGCACCCCCTTCCAGCTGTGTCCCTCCTCACTGTGTGACCTCCGGCTTTGCTCTTCTGTCAGAAGCGAAGCTGCCATTCCTCCCAGAGAGGGTTGCTTGAGTAATCCGATGAGCCCTCATTCTGCCGCCACCGATTATTGGCTTTTCCCCTTTATTTTTCCATATCTGTGTCTCATAATGTCACTGTTGCTGATTCATGGGAAAGTAAGCCCAGGCAGTCTGGCCTTTGATGCCCAAGTATCTCAAGCAGTCATCAGAGAATAAGGAGGGTTATCATCGTGCGCAGCCAGAGAACGATGTTCTCCTGTGAAACCTTTACAACAACCGTCCTCCCAGGATGCTGTGACAACAGGCCACGGGAGGGGCTGCTTAAGCAATTCCAATTAGTGGTCTCCAGTTCTGGAGGGGGTTAGGTTTCAGACACCACTTCTCATTGGACGCTTGCGGCCTTCCGTGTGACAGCCTCCATTGCTTCTTTGTGCTTGAGTCCCGTCAGGGCCACCACAGAGACCTGCTTTTCACTTATTTCTCCCAAGTCCTTACCTCCAAATACATGCTGGAGTGAGGGTGCTTGGGATCTCAGTGTAGGCGTTTTGGGGTGGGGTGGGACAGTTTGGTTGTTATCGGGGGGTGGGGAGGTGCTCAGCCAGCTTAGTGCTTTCCTAGCCAGCACGAGGACCTGAGTGCAGTCGTCATGTGAAAAATCTGGGTATGTGGTATGTGTCTGTAATCCAGCACTGGAGGGGAAAGATGGGGAGACCCGTGGGGTTCAGTGGCCAGCTAGTCTAGCTTAATCAATGAGCTGCAGGTTCTGTGAGAGACCCTGTCTCAAGAAATAAGGTGGACAGCTCCAGGGAAGGTGACACCCACACTTGGCCACTGGCTTCCGCACACATAAGCACCCATGTGCACCCTCACCCACACCCCCAGGTAAATTCTTAAAAATACTGTTGTCTAAAGTCTAGTCCGGATGCTAGCTTGCTAATTGTTCAGTAATTCCACCACCACCCTTAATTTAAAGAGAAGAGGGTCACCCTTTCCCTCCCTTCCTCAGTTTCCCGCCCCCTTTCTCTGTGGCTTGTTTGTTTGTTTGTTTTTGTTTTTTTTTTTTTTTTTGAGACAGGGTTTCTCTGTGTAACAGCCCTGGCTGCCCTGGAACTCACTCTGTAGACCAGGCTGGTCTCAAACTCAGAGATTCGCCTGCCTCTGCCTCCCAAGTGCTGGGATTAAAGTGTTTTAAAAAGATTTCTTTTGATTAGTTTTTTGTTTGGAGACAAGGTCTCACTATGTAACCTGACTGGCTAGAATTCATTTCTGTAGACCAAACTGGCCTCCAGTTGAGAGATTTCACCTACCTCTGTCCGCCCCCACCCTGAGGGATTAAAGGCATGTGCCACTGCACCTGGCTTATTGCTTTTATTTTTATTTATTTATTCATTTGTGTGTGTGCATGTCTGGTGTGGACATGTCTCCACTCTTGGAGAAGTTCCCATTGTGAGTGTTGGGAACTGAACTGAGGCCCTCTGAAAAAGCAAGTGTTCTTCTTAATGGCTGAGCCATATCTTCAGCTCCCCCTCTCTTTTTCTTGTGTTTTAATTAATTAATTTATTTTTGAAACAAACAGGGTCTTGCTGTGTATCCTTGGCTGGCCTGGAACTTGCTCTGTAGACCAGGCTGGCCTTGAATTTACAGAGATCCACCTGCCTCTGCTTCCCAAGTGCTGGGATTAAAGGGATGCGCCACTGTGCCCAGTTTACGAAGTGCTGAGACTCAAACCCAGGCCTTTATACTTGCCAGGCAAGCACTGTGCCAACTAAGCCATGTCCCCAGCCCTCTTAGTTGGGTTTGTTTTTTAGAAAAGGCCCTTCTCTGTAGCCCAGGCAGATCTGGACCTCACAATCCTCCTGCCTCAGCAGCCTGAGTGCTGAGGTGAAAAGTGTGTGTCATTACACGTGGGCTGCACTCTCATTTAAACTGCCTTGTGTGAAGCTGTGGATGGGATGCTCATGCTTCAGAACCAAATACTATAGCAACGTACAGCAGGCGCCAGCAACTGATGCAGCGAGCCAGGGTTGTCTTGTAGGGTCCTAAGAAACCTCGATGTGACCCATAAAGTCCAGCTATTTATGTCTGCTCATTTGGAAAGATTGCCAACTGATTTAAAATCAGGTTCTGTGTGGACCAATACCAATTGTTTGCAAAGCTGACTGCCATCCAACCAGCCAGGTGCTTGACCATGGACAAACTCAATGGCACAACCGCCTGTTTCCTCCTGTGAGGATTAGGGCTTGTGACGATTCGGAGGCTTTAGCCGTGGGGCATTTTTTGTTGGTTTTTTTTTTCCTCTCAAGTTGTGGGAACTGGACTCCATTTGCTCTTGTGAATTAAAAGTATGTCTGACACTGGGTGTGTGGATGCTTGTCTGCAGTCCCAGGTCCAAGGGTAGGAATATCACCAGTTTGAAGCCAGGCTGGGCTATACAGTGAATTCTAGGCCAGCCTGGGCTATATAGTGAGACTTTGTGTGTGTGGGGAAAATGGGCCTGTCATTGTCATTCTGTTGTGGGCACCAAGATCATAACTAGACTCCTCCTTCCTCAGCACATCCCTCTGGAATGCTGGTACAGGTGACAGAGACACTAAAACCCCACCTCTGCCCAATATAGCTCTGGGCCTGTGCCAGCAGGCACTCGGCCTCTGAACAGACCACCCAACCTGTCTGCAAGTAGGTTTGGAATTTAGAACTTTGAACCCTGTTGTTGTCATGTGGCCATTTGAGAAGTTACCTTCTGACTACCCCTCCCTCTTTGAACGCCACATCCGGGAGACTGCGCCCACTTAGGAGCAGGGGCAGCGGCAACTCTGATCAACCTAGTGGTGTTGTAGCCCCCGGTGGCTGAAGACTTGGGGGTTCAGAGCAGCTCAGGGCTTTGGAAAGGCTCAAAGGGTAATCTGAGGGGCTCGGTGGCATGGGTGGAGGGGCCAGGCCTTGTCGTCCAGAGCTCCTGCCAGTTCTATGCCCATCCTAGAAGCAGGCTGTCACCGTCCATGAGGAACACAAAGCCTGTGGAAGCCCCAGACAGCCAGCCCACTGTGTGTGGCCTCCCCCAGGCGGTGTGGGATGTTTTCAACCAAGAGAAATTTTTAAAAAATTTATTTATTTTATGTATATGAGTGACCTGTCTTCATGTACACCAGAAGAGGTGATCAGATCTCATTACAGATGGTTGTGAGCCACCATGTGGTTGCCGGGAATTGAACTCAGGACCTCTGGAAGAACAGCCAGTGCTCTTAACCTCTGAGCCATTTCTCCAGCCCAACCAAGAGAAATTTTAAAGTAGATTCTGTTTTGTTTACCCCCAGGTGCAGACCTCCTCAGCAGCCAGTCACTGTCAACAGAGAATGTGCATGCTGGCCTCCTCCTGCATGTGCCTTTGACTCAGGTAGGTCCCACCTCCTCCTCTAAGGTGTACCCTTCAAATACTGACAGGGGAGCTGGTTGTCCTAGAAGACCGTGGGATTATACTCACAGGTCGCTTTTGCTGATATGTGGCTCTTGTGCTGGGCATTTGCCGTTTGAGGCAGATGCGGGGTGAAACCACACTGGTCCCAGGATGCTCAGGATAAAAGTGAGTGGGGAGTGTGGAATGCATGCCGAAGCTTCGCCTTTATTTGCTGTTTTTGTTTGTTTTTAATTTAGAGAACAAGGGCCAGCAAGATGGTTCTGCAGGTCAAGGCGCTTGCATCCAAAGGCTGCCAACCTGAGTGCCAACCCCGGGGACCCACATAGTGCAAGGAGAGAACTGACTCCCATAGCTGTCCTCTGACCTCCACATACATGCCGTTGGACACACACACATAAATAAAAATTAACACATTTTATTTTATTTATATATGTATGTATTTATTTATTTTGGTTTTTCGAGACAGGGTTTCTCTGTAGTTTTGGTGCCCGTCCCGGATCTCGCTCTATAGACCAGGCTAACACATTTTAGAGAGAGAAAGAGAGCACTCACAAATGAGCGAGTGAGAGAGGCCTGAAGCCTATTGGCCACCTTTTGGCCCTGGCTCCGGGATGGCCCTTGATGAGATGTGAGACGGGAAGGACCTATCTCCAGGTCTGTGCTACTGGGGCCATCACAGCCGCGGAAACAACAGGGAGGCTTTGATTGGGCCGGCACAGGACTGTGTCCAGCCTAGTGGCTCGCCCTGTCAGCCTAGTGCCTCATGTTCTGCCTGGCTGACCCTGACCCTGGGGGTGGAGAGGGAATGCACTGTGTCTGCCTTTGGGCTTTGGGAGAACGCAGCCCTGGCTGTTGATAAGGGCACTCTACACTCTACCCACACCTGTGGCTGATTTGAACCTTTCTTTTGTTTTGTTTTGTTCTTCGAGACAGGATTTCTCTGTGTATGGCTTTGTGCCTTTCCTGGAACTCACTCTGTAGCCCAGGCTGGCCTCGAACTCACAGAGATCCACCTGCCTCTACCTCCTGAGTGCTGGGATTAAAGTTGTGCACCGCCACTGCCTGACCCTAAAGCGGGTTTTTTTTTTTTTAATTGTTATTTATTTTGAATTCTTTCTCTCTTCTCTCTCTCTCTCTCTCTCTCTCTCTCTCTCTCTCTCTCTCTCTCTCTCTCACTTTTGAGACAAGGTCTCTCCATGTAGCCCTGGTTGGCCTGGAACTCAGTATGTAGACCAGGCTAGTCCTCACCTCACAGAGATGAGCCTCTGCCTCTGGAGTGTTGGGATTAAAGGCGTGCCACTAAGCCTGGTTTTGTTTTGTTTTGTTTTTTAAGACAAGATCTCATATACCCAAGGCTAGTCTCCAACTTTCTGTGTAGCAGAGGTGATATTGAACTTTTTTTTTTAGTTATTTTATTTTGCGTGTGTGTGTGTGTGTGTGTGTGTGTGTGTGATTGTGTGATTGTGTGATTGTGTGATTGTGTGATTGTGTTGTCAGCATATATGTGTATGCACCATTTGCTCACCTTGTTCCTGCAGCAGGTAGAAAAGGGTGTCTGACCCTCTGGAGTTACAGATGGTTGTGAGCCATGCACCATGTGGGTGCTGGAAACCAAACCCAGGTCCTCAGGAAGAGCAGCCAGTGCTCTTAACTGCTGAGCCATCTCTCCAGCCCCAGCCTTTAACTTGTCCTGCTCCCTCTCAGGTGCTGAGATTATAGACATGACCACTACAGACCTGGTGTCTCCTTTTAAAATGATCAGATTCCCAGGATTTTGCAAAAGCATGCCAGGATATCCTGTGTGCCCTCCCCCAGCCTGCCTGCCTAGTGTAGCACCTCTGCCTTGTGACCAGACTATATAGCCTGGGTGGTCAGAATGCGCCCCCAGCTGGCAGGAAAGCATTGGTTTTTCCAGACAGATTTCCTTTTTCTTCTTCTGATTAAAGAGAAGTGGTTTACAGATGAACATCAGGAGGGACGTCTGTCACGAATGAAGGGACCTAGCTATTCTGCCCTAGTACTTTTGTGTCTGAGTTTGCTTTTCCTGTGAGTGTGTCACTTACCACAGCAGCAAAGCTAACTTTTCTACTCCGTGACATCTGTCACCCAGATACGCTGCTGTTGACACTTTGGCGACCTCTTCCATCCTGCTTCCTGGGTGAGTCTTGCGCCAGTGCTCAGCCACTCTCCCTGTCCTCGGGTGCTCCTGAAGGCAGGGCCACTTGGGCCGCCTCTGACGTGACCTCCAGTTGAGCTTCTCCACAGAGACTGCCGCTTCAGGCACTCAGCCTCCCCTGGGCTCCTTAGAGGACGGCCCTGCCGGTCAGGGAAGGCAGTTCTGAAAGCCAGCCATTCCTCTGCCTCCCCACTCGGTGGAGGAGATGACAGACATGAATTTGACCTCTTCCTAAATCACCTACAGCTCCTGTGGGTCTGGACAGGGTAGTGTGCAGTTCCTGGGGATTGGCAGGGCTCCAGTGTCTCCCACCAGTGAGCATTGTCCCAAATGCTGTCTCAAGCCACGTGCCAGCCCTGCTCTGACACCCTTAGCTCTGTGGACCCTCATACCAACCCAGTGAGACAGCGGCCCTCTCCTCAGACCAGGAGAGGGGGCCCGGGGAGACGGAGCAGCCTGCTGGCTGAGCGGCTGGTGTGAGATGGGGCTGGGGGCCAGTGACCTCTCGTTCCCTCGTATCGTCACCAGGGGCTGCTGCTAACCTGCTCTGTCTCCTTCCAGGGAAGCCTGGGTCAGAATGGGAGACGCCAGAGACATCTGCCCTCACCTGGACTCCATAGGGGAGGTGACCAAAGAGGACTTGCTGTTTAAGTCTAAGGTAGAGGAACAGTCCTCAGCAACTGGGGCCCAGCCCTGGGCTGCCATATGCTTGGGGGACCTTTGTGAGGCAGGGCGGTGTCGCCCCGCCCCCAGCTCTGAAAGCCTTCTGTGTGTAATGCCCTGCTGGCCTCTGCTTGGGAGCTTTCTTCCGGCACCGGGTCCTGCTGCCATTAATCAGCTTAGATCAACCCCCTGAGAGTCACTAATGGCTCCATCCATTTCCACTGGCTGGGTGCTCAGCCTTCGTAAGGCAGGCATGATCGTACAGAGGTGGTTCTTGTTTTTCTTCTGCACTCTGGGCAAGTACAGAACTGCTGAGCCACACCCTAGCCTCCCATCCCTTCTTACAGATGTAGCCCCTAGCTTGCTTGGGGTGCCAGCAGGAGGAAGATGAGCTTCCTCCCTGAGTGACAGGTAGTCCTTGTCTTCTAGGTGTTGAAGTGAAATTCTGTAAAAAGCCTGCAAGGACTGAGGGTGTGGCTCCGTGCTGGAGTGCAAGCAAGGCCCTGGGTTGTTAGGTTTGGTGGCACAGGACTTTAATCCTAGCACTTGGGAAGCAGGGGCAGATGGATCTCTGAGTTCCAGGCCAGCCACAGCTACATAGTGAGACCTTGTCTCAAAACAAAATAAAAGAAGTGAGCAGACCACAGGTTTTCTTCAAAGGAGGCTGAAGTTAGTGTAGGGAGGAAGAGGAGGAGTGCGGGAGGATTGGCTGGGTCCGGCAGAAAGACCAAGCCGTCTGAGCATCTCTCTGGATATCAGAAAGTTCCAGAATAAGGCCAGTAGTGTTAAAAGCCTCTGAGGGACAAGGACGAAAGCAGGTGTGGACAGTGAGTCCAGTACGGACATCCGGGGACTGCTGGCTGACTCCTTGCTGGAATGTTGCTAATGGAAACCGAGACTGCCTTTCAGGTGGGGGTGGAGTCCCTCCCCTCAGCTGACGTCACAGAAGAACTGGGGGGGGGGTCAGTGTGAGGCGTCTGCTGTCCACTTAAGGTTTAAGTGATTTGACGTGAAATACCTTTGCAAACATGTGATTTAAAAAACTCGCTCAGACAAAGTACCCACAGGCCCCTGTGTAGATGGTAGGTTGAGAAAGGGCTCTGAAGCCAAGGCCTTTGGGATACATGAGCGGCAGCTGACGGAGAGGATGCCCTGTACTTGTCCGCCTTGGCCGCTTACACCTTTCTCCCTCCCTCCCTCCCTCCCTCCCTCAGGGAACCTGCCAGTCATGTGGTGTTGCTGGACCTAACCTATGGGCCTGCCTCCAGGTAAAGAATCCTCATGGTCCACGGGTGGGTTCAGTCTGAACTCTGGCCTGGGAGTACTGAGCCCCACTGGGTACTATGCAAGTTCAGGCTCCAGGGATAGTTCCTGGGGTGGCTGCTCAGGCAGCCTTGAAGATCGACAAGGAAAGTGGGGAAGACGCTGAGCCAGGTGGGCTGTCTCCACGACCTCTGCTTGTGTGGAGTCTTGGCTGGGGCCTGAGCCTCCTGGCAGGAGCAGTGTCTCCAGGGCCTCACTTCCCTCCCTGTGGTGAACTACGGTAGTCACGCTGTCTGCAGGCCCTCCAGTGGGGACACCGTGGGGTAACCAGCTGCTGTGACGGGTTGTGAAGGCCTAAGGTGGTCTGCAGCCCTCACTAGCATCCGGGGAGTCCCTTAGTGCCGTGAATGCCGTCATCAGAAAGAGTGAAGTGGGGAGGTGTGGTGGCACAGCCTGGTCTACATAGCGAATTTCAGGATAGCCTGGACTACATGGACTCTGTGTCAAAGAAAAAAGAAAGAATGAAAGTAGATGTATCAGGATGTGCCACTTTTCTCTGGGGTGTAGAATTACAAGTAGTACTCAAATTTCCTATAAATATGTGGTAAATTTTATAATGACTCTCAAAAATGTTATTTAAAATTTCTTTTTAAAAGTCCATGTATGGGCTGGGCGATGGTGACACACACCTTTAATCCCAGCACTTGGGAGACAGAGGCAGGTGGATCTCTGTGAGTTCAAGGTCAGGCTGGCCTACAGAGTGAGATCCAGGACAGGCACCAAAACTACACAGAGAAACCCTGTCGCGAAAAAACCAACCAACCAACCAACCAAACAAACAAACAAACCCAAAAACAAAAACAACAACAACAACAAAAAGTATGGTAGTACACATCTTTAATCTCATCACTCAGAAGAAGGCAGAGACAGGGAGACAGGAAGATTTCTGTGAGTTTAAGACCAACCTGTTCTACATAGTGAACTCTAGGACAGCCAGGGCTACACAGACCCTGTCTGTTTAAAACAAATCCTTTTTTTTTTTTTTTTTTTTGAGATAGGGTTTCTCTGTATAGTCCCTGGTTGTGCTGGAACTCCTTTGTAGACCAGGCTGGCATTGAAATCAGAGAACTACCTGCCTCTGCCTCCCAAATGCTGGGATTAAAGGCATGTGACCCAGCCCCCAAAATTTTCAGCTATTTATTTAGAATCAGGATCTCTCTACATAGTCCTGACTGTCCTGAAAAATCACTATGGAGATCAGGCTGGCCTTGAATTCATAGAGATCCATCTGCCTCTGCCTCCTGAAGGGAGTAAAAGCATATGCCACCATGCTCAGGGAAAAAATGTTAAAAAATAAACTCTAGCAAGCTGGCTGTGCTGATGCAAACTGTACTCCTAATGTGTGAGAGGCAGAAGCAGGAAGATGGTCACAGGTTTGCACTCAGCCTGATCTACACAGCCAGCCTGGGTTACCTGGCATACTTCGTCTTAAAAAGTCAGTCTCCAGCAGGAGCAAAAGATGTGAAGTGAGGAAAACACCAAGTCAATCTTTGCAGAAGTTGTAGGACCCCAGAGGTACCCTGACCTGTCACTCAGAATGAGGATTGTAGCGCACCAGGTACTCAGGAGACAGCCAGAAGGGCTTGTAGGGACATAGTCCTACTGCATGGGAACCCCAGGTTCTCCAGAGGACAGATGTGGGAGCCTGATACCAGGAGTGGTATGCTTTGACCACGGATTTATGGTCAAGACAGTGGTCTTCCCTAGACTGTCTGTCCGTGGCACCAGGCCCTCCTGGAGAAGGGAGACTGGTGTCTGCTGTCTTCCACACTGGGGTAAAGGCCCGTGAAAGAGACTCTGAAACTGGGTTTGGGGGAGGCAGAGCCGGGAGAGACAAATGTGAGGCCAAAGGCAGGGGTCAGAGG
Source organism: Peromyscus leucopus (assembly GCF_004664715.2). NCBI lineage: Eukaryota > Metazoa > Chordata > Mammalia > Rodentia > Cricetidae > Peromyscus > Peromyscus leucopus. Next base: position 8,407,473 of record NC_051066.1, on the reverse strand, counting down.
TGAGCAGACCCGATTATGGGATGTTGGGATAGTGTTGGGCTCTGGCTGCTGACACTCTGTTATTTTGAACACCCACAGGCCTTTTAGTGTCCCTTGTTCCTGGCCCATGAAGTAAGGGACAGGCACTGGCCCCAGCATCTGGGCCCAGTGTCTCCTTCACTCAGTGCAGGGCCACTTGTTTTTGGTGGTCACCCTCATCTTTGGTTGCATAGGCCTTTGTTGTTTTAGGGGGGAGCCCCTCAGGCATGTGTTGGATAGCTCCAAGTCATACTGCCTTGGGGTAGAGCTAGGGACTTACTGTCTCTGCTGCGGGCTCCAGGCCACTCTCGTGTCTCTCTCCCCAGGTCACCTGCCCCTACGTTGGCTGTGGAGAGTCGTTTGCTGACCACAGCACCATTCACGCACAGGTGGGTGTGGCGGGGGAGCCCTGGCCCAGCCCTTACCAGCAGCCTCCTCGCTCCACCCGCCCAAGGTGCTGGCAACTGGGCCTAGAAAGCAGCACAGTTGCTGCAGACAGAGCTGCCGGAAGGGAAGCAGACATAGCCTCCCATACGAGCCCTGTCTGTCTGGTGGATGCTGCCCTGGCGGAGGAGGAGCGAGCCTCAGCTCCTGGACACTGACCAGGCTGCCTCTTCCTGTGGTGCGGGGGGCTGACTGGGTCAGGGCATCTGCTCGGCCATGTTGTCTTCAGCCTTCTTTGGGGTCTCCCCCTCCAGGTGAAAAAGCACAACCTGACTGTGAACCTGACCACGTTCCGGGTGTGGTGCTACGCCTGTGAGCGCGAAGTCTTCCTGGAGCAGCGCCTGGCAGTCCACCTGCCCAGCTCCTCAGCCAAGCTCTCCGAGCAGGTAGAGGCGCAGAGTTCAGGCTGGTGGTGGACAACAGTGTCCAGATGGGGCAGTGTGACCTGAGCCAGGGAGTCCAGAGGAAGTATGTAACAAGGATCTCAGTGCTCACTGAGCCCAGTTATGATAGGACCCGTGTAAGGCTGTGAGGGGACAGATGAGCAGGGCAGGGAGGGTTGGGTAGGTGCAGGGGTCCATTCATGGCTCTAGGAGGACTCAGCAAAGTCACAGGTAGTCAGTCCCTGGCAGTCCCACACCTAAAGCATATCCCGAGGAACCCAAGAGTAGTTACTGTGGCATGCTCCTTTGTGGAAACCCCTGTGAGAGAACTGTCCCTTTGGCAGCAGGGCACTGGGCACGCCTCAGGATGGCAGGCTCCATCCACCCTTGCCTGGCTGGTGCTTGGTAGGGGCCAGCAAACCCATCTGTCAGGCTAGACTAGCAACCCTGGAAGGCCAGGGTATTGTGGGCAGAGATGTGTGCGGGTGTGTGGGTAGGTGCAGGAGGGTTTGGATATGTGCAGGTGGGGTGTGTGTGTGCATGTTTCTCTGTTGGCTTCTTGCTGAGACAGCATATCATAGCTAAAAGCATTTATTGAATACAGTGTGACCGGGAGCTGTTTGCAAAAGTTTTTATTTTTAATTTTTAGAAAGGGGAGGGAGGAAGATTGTATTTTTCTTCTGCATGTGTGCATATGTTTGTGCATATGAGTTTAGGAGCCTGAGGAAGCAAGAGGGAATTATCAGATGCCCTGGAGCTGGGATAGGCGCTGTGAGTCTCCTGATGTGGGTCCTTTGCAAAAGCAGTGTGCTCCCCTACCCACTGAGATGCCTCCCCAGCCCTTAAGTTTTTCGGCCTATGATAGTGTATAATATCTGTTGTTGTGTGTCAAGTGGTAAACATGTCCAGATGTGTACAGTAGTTAGCAGTGCTTGCTCGAGAAACTGGGATTGTGTGGTTTTTCTTTGCTCCTCCTCTGCCTCCCATGTCTTCTAAAGGAAACAGCAGTTCTTACAAATTAAACACAAGACTGGGAGTTCCCAGGGCAAGGTCCCCAACTTCCCCTCTTGCATGATATCCTCCACTTTGTTGGGTCACTCAGGGCTAGCTAGATGCCGAGGGGCTGCACATGCTTCCCTTGGGAGGAGGTGAGTGCATCAGGTCCTCCTCTTCACCCCCGTTTCCTCACTTGGGTCTTTACCACAGGACTCCCCACCCCCCTCTCACCCTCTGAAGGCCGTCCCCATTGCTGTGGCTGATGAAGGAGAGTCTGAGTCTGAGGACGATGACCTGAAACCTCGAGGTAATGGCTGACAACAGGGGAGCCGTTGGGCCAGGCTGGGCATGAAGAGCACCAGGGGCTTGTCTCTGCTGGCTCCACCTGCCATGGTGCAGTGAGCAGGGTGGCATGTGCACAGAACGTGCCGTCCCTAGTGACGCGGTCATTGCTTTCTCAGCTGCGTGAAGTGTTGGTCATAGGCCCTGTGTGTGTGGCTTCCTTACCCATGTGGTTGGGAGCCTGAGCTTGGCAGCGTAGCTAAGGGGCCCTTTTGTTTGGCACACCCAGCCCTGCTTAGGTGTTCTGAGGGATCTCTGGGTGGAATACAGTTATGCTCCAGTAGGTCCTGGGGTGGGGCTCCTCAGTGGAGGAGGCTTGTGAGGGTCCTTCTGGACAGGGTTTTCAGTCCTTCTCCATGTTGTTTTCAGGCCTTACAGGCATGAAGAACCTGGGGAACTCCTGTTACATGAACGCTGCCCTGCAGGCCTTGTCAAATTGGTAGGTTGTCCTCTCCTAAGGGAGGGCAGGAGGTGTCCCTGGCAAAGCCCTAGGAAGAGCAGCTGTCTCCGCTTTGTGCATTGGCCATGGCCGTGGCCACGGGATAAGACAGACTCCAAAAGCCCTAGAAGCAGGCATGCCCAATGACTGCCATCCCTGTTAGCCTCATGCCAGCCCTCACATGACCAGAGAGGAGGAGGCATGACAGGCACAGGGGTGCCCAGCACCAGTGACTAGGGAGGGTTGACCTAGCATGTGCGAGTCCCTGGGTTCCACCCTAATACTGTGGGCACGTGGCCTGTCTGCAAGAGAATAAGTTTGTTGTATCTCAGTCCTTTGGGGAATGTCGGCCAACATTTGCTGACGGGAGGGGTGCAGAACCTGGCAGGTAGAAGGGAGGTTGCCAGGTGTGGTGCAGGCCTGTTTAGTGGGGGTCTCTAGACAGTTGTGATTGAGAGTATGTGGGTTCATCATACACACACACACACACACACACACACACACACACAGCTGACCCAGTAATGATAGGGCAAACCCAGCAGCCTTCCCCTTTTCCCTATGTATATATAGTTTGTATGTTAACAGCCAATATACATGCAGAAAGGAGGGGAGGAGGGGGAAGGGAACAGATAAGAACACCTAGAAAAGTCTGGAAGGACAGGCCCCAAAGGTTCACGGTGGCTGTCTCATGGCTATGTGGTCAATTGACATTGTTTGCATATGTTTGACATATGTGTGTGTATGCACCAGTGTGTGCATGCTCATACATGCGAATATGTGGTTTCCTGCAGTGTGATAACTCCTAAAACATGTGGAAAGGCAATTGAGGAGGTGCCCTCCCACCTGACAAGTCCTGCAGTGTAGGCTCTGGGGGGGCAGGGGGCGCTCCACCTCTGTTCATACAGAGTCCCAGCCGGCCTCAAGACCTGTGGCAGGGAGCCCCCATCTGACTCAGGAGAGAGGGGCATTTGTTTGCTGCAGCTGACAGGGCCTTCCTGGCTCTCAATCCTGGAGACCCGCTGTCAGCAGTTTCTCCCCAGGCCCTTCTCCTCCAGTAGGTAGTCACATTCTCATGAGGTCTTTTCCTCTGTACCCCCCAAAATTCCTCTGTCCAGCACTCCCTTCATAGTGATCTGACTACTACTTAAAGGTCCCGTCTCTTGTGCAGTCACATACTGAGACATGAGGGGTCAGGACTTTAACATGAATTTGGAGAGTTTTGGTCTAGGTGGGGTCCTTCTAGTCATCTACAGGGAGTTCTGGGTGTGGGGGCCTCATCTTCCATGGCCATTTTGGTCTTTTGTTGCTCACTTTGCTCCTTTAAAAAAAAAAAGGTATTTTATTTATTTATTGTGAATGTGTGTGTGAGCATGGATGGAGTCATGGGCAGCCTTAGGAGTTGGCTGTTCCTTTCACCATTTAGGTCCTGGATTGAACTCGGCTACCAGGCTCCGTGACTCACTGAGCCATCTCTCAGCCCTCACCTAGCTCCTTCTGAATAACACTGTGTTCCTCCCATTTCTTTTCTGTCCTGGCTGTCCACCCACAACCCAGCCCCCCACTCACCCAGTTCTTCCTGGAGTGTGGTGGCCTGGTGCGCACGGACAAGAAGCCAGCCTTGTGCAGAAGTTACCAGAAGTTGATCTCTGAGGTCTGGCACAAGAGACGGTGAGTGTCTGAGTCTGACCTTGACTCGGTCTGTGGGGCAGGACAGCCTGTGCTCTCTTGATGGAGCACATCCTCTGGATTCTCCAGAGCGCCCGAATGCTCACAGCAAGGCTGCACCGCGTATCTGGTTTGATCTAGTTCTGTCTGATGAATGGGGAGTCAGGTACAGAGCTGGAGGCGTGATTCTTGTACCCAGCCATGGAGCTCGTGACCGTGGAGCTAGGGTCTGAACTCACATCAAGTCTGGGCGACAGATGTTTTGACAGGTGTCTCTGCAGAGAGCTGCAGACCATCCTGCCAGTGTCGGGTCTCAGTTGAGGCTGTAGTTGGGGGTGGGGTGCTTGTACAGGAGTGTTGGGTGCTGCTGGCCAGGCCAGGGTTGTGGCAGAGTAAACAGCATGTAAAGATGAGAAGCATGATCTCCTCTGGGCAAGTGGAAGGGGAGGCAGTTGCTTACAGACCCTCACTAAGTTCCCTCTGTCCCTGCCTCACATCCTGGCCGAAACCCTCAGCCTGCTTGTTCTGGCCCTTGGGGCTTCTCACCCTTTCCTGAAGGGCCCTCCCATCAGCTGCTTGCCAACCGAGCCTGCTCTGGGAGTCCCTAACTCACAGGGCGTGGCCGACTCTCCCTTCTCCTTCTGTCCCTTCTCCCTGACACTGCAAGGTTACAGCATGCCTGCCCTGTTTTTTCTCTCAAACTCTAACAAAACAGTCCTCAAGCTTACAAACGCAAGCAAACAAAAGAACAAATGTAAAATAAAGAAAGTGAAGTAGGGAGAACTTGAACTTGCCCACAGGCACACACACTAGGTGTGGAGATGGATTAAGAAACTAACAGTGCAGCCGGGCGGCGGTGGTGGCACACACCTTTAGTCCCAGCACTCGAGAGACAGAGGCAGGCGGATCTCTGTGAGTTCGAGGCCAGCCTGGGCTACAGAGCAAATTCCAGGAAGCCAGGGCTACACAGAGAAACCCTATCTCGGAGAGGGGGAAAAAAGAAAGGAGAGAGGGAGAAAAGAAAGAAAAGAAACTGATTACACTGTTCTACGGGTCAGAGGTCAGAGTTGCTGTTGGGGTTCCTGGGTGCACTTTAGCCTGCTCTTCTAGGGACCACTAGGGTCTTGATGTGTCCTCTTTGGTGGGGACACATTGGTGATAGTATTTCATTGTACTTCTGTGAAGCTTTAGGTTTTTTAGCAGTGGACCCTGTGGGCTTGTCTCCTGGCCAGCAGGGCCAGTGGGGGTGGTGGGAACAGTCCCTGTGGGGTCTGATCTGCCTTGTCCTCTTGCCTCTCATGGCGTAGCTCCAGGCTGGCCACCTGTGCTAGCAGGTTTGGTCTCCCCACAGGCCAAGCTATGTGGTCCCCACCAGCCTGTCCCATGGGATCAAGTTGGTCAACCCGATGTTCCGAGGCTATGCCCAGCAGGTAAGCTGTCTAGCTGCTTGGGACACTGGCCCAGCCAGAACAGACCTCACAGAAGGCAGAAAGACCGGGCATCTCCTGTCAGGGCCTTTTACTACCGGTGAGAGGTTATTCCTCCCCCTGATATGGGGCTATTACCGATAGTAGCAATGAGGCGTTTATACACAGTCGCTACACATTTGACTGCTTTGTAGGCTAGCCTACTGCTTGCACCGACACACAAAGTGGAACATGAGGTGGGTATTAAGGGCGAATCACAAGTCACATCCGCGAGAGGACAACACGCACTACAATAATTCATTAGGTATTAATTATAATGTAGCAATTGCTAGTGTGAGAAGAAAGAGTGTTTGTTCATGGTTGGAGAAGAAAAAGACAGAGCTCTCCAGAATCGCCAATGACACTAGCACAAGCAAGACCCCATCTGCCTTGCAGCTAATTTCATGATGCGCCATTCGGTTGTGTGGATTGAGGTCCTATTCCGCCTTAGCTGAATATCTTACATATGAGTGTGTAAGGCTTAGTGTTGGATGAGATGTGTGGTGTGGGTGAAGGGTGGAATAGAAACATCAGAGAATGCTGACATCCTTGTACTCTGCTCTCACCAGAGCTCCCTATGAAACATTTCCCGATTTTAGAAAAAAATAATGTTGGACGAGTCATACTTCTGTGGCACCTCAAGGTAGGCTCACATCAATCCTATCATTGCAAATTGATGCAATTCTTATCATAAGTCTTTGGGGATATGTCCAAAACAATTCTAGATGCCTCAAATAGTCACTGAAATGCCTTTATAGGGCTCTTTTCGCTTTCTGATACTCACTCCTTTGTATGCAAATAATGTTGACATCGGCCCGTTTAAATTGCCTCTGAAATTTCCATTGTTTCGTGTTGTCAAATCTGGCTAAGTCTACTTTTTTTCTCTTCAATATTTGAAAGTATATAGGGTTAATGTACGGTCTCACGTCTCGTTTTTTTCTCTCGTGTGACAAAAAGAGTCAAGGAAATAAAATTGTTAATGATTATATAAAACTTGTCTTTGCTTAAAAGTCATTTTCATGGAGAACACCTTAAATTAGGGACCCGTGCCAGCTACATTCTACCCTCGGATCTTATTATGTCTCTTGACGTCTTATGACAGTTACTGCAAATAAGAAAAAAAACATTTCCATAGCGACTATGACGAAAGATAAATCAGCTCTGAGGGGTGTTGTCTTAAGATGTGAAACGCTGACAAGATTAGAGCTGTCTGGTAAAACTGTAGATTTGGACTTCTAAAGAGCCAGGGACTAGGAAATGTTTCTCATCGCTGGACGGTTCCTGTTTGCAGAGGTAAAATCGCAGGAGAGAGTACTGAGTTAATAAGCATAAGTGATTTATTAATTTTCCAACTCTACCAAACTTATGTTATCTGTCGCTTCTTCCACCCCATTCACCCTAGCAGAAAAGTACTTCTCTTTACAGAATCCCTCACCTGTGAAAATATACGACCTTTCCTTTGTTTTGACTGGTAATCAGGTTGTAGATTGAAATCTCACATTTTAAATAAGAGAGATTATTTTTTTATAAGATCAGAATAAAAGCTCAATATCTGGATCCTCTCTTACTTCTTGTTAAGTTTTGTGGGAAACATAATGCTCGTTTTTTTTCTCAGATGGACAGCATTTATAAAAGACAGAAAGGCACATGCATCATTTGCTGCTGTCGCACTGTCGCTTTATTTCCGGATGTTATAAACACATCTATCTTGGCACAAGCAAGCAGGCTTAACTAAGTAAATGTTTGCTGGCAAAGCCTTACATGTGCGCTTACAATAAGAAGACTCAGAACATAAGGCGAAGCGTAGGTGAAGGATACTACAAAATGACAACCATGGGAGAGCAATAGGCATCAAGTGTGTGTTGGAAGAGGAGAGCAGAGTACGATGATGTGATTCGATTTCGATGTAGTATTTCTGTCTTCGCGATATGAGTCATTCGACATACTCCTCACCCAGCGGTACTTTGTGTTATTTGGAGACTCGAGTGAAGTATCATAGATATAAAAGACCTGGAACTCACCATTATTAATAGAAACTGCGCAAAGACGCATTAATTCTGTGCGTACAGACTGACATTATAATGCCCCAGTTACACACTGCTAACAATATAGAGTACGCAACTTTTAGATACTACAAAGGGCTCCCTGGGATTTACAAAGTTAGCGTGCATGAGCTCATGATGAGCCACTCCACATCCATAGGGCATCTTCTATACAGATGTTGAGTGTGGATTATACCGAGAGGTCCTTACCCAAGCATGCGTGTGGCTGGGAGTTCTGCGGGCTGAAGTGACACACTGAGATTACGAATCTCCTCTGCTCACATATCAGGTAAGAATCCTAGGCGCTAGTGTTGCGGATCTCTTTTTCTTGCAGGAGTTGGATGGGAGTTATTTGATTCGGCATATTTTGGAGTTTTTTCTTGTATTTGCTCTCTTATTTACTCTATGCTTGTGGTGAATTTTTTTTTGTTTTATTTGTTGAAGGGACGAGCACCGGAGATACTTGGAGTGTTCTTCACTGTGTAGTGTCTATCATCTAGGAGACCTATGATGCCTGGACTCTCCATTGTCTACTTGAAGCATTACACTATGGCTGGACCTCTATGGTCTAGACAAAGAGACTTCACCAGAACGATGCTAGTCACATATGGCTTCTGCCTCCCACCTCGACCGTAGCTTGTGGATTCTCAATATATTATGGCGGTTGCTCGTCCTCATTCTTTACAATCTCCGATAATGGGCTGGGATCTTCGCTATGTGTTGGGCATAGTGGTATTATTCATATTGTTTATACTAGTTGGCTCCTTGTCTCTCATGCCCTAAATGGCATCGGTAATGCTTTAGTTGTGAGTCTCTGGTACACTGAAATCCACACATGTCATTAACTGCCCAAGACTACGAAGGGAATACTTTGTCTGTTGAAGGAAATCGAATCGCAATAGAGCACATCTCAGTAGTCCCCTCCATAATCATATCTTAGTAGAAATTAGAGTGAGTGCCCATATAATCTCATAATAATCGACAATGGTATTTGTGTTAATACTTCGAGTAGCCCACTTCACGTCAGAATAGCAGTGGAGCATCGCTCCACCTGCTTGTGCCAGAGGCAATAATAAACTATATTATTTTAACCAGCTCACTCAGGGTTCTGAGTAGGCTCTGTAGATGAATTGGAAAATAGATTTTGGTAAATACGACACACTAAACAAGCGGATGAGTCGAGCATCATGAGAGGATTTGAAGAGCAATTCTATACTGACACCTTATTTGGTGTCATGCCTGAGACACGACTTACAAGGAACGGCACTCAGATTCCAGTAGGCTCGGATTGCAGCTGTTGAGGTCATGAGAGAGAGAGCCAGGCGCCATGGTCACCCTAGTCATTCAGTTGATGGCGCCCAAGCGAGCGTGCTATAAAATAAAAGAGCGATTTGATTCGTGCGACATGGAGAGGATAGACCACTCCTATAGGGAATAGGTGCACATATGCGTACATGAGTTCTCATCCAGTTGCGCGACTTACTGGGGTCTAAATGAAATATCCAACAATGGAGTCTCGTGATATTAATAGTGTGGACACAGAAATGGCTAGCGCGGTAAAAAGAAGCAGGAACTGTCAGTTGGAGAACCGTGGAAATCCTAGTATCGAAAGCAGACACAAAAATGATACTATTCATCAACACATTGTTCGTATAAGTAGAAGCTTCTCGCAGTAAGGTACACGAGTGAGAAACGAGAAAGCAAGTAGTGATGAGAAGTCTACACAGATATCAAATAGCGAAGGTACAAAAGCCTTGAGCTATACAGAAGTATTCACACATCGTGCTTGGTCCTGACTACACCTTCCCCAGTCGCACGAGCATGCGGGTGAGGAGCGCCATTACTACTGGAGCATGTACAGCTCAAGCGTCCTTGTTGAGTGGGTAACCACGTACCTGAGCGAGTAGGCATTTGGCTGGTATAGACATGATGGGGCTCTAGGACAGAAATGAAGCAATAGAAATGCTAAACAGCTGGTTGGATAAGGGTACCGCAAATTTAACAGCAAATTATAAGTGAGGAAAAGAAACATCTGGGTAACGATGAAAACTAGCCAAGTGAAGGGGAGCAAGATTGGCCGGTGAGTATGGAGAGGCACTAAACAACCAAAAAGAAGAGCACTACACAACAAGAATTAAGTGAAAATTTAGAAAATATGAGTGGAAATTTTTAAATTTAAAGGTGTAATATATATTACCCATATATATATATATGTATATATATATAATTATATATAAGTATATCAGGGCTATGGTATCGTACCCTGAGAAAAGGTACGTAGACGAAGAATGAGAGCCTTCGATACTAAGCCTGATTTGTCGAGAGAGGAGACAATGAACGTAGGAGATAAACGGGAAAAAAAGAAGTCTGAAGGATTCTAAGGGGAGGTGATGATGTTACATGAATATGAAAGTTTTAAGTAGGGACCACATCAAACACCTAAAGGTAGGCCGTGACTATAGCGGGTCCATAGATTGTACTTCCAGCAAGGGGGCTTGTTGCCCACATGTCCCAGGGAGAGCAAAGGAACTCAGTTAAGGGATATGAGCACGAGTGCGCAGGCCGCAGCACACTGAGAGAGGCAGAAAGGAGATGGTGCTAACGCATGAGGGGAGAGCAAAGAGGTAAAACCAAGAGCAGTGATTGTGCGCTTCAACACCAAATGCAAGTGGATACATCAACCGAGTCCAGTTGTATGCTTGCTTGGCTGTGCTTGTGACATTCCATCGCACCCAGCAGAAGCTGCTTCATTCCTGGTCCTTGTACTTATCTGTCAGACATTTTCTAAGTGCTTGTTTATTTATTGGTTTATTTAATTGGTTTTCTGAAAGACAGGGTTTTCTCTGTATCTTAACTAGATCTAGGCTGGCCTCGCTACCTTCACAATGTACTTTTCCATGATGGAGGCTAGATATTCACACAGATGTGCCACACATCTAAACCACCTGAGCTAAATAAATATTGGTTCTTTACTTGGAGCCGGCTGGAGGATCTGCTCTGGGTAAAATGGTTAAGAGCACCTGGCTGCTCTTTCCAGAGGGGTGCTACGGAGATTTTCAGTTTGTCCTTATCTCAAGCACATTCCACATGGTTGGCTAAATCACAACACATCGTGTAAATATGAACCTGGTGCTTATAAAGGGGTCTGTTTACATCTTGCGTGAGGTTCTGCAGGGACCAACAATATGGTATGATTAGGACAAAGAACATCTGTATTACTCATTAAAACGAAATAATATCTAAAATTTTGTTTCTCATTTATAAAAAGATTGTGAGATCCGATGTGTCGCTCGGTTGTCCGTGATGGTGTTGGTGTTGTGTGGTGTGTTGTGCTACGTGTACATGCAATCTGCACTTGGAGAGGATTTGGTTGGAAGGTGACCTGCAGGGACCACACCTGTGAACACCACCCCCTTGCTTTGATCAGAAACCATGGATGCTAGCATGCTTCTTAATGGAATGTGAGCTCAATCGAGAGTTAGACTGGGTTGAGCCTGGCTGACCAGATATACGCCCGGTGGATCTGTCTTGTCTCTGCGCCCACAGTGCTGGGACTATGGACGGGAAGAGACACACCAGTCATGGTACTACAATCACTAATGTTTTTTGTTGTTAATGTGGTTTCACCTATGGTGCTTGAACTCAGTCTATATGACTTTGGATTGACACTAATGAAATGCACTGTATTGGAGCGAGCTCATCCATCACCCCTAATCTTGTAAAAAAATTTAGAGGAGCCATAGTGTGTGGAACAAATTGCTTGCTCGTGAGCCCTCGCTGCGATGGACAGAGAGGTGCACCCTTGGTTTTGGGGTCCCACTGACTCTCCTGGGGATGGCTCTGGAAATGCCTATGAGCCTACTTCCTCTGGGGTCCAGGAGTAGCTTCAGGGGTTCGTCAAGCCCATGCTGCTATGAGGCGACTGCTGAGAGGCCAAATGTCTTATTGGAATCGCACTTCTCAGTCCCACTTGAGGTCAGACTGCAAATCACACACGCTTGCGGTCACAAGAGAGATGGACTTTCTTTGAGGCCTGCATGTGTGCGCACGGCTCCCCGGTTTGCTTCTCTGCAGGCTGGGTTGAGGATCGGAAGTCTCACGGGTAACTGCAGGTAAAGAGTCGCCACTGCCTACAGTTCTGAGTACCATATGGGAATCCTATAATTTTGTTACATCCCAGTATTCCAATTCCTGCTCGCGGCAGAAAGCTAACTGTGGTATACCCTTCTGTCCCGCCTAGCCGGAAGGGTCCGCAATATGGAGAGGAACGTGACCAGGAGACCGTGGGCGTACTGAATCTCCAGGTTGCCTTCTTGCCCCAGTGGTCCACGGCACAATGGCGGCAACCCAACGTGTGCGGGAAGCAGGTAAGACCGCAACCCAGTGGGAGAAGGGGTCAGCTCGGCTGCCTGGCTTGTGGGTTAGCACTGTCCAGTGCTTTTTTTCTTTGTGCTTTTCTTTTCTTTCTTTTTACACGTTTTCCCACTTTTTTTATGTGTAGTATTTCACTTTTATGTCTCTCAATGAGGTCATACCAGCTATGGTGGAGTGGACTGCAGGCCCAGAAACACAGTGGCACCAATTCTCCATTACAGATGGTTGTGAGCCACATGTGGTTGCTGGGCAACTGATACTCAGGTCCTCTGGAAGAGCAACAGTGCTCCTAACCTCTGAGTTCCCAAATCTACTCCGCAGCCTTCACAAAGTGTGAGCAAGAGAATATTCTTGACAGGTCTGTGCTTTGACAGCATCCACTAATAAACTATCTATTCTTCTAACTCTCCACTCTCTTTCCTCCAGTCCTGCCTATCACTTCGTTGTTTCTTCCGACCTCTTGTCTCCAGGAGCAAGGAGATGTCAGTGGGCTAGGATGTGGAGCTGTACCGTAACAGCAAGAATCAGTAATAGAAAACCTCGAGGTTCTGTGTGCCCCTGGCTGTGTGACACGCTGAGGAGGAGCTTCCCAATAAGGCTACATCTCATGGCCGCTGGTTGGAAGAGTTGTGAGAGCGCAAGAGATAATAAAGTCACAGACACAGAGTGGTATAGTGGAGTATTGCGCCTATGGCAGTGGTTAAAGACACTGCTTAGGTTACTGACAGCAAGGAGGGTGGAGGGGAAAGGGGGGGGGGGGGGGGTATGGGTGCCTATCACACGTAGTTGTACACGATCCTGCTGGATGTAGGCTGGCGGCCTTATGTGGGCAGAAAGCAGCAGTCAAACCATGTGGCTTAAATATCCCTGGAAAGCCCCTGTGAACATGCCTGGTTGCAGGAAGCCCCAGGAGTTCCTACGCTGCCATGAATGAGAGGAAAAAGTAAAGAACCCCAATCACCTTATGAGGAGGCTCAAAGGAAAGATCCCAATGCGTAGCCACATAATCACGCTGTGACAGCACTCAGTGATAGCCAGGAATCAGATTCCAGTTGACAACATCGGATGAGAGGCGCGCCATGATGCGAACGGCACAAGCCCGTCAGAGGACGAGTTTCTGTCCTGTGACTCGAGCAGTGAACAGGGGTGAGGGTGACCGGATCTGGCCTGGAGCATTTCTTCTGTTGCTTTTTCTTTTTCGGTGATCGGGAGTGCAGCCGGGCGATGGTGGAGGCTGATTGAGGTAAACTCGCGAAGGGGGTGCCATGTAGTATGGAGTCTGACTTGACTTAGCCCAGATGAGGGGGCCCGAGCCATAATCCTGAGTAAGAGCGCATAGAATAGGAACCCAACAGAAAATAGGCAAGATCTCTCGTTGGAGGATCTGCGGGATATCAGCCAGCGCATACTGTTTCAACTTCACGCAACTATCAGAGTCCAAGTACTGAGGATAGGATACAAGTGAATTTGCTTTTCCAGATTTCTCCCAAATTTTGTGGTTGGTATGAGAACACGACGGCTGAGCACCCTGGACTATTCCACCAAAGACTGCCCATCGAGAGCTCAAATTAGTTTATTCAGCCTACCCAAGGTGCACTTTATATGGCCCTAGGGCAGCACCTGCCGGGAGGAGCTTCCTCTAGGTATCAGCTCAACCCGGTTCAACTGGTTGGGCCACTGAAAGTTTCACTGCTTTTGCCGCCTAGTGATGGATGTTTCCCTTGTTGTTTGTTACTCTGAGACCTAGCGGAATAAGGCAATGCAGGCAAGCCAATATGGCGTGGGCCCATGGCTCTGTCAAGCTGGTTGGGCCCCTTTCGAGCGTACAGCGACTGGTGACAGTTCCCTCAGTGCCAAAGGTTCACTGGATTTCAAGAGTCACAAGCCCTGCCTTTACTCTTGAGCCTTAGTTGGAATACTGACTGGATTCGCTATATGTCCGCGGTGTATTGATGGGTTGGGGATGGACAAACAAGGAAGGTGTGGGAGGAGACTCTGTCCGGCTTAGGTTTCTCTCCTTTTGTCTGGCCGCAGAGCTGGGCATGGAAAGTGGGCACTATGCTCGTGGACCGCACCCCTGGCCCCTATCTATTCTTCTCACTTGCTGTTTCCCCAGCAGCCCATGACAACGAAGCCCAACATCTTTCGCAGCTCCTCTTCGCCCGCTGCAGCCCCGTCCTACACACCATGAGGGCCACACGAAGCTGTCTCAGCCAGCCCCCGCTCGTGCAAACCAGTGAAGGATGGGGCCAGTGCGTAACGTGCTCAAAGAAAGGTTACGGAGGGCAAGACTTAGGCCTAGGGATGTCATAGTTATAAGGGAGACACTTACAATAAATTTTAACACTATCGGTCCAGATTGTGTGCTCTCTGACTCACTTTGAGCCTATTAAACCTTTGTTGGCATGCCTTGGGATAGGGAGGGGAGAAAATCCAATTTATAAACACGGTGTGCCTAGATTGCCAAGTAGGGTGACGTAATATGACAATCCTAGTGATCCACATGGAGGGCTGCCCGCGTGGCTGAGGTGCCTCTTGTCTGTGCCTGTGTCCTGCCATGGCGGGGAGGGAGGAAAGCTGAGCCTAACGTTCTTGTGCTGGTTCCCAGCCCAGGTAGCCAGTGCTGGTGGGCCGGCATGAAATCAGAGCGGAAGGTAGCAAGTAGGCTTTCCGAATTGGTTTTTATGTACTAAGGTCCAGTAAAGAGATGTTAATGCCTTTTTGAATTTCCACCATTCAGGAATAACAAATAATGAGTTTAATAAATTTTGCAGCGAATATTCTCCGGCGCGTCTTCACATGGCTCCTGATCACTACAGATTTCGCTGGTGGGCATGTTGGGTGCTATAGCTAGTCACACCCTGTATTTGACCGGGATTGTGAGTCAGTGGCCGGAGGCAGTCTGGCATTATTCCTACCCTATGGACGCGCAGGGGGAGACCTACTCCTCTCCACCGGCGAGTAGTGAGGGTTCCAGCTCTTATCACAGAGATTCAGTATTCGTGCTGCTGCTCCTTTAAGGTGTACGTCCGAAGGAGCAACAGGAGACCACGGACTGTCTTCACCTGTCTGGCCCTCGCAGAGCAGAGCTATTCTCTCGTTTCCGGTGGGCAGAGAGTGGGGGCCAACTGCCAGGTCTGGTCTTTACCGTTCCCATAGGGTGTGTAGCCCTAAACGGATGCGTAGGAATCGAATTCCAGGGACCTGCCTCTCATTATGAACTCCACATAACCTTTGGCATAAGGTGCCTGAAGGACCCTACCATGAGGATACGAGAGCCAAACGACAGTACTCAATTATCATTGAGGCCATTCTTCACACCCAGAGAATGTACCAGCCACAGTCCGGGAGCCTGTGGGGGACTGGCCTACTCTCCTGCCCAGGGGCTGGCTGGCCTTCAATCGTGGAGCTACATCTCGACGGTACGTCAGGCACCCCCGTTGCCATTCACATGCCACTCACCGCCAAGCTGGGTGCTCACTCCGGCCTGGCCTGCGCTGCCACGAACCTGGGTCTACCAGAAGTGCAGAACAGGCATATAAATTCTATCGGAGCCAGGAGAGTATACTCCACTCATAGTGACTCGGTTCAAAAATAAAGGGAGACATAGGAAAGGCCAAAAGAAATGCTATCGATCCTAGATATATATAACATGGGAGTTCATACACGTCTTTGGGTCACATATACTACAGAGGGAATATAAAGACAAGCCTTGACTACATCTCGCATATGTGAAAGCTAGGAAGGGGTAAGTGACAAAACCACCAGAACGAGTGAGCCAAGCCACACACGTAAAAAGTGTAAGGGCAGACATCTGGGCTCCAATGCGTGACTGAGAGGATCACCGGGCAGCTTCCTATATCTGCCAAGAGGCAATGCTTGGCCTCAGTGAAGGGCTATCAGTAAGTCATTTTTCTTGGGTCTCCCGTCTCTTCCTGCATAGCTCTACTTGGACCAGAAAAGTGAGCTCACCCAGCTCAAGGCCCCAGATCTCCCAATGCTGTGTCAGGCATGCCAAGGTCCAGGCGACACCGACAGTACACCTTCAGCCACATCCCCAATTACATAAAAGACACACAGGCGCCCACTTGACATAACTGGGGCACAGCTTTCTGCCTTATCACCCTTAGTCCGCTGTTCTGTCCAGGTATCGATGGGGTATCTGTACCCCCAGCTGGTTTTGGGGGCCTGTCGTCACATTGGAGGACTGCCTGGCTGCTTTCTTTGCTGCTGATGAGCTGAAGGGTGAGCGGCCTGCTGCCGGAATGGGACTGCAGGGAGCGGGGGTGGGGGTGGGGTGGTGCAAAGAGCCCATCCATCATGGCTGTGCCTCAGCTAGCCTACAGCCCAGCGCTAATGACTCATGGCCACTGTGCTTTACAGACTGACCTGCTAGAGTCCACTGCCAGCCTACAGGGGGTGCACACCTGTGACCCCAGCCCTCCAGGGGTGGAGGCAAGAGATGAAGGTTTGGGGTCATCCTGGGCTACATAGTGAGTTCAAGACCAGCCTGGGCTACATGAGAGTGTTCCAAACATGAGATAGTTGTTCACCTGCTCCCCACCAGGGAAGGCTTAGACACCTGTCCTCCCAAACTGTTGCCTGGGACTCTTGGCTGTTGACCTGTTGTTATCTTCTACAGGCCAGTGGGTGGGAGGGATACCCCACTTTAGCCTTCTGCTTCCTCGGTTGTTAAAGAAGTGGTTTGTTTTTGTTTTGAGACAAGGTCTTGGTGCAGCCCAGGCTGGCCTCAGATTCATTGTGTAGCCCAGGCTGGCCTTAAACCACTGTTCCTCTAGCCTCCACTTCTCCAGCTGAGATTATAGATGTCACCACCAATGTCCAACTTGAATGCTTAAATGTAATTTAAAATATTTACCTATTTACTTAATGCGTGCACACTACTGTCCTGGTATGGAGCAAGAAGACAGCTGGGCGTTGAATCTGTCCTTGCAGCATGTGGGTCTTGGGATCGAACTCAGGCTGTCAGGCTTGATGGCAAGCATTTTACCTGCTGATCCATAACACTGAGTTCACGATTTAAAAAAAAAATTTTTTTTGCTTTCTTTTCCAATTGTAAAATACAAATAATGCCAATTTTGCTACCATAACTATTTTAATTGTTTTTTGACTTCAGATGTACAGTTCAGTAGTGTTGTGTATATTAACATCACTGTGCAGCCACCACCTCCATTTCCAGAATATTTTCATCCTGCCAAACCAAAACTGTGCCACTAAACGGCTCCTGCCCCCCTCCCGTCCCTGATAGCCACCACTCTACTTGGTTGTGTGGCAGCCCCACAGTGTCCTTTTTGTGGGGCTGGGGATTGAATTCAGAGCCTTGCATTGGCTAGGCTTGTGCTTGACCACTGGGCCCCACCCAGCCCTTCTTCCTTCTGAATGGGTGAGACTGACTCCTCCCCCAGCCCTTCTTCCTTCTGAATGGGTGAGACTGACTCCTCCTCGCGCTCAGACCTCTTCCCCCTTGTGGAAACAAGGTTTTTATCTGTCTCTGGATGGACCCCGCCTCTGTGACTCCATCATCTGCTGTGATGTCACTACCGCGGACATCCATGATCTGACGTAACATGAACATAACGCTGTCTGGGTGCGCTTGGGAGCACTCCTGCTAGATCCTGTGGGAACGGCAGTTTACAACCCAGTCATGGAAGAGTTCCACGCAGTTCGTGTTTCCCCAGGTTCCAGCTCATTGCTGTTTTTTTTTTTTTTTTTCCCCGGAGCAGTTGCAAGCTTCCTGGGCATGCGGTGGTGCCACTGTGGTTTTGATCTGTATCCTCTGATGATGAGTGATGCTGAGCACCTTAAATATATTTCCGTGGGGAGCTAAGGGGGCTGTGAGGCGGCCCACAGTCCGAGCAGTTGCTGTTTCGTCCCCCACACCACATGGCAGCTCACAACCAACTCGAGTGACCAGTTTCAGGGTAACCAATGCCCTCTTCTGATCTCTCGGGCACTGCACACATGATGTGTAGACATGCATGACACAATACCCGTACCCAGAAAATAAATCAATAATCTATTTTAAAAACCTCCCGTTTGTTAGTGGGGAGGGAGACGGTTGAGTGAGTAGTGTTTGCTGAGTTCAGCTCCCCACAGCCAGGGATGGTGGTGTGTGTCTATAACCCCATAATCTGGGTGGGCAGAGCTGGGAGGACCCCAGGCCTCACTGACCAGCCAGTCTAGATGAGCTGATGAACTCCAGGGGTGTGGTGGGAGACCCTGTCTCAACAGACAAGGTAGAGAGCAATAGAGGAAGATGACCCGATAGTGAACGCTCGCCCCTGCACATGCGCACACAGGCGAGTGCTCAGCTGTGCAGCCACGATGCAGGTGCATACACATGCATGTTAGTCTCTGTCTGCTCCCATAGCAGGTCACTTGGTTGTTGAGTTTCAGGAGGTCTTTCTGTGCACCCTTCTCTGGTACAGAATTTGAAGCGGCTGCGGGTATGGCTCAGGTGGTAGAGCTTGTCCAGTCCACCAGGCCCTGGGCTCAGTCACCAGGGCTGCACAGACCGCACACCTGGAATGTTATAATCTAAACATCTACATTTTCTTAGATTTTTGATCCATTTTCGAAGTTTAAAAAAATTAATTTTTAATTTTTTAGTTTAATTAATTAATTGTTGGGATAGGGTTTCTCTGTGGAGTCCTAGCTGTCCTGGAACTCACTTGGTAGCCCAGGCTGGCCTCGAACTCAGAGATCCGCCTGTCTCTGTCTCCCGAGTGCTGGGATTAAAGGTGTGTACTGTTACACCTGATGGAGTTTTACCTTTTGAAGAATATTTGTAGAGTTCTGCGTGTTCACATGTCACATTGCATTTGTGGAAGTCAGAGGACAGCTTGAGTTAGCTCTCTGCTTTCACCACATAAGTCCAGGGAGGAACCACGTTCCTTTTGTAAGCAGTGTGTAGTATTAAATCTTTGTTTCTTCTTGTTCTGTCTCTGGAATCCCGTTACTTCCTGCCATTTCCCCCTAAACATAATTCTTATTTGCCCTCTCTGTCCCCATTTCCTGTCCCTGCTGACCTCTGACCTTTGCTCCTCTGCACTAGGTGACAACATGTACAGCTGTGAGCGGTGTAAGAAGTAAGTTGTGCCCCAGGGCCTGTCCCCAGCTCCCTGTCCCCAGAGTTCTCCTGCTTACACTTACCCAGGGTTCCCTCGGGTAGCCCTGTGCTAACCTCCCAGATGGCAAGGGTCTGGAGGGGACCGTACCCTGGTCCCTCTACTGACTCCTTCCCTACAGGACACTGACCGTGGCTCTGTGTCCTCCTCTGCAGGCTTCGGAATGGTGTGAAGTACTGTAAAGTCCTGTGTCTGCCTGAGGTGAGTCAGCCACTTTGGCTGTTAGGCTGGGGCCCATGTGGAGAGGATGTTTGCTGGCCTGTGAGGCCGTGTGAGGACTGGCCTGTCCCTCACAAGCACAGAAGGGCCATGAAGCTTGCACAGTCCTTGGGGTGAGACACCCAGGGAGTGCTGACAGGGTCCATCGTAACAGGTGTCCTCGGACTTCAGTCCCCTCTTCTCCTGGGGGCTTGGGGCCCCCCAGGTGAGCAGCGTCGCTGGGGTTGGCACAGTCTCTGTAGTTGGAACAGAGACAAGGCTCAGGCTGCGGCTGGATGGTGTCCTGAGGAGGCTCCTCAAAGTCCCCAAACCAGTGTCAGAATTCTTGGAAAGTAAACATGGCAAGCTGGGGCAGAGTCAGCTTCCTAAGGGACCAGCTCAGCTCGCCTCTCTGGCAGCCACACCATAGGCCGCCAGTCCTCGTGAGGGAAAATGGGGCTGTTAGCTCCCCCGTGGGGGTCTCTGACGTGTGGTGGATTCTAAGCAAATCCAACAGGCCTAGGCCTGTGTGGGAGTCCTGTCTGTGAGCTTCCCTGTCATCCCCCCTAGATGGCCAGGGTGACTGGCGCCTGCCCTCTCCCCTCAGATTCTGTGTGTCCACCTGAAGCGCTTCCGGCATGAGGTAATGTACTCCTTCAAAGTCAGCAGCCATGTCTCCTTCCCCCTCGAGGGACTCGACCTACGCCCTTTTCTGGCCAAGGAATGCACGTCTCAGGTCACCACATATGACCTCCTCTCTGTCATTTGTCACCATGGCACAGCAGGCAGTGAGTATATGCCCCACACTCCAACCAGCCCTCCTCCACTGTCCGTGCCCTGGGTCTCCATAACCTGTTCTTGTCTGCCAGGCGGGCACTACATTGCCTATTGTCAGAATGTGATCAATGGGCAGTGGTATGAATTCGATGATCAGTATGTCACCGAGGTCCATGAGACGGTGGTGCAGAATGTGGAGGCCTACGTGCTCTTCTACAGGTGTGTCTGTGGGGAACCCCACTCAGTGTGTCTGTCTGTATCTGCAGTTTCTGTAAGCCTGCTTTCCTGAGCTTTTCTGTGGTGGCCCTGTGAGAGGGTCAGGCCACACCCCAGCATGCACACTTGGCATGGCTTGGCATGACTTGGTGTCTATGCACAACCTGGACCGAGGCCTATTGGCTCATCCCCCCCCCCATTCTCAGGAAGAGCAGCGAGGAGGCCATGCGCGAGCGGCAGCAGGTGGTGTCCCTGGCTGCCATGCGGGAGCCCAGCCTGCTGCGGTTCTATGTGTCTCGAGAATGGCTGAACAAGTTCAACACCTTTGCGGAGCCAGGGCCCATCACCAACCACACCTTCCTGTGTTCGCACGGAGGTGAGGTCTCCCCTGGGAGAGCTGGTGTGGTGGGGGTGCCCAGCTGGGCCCAAGCCCCAGCTCTCCCTCCCTGTGCCTCCCTTCACAGGAATCCCACCCAACAAATACCACTACATCGATGACCTGGTGGTCATCCTGCCACAGAGCGTCTGGGAGCACCTGTATGTCAGGTGAGTCCTGGGAGCTGGCCGGAGTGGTGACTGACCCCACTGTCCCGCTTCCTGGGCAGCACAGTTCCAGCCAAGGTGACACAGTGGCTGCTGGGAATCCAGCCGGCCTGTCGGCCCTGCCACGGAAAGAAAGCCCTTGGCTCTTGCCTGCAGGGCTGAGGTGGGGGTAGTCTTAGGCCTCTGACCTCCACTCAGCACAGGCTCTCTGGAGTCTGGAGTGGGGCCAGGACTGGGGACTTCTAGGGTTAAGTGCGGTGACCCCAAGAGCAGGCAGTCCTCCCACGGCAGCCTAGCCCAGTCCCAGGCCCCTGTAGAGCTGGGTATGTGGGGTCTGCCCCTGGGAAGGAGGGGCCCTCCTGCCAGCTACCAGTGGGTGGTGGGGAGCAGCCCTTGATCCTGGAAGGCCCCAGGCCAGGGCCACTATCTCCCGCTACAGCCTCACTGCACTGAGGCCACACAGCTGGGTGGCCGGCCCGGAGGAAGCAGAGCTCTAGGCACCTCTTACAGAGAAGCAGGCACAGAGGACCCTTGACAGCCCTTGTGCTGAGTGTGCTGGAGATGGCTGAGGGCACGGGGCGGGGGCACTGCCCCTGCTTGATGCTGGCTCTTTCTCCTTTCCCGAGCAGGTTTGGGGGCGGCCCTGCTGTGAATCATCTGTTCGTGTGCTCCATCTGCCAGGTGGAGATTGAGGCCCTGGCCAAGCGCAGGAGGGTGGAGATTGACACTTTCATCAAGGTGCATTTGGGGAGTTGGGACTTGGGGACCCAAGGCCGTGCTCTGCAGAGAGTAGAGGGTAGGGAATGGAGAGAAGAGCCTCTGGCGTCAGTGAGAGGCTAGCCTGCTCTACTTGCGCCTGTCTCAGTGGTCCAGACTGAGTGCCTCTTGACTGTGGTTACCATCCTGTGCCCCACAGGAGCACCGCTGTCCCTGGGGGATGGAGCACTCCTAGCTGAGGACTGCTGGGCTCTGCACCCTCACGTGGAAGGTGCCTGAGACTCACAGAAAGTGTGAGGAGTGTGGGGCCCATCAGAAGAGGGGCTGCTGGGACAGGGACTGCTGTGGGTGGGGCCGCTCCCTCCTCATGGTGCTTACAACAGGGCATAGTATGAGACCTCGAGCACTTAACATAGTGGGTAGAAGTATTTGAGGCCTCTGCCTTGTAGCCACGGAGAAGTGCCAGTGAGGGCCTCTAGGTGTGGCTCGGCACCTGTGAGGCCCTGGCATCCTCTCCAGCACCAGCGTTAGAGCTGTTGGAACAGTGAACCGCGTGAGCTGATGCTACGTCTAGTGAGTGGAGAAAATAGCATCTTCTGTGTGCTTGTCCTTTGGGAAAGTGCTACAGGCATTATCTTTTGTGACCTAGCTGGTCAGTATGGAAACTGGCCTTTTTTGTTTAAGGTTTATTTTATGTGTTTGAATGTTTTGCCTGCATATATATGTATAAGCACCATGTGCATGCCTGGTGCCCTCAGAGGTCCGAGAAGAACATTGGAATTGGAGTTATGGATGGCTGTGAGCCACCATGTGGGTGCTGGGAATTGAACTCAGGACCTCTGCAAGAGCAGTGAGTAGTGCTCTTAACCCCTGAGCTGTCTCTCCAGCCCTTCAAATTTTCTCTTTTCTTGAACATGTCAAGGAGTCATTGATTTTCTGCCTGGGGCATCCAGTGTTTGTGAGGGTCAGGGGCTGAGGTGGGGCTTTGGGAAGTCATGAGGAACAGGGACCAGACTGACCCCCTGCCTGCCTTCTCCCACAGCTGAACAAGGCGTTCCAAGCTGAGGAGTCTCCCGGAGTCATCTACTGCATCAGCATGCACTGGTTCCGAGAGTGGGAGGCTTTCGTCAAGGGGAAGGACAGCGGTGAGTGGGGAGGCCTGGGCAGGCCGCCACCGCCGGGTCGTTGGTGCGCTCCATCCAGGGATGCAGAGCACTGTTCTCAGGCCTGGCTGGCACTGCTGCTCTCCGGCCACTGTGGCAGAGCAGCGTGCCCACCCCATCCGTCGTCCACTCCTGCTGACCCCGGGGCGGGTGCCCTCCTCCTGTAAGGCCGTGTCCTTGGGTTCTGCACCTCCTGGGTAGCTAGCTCTAGACCCTTAGGAAGGCTGGGGTACTTGTCTGACCACTCCGATTTGCAGAAATGAAGACAGCCCTGTAATAAGTGATCTATCAGGATCCTGAAAGTTACCAGCAAAGAGTAGCCCATGGATCTGGGCCACCTTCCCAGCCAGCCACTCAGGCTCCCAGGCTAGGCCTGGCAGCTTGGCAGAGCCCATGCATGCCATGTGCTAGGCATTTGCCTGCTTCTCAGAGCACAGCCAGTTCTGGAGAGGGTATTGGATCCCCTTTCCCAGCCCCGTCCTTTCTGGTTGAAGCAGTCAGGTGGCTGTGGTCAGGAGCGTAGCCCTGGGTTCTGTCCATGGTCTGGCTTCTGGCCTTGCCTTCCTCCAGCTCTGAGCTGGTTGGGTCTCTCCAGCTGGCCGAACCTTTGTCCCGTGTAAACAGTCCTCACTTCCCATCGTTGCTGAGGGTTAGATGAGATGGTAGGAGACCAGGAAAGGACACTCAGCTGGTGGCAGCTACCACCAATGCCCATCACTGAAACATTGGTCTAAAACAATCCCATGCCCCCTGGAGGTACCACTTCTGGGTCTGGAGTACTGAGAGGCTGACGTGAAATCCAGAGAGAAGGCATCTGTGCACCAGTGTCTGTTGGCCCTGGCTCTGGTCTGAGGCCGGGATGGTCGCTGTGGGCTCCAGGTGATAAGCCTTGCTGAAGGGCAGCCCTGTCTCGAACACCGAAGCCAGCCCTCTCTGTTGCAGAGCCTCCTGGGCCCATCGACAACAGCAGGATTGCTCAGGTCAAAGGCAATGGCCATATCCAGCTAAAGCAGGGTGAGTCCCCAGCCCCCCAGCCCAGCCAGGCTGCCCTTGGTACCTTCATGCCACCAGGTTGACACGAGGGCCTGTCCTTCCAGGAAGCTTTGCCACCTGTCAAAGTCCTGTTATCCAAGTCCAGGCCCAGAGGTCATGGTGCGGGTCCTCAGGCCCTCACCACACCCCGCCTCTTCTGCCTCCTGCTAGCCTGCTTGACGCTTCCGTCATCTAACCCTGGGAAAGAGACAAGTCAGAGACCTGTCCTCGGGGCCCTACAAGAATGGCACTTGTACATGCAGCAGCTTTCGGGAGGGTCTGGGGTTACTCTCCCTCCCTTCTGGGGCACGGTCCCATCCTCATCCCAGGGGTTCTGACTACCCAGAAGGTGTTTCCTCTGAGGACTGGTATACAATGTGGACTCTGTAAATATGCTTCTCTTGTTCCACAGGAGCCGATTATGGGCAGATTTCCGAGGAGACCTGGACCTATCTGAACAGCCTGTATGGGGGTGGCCCTGAGATCGCCATCCGGCAGAGTGTAGCCCAGCTCCCAGACCCAGAGAGCTTGCACGGAGAGCAAAAGATCGAGGCTGAGACCCGGGCTGTGTGACTGGGGCCAGGCTGAGTGGCTGTGGCTGGTCCTACTCCCTCTCCAGACAGCCCTGCATCCCTCTGAAGGCTGCGTCCTGCTGAGTGCCGTTGTCCCTGAAGGCTGGTACTTGCCATTCCCCGAGGGTGTGTCTGTGCCCTGCAGCTGTGCTGCTGTGTACTGGCGCAGAGGCCAAGTGCGGCTGGTCCGTCTGCCAGGAGAGATGCTGTGCTGGGAAATATATTCTCTCAGACCTGGAGGACTCTGACGTCATCACCATGTCCCCAAACCTGCCCTCTTGCTAGCTCGGGCCCAGCTTTTGTCCCAGGAGCCCCATGCTGCCCCTCAGCCCATGCTGGCCCCTGGGATGGGGTGCTGGGAGTGCCTGCCACTTCTGGGGTGCTTTCTGCTGTGTACTGGGTCCAACACCTTAGCGACTCACAGAGGTAGATTTCCATGCCCGGGGTTGGGGGGGGGGGCCAGAATGGTTGTGAGGGGCTCTGCATGTTGGCCAGCAGCCCCTCACATCATGTTGGTTACCGGAGTCCCCTGGAGGTGCAGGCCGCCCCATGTGTGTTATTGACTATAGAAACAGGACTCGTGGTTGGAATGGAACGTGGGCAGTTGAGACTTGGAGAGGACCTACCACCTTGTCTGCTGAGCCGCTGGCTGATTGGGTGTCATCTGCCCTGTGGGGTGGCTCCTGAGCCCCTGTGGGGTGGGGTGAAACAGATACCTCATGCGCTAGTGCACTGTTGGTTGCTCGCTCAGCTTCCTGTGTAGCCTAGAGTGACCCTGATCCCCAACACCCCACACCCCCACACCTCCCCCAGCCTTGGTGTCTAGGGCCACCTCTGGGGAGGTGATCTGTGGCCACTGCAGAGGTACTGGGACCCCCTGAGCCTAGAGAGGCTGTCCTGTTTCTGGGGTCCTTGAGAAGTCTGAACAGAACATTTAGGGCAAGATTTTCAAAGTCTGGGGTGGTGAGGGGATCCGGGACCAAGAGGTCTCCAGAGGGCAGTGACCTCCAGGCTCTGCAGAAGTGGGCGCCAGCAGCCCAGGTCTGGGCATTTGCTGTCCCCTAGACCTACTTCTTCCCACTGAGGTGGCATGCAGCCCCTGGCCAGCTGCTACTGGGACTTGCCCTGCTGGCTGCCATCTCTTGACGCCTCTGCTGAGAGCCCTTGGCTCCTTGCACTACCGTGGTGCAGTCTGGTTTGTGTTGAGAATGTCACAATAAACATGCATTCCTCCCCTGCCCCTAGCTTGTACTGTAGCGTCTGCCTCCAGTGGTGGTGAACACAAGCCAGAGGCCCTGGGGAAGCCTTGGGAAGCCAGCCTGAGGAGGCTGGAACACTTGAAATACCAGCTGTGTCTCTCCTTTCCTGGAACCCACCAAACCCTAAGGGCCCCAGCAGGGATGTGTTTAGTGGCCAGCATGTCCCATGTGTGGTCATCCCTCCTGCCTCACACCTAATAAGACCACTGCAACCAATGTACTTCACAGCAACATCAGCAGCCTCAACAGACCTCAGTGTCCTCTGCGACCGACGAAGATCCGTGCGGCCAACGGTTCCTAACCACCACACACCTCAGACTATCCCCTACAGCTCTGTTTCCCATCTCTCTTTTCTCATCTCGAGACACCTCTAAAGAATTTATGTCCATTCACCTTCTTAAAAGCAGCTTGAAGCTAGGAGAGCTTGCGGTTCATCAGCTCGAGTGTTCACAGCGTGCGTTAGCAGGGCCCAGATATTAACTGTCCTGCATTGTAAGGAGCCAGCGAGACTGGTGCATCTATCTCGTGAGTCCATGTGCCCAAATTCATCCTAGATTATTTCTAGGTAGTTTTTGCACCTGGGCTTGTATTCCTTTTATCCTAAAGTTCAGATAGAAACATTCAGTGATTTTTAAGTATCTCTCTTGCCTGATACAGTCTCTCTTGTAGTGCAAGCACAAGCATAATGCACTCACAGCTTCGTTGTCCATTGCACTTCCTTGCATAAGGTACAGAGAGCAAGAGCGACAGGCACGTAGTTCACCGAGCTTCAGTCTCACGCTGGTTTCACTCAGCATTACATTAAATTAATCTGACCAGAACCAGTCAGCCTGTAGGAAGCTACGTGCTCACTACCTATATCTCTCAAATAATATCCAAAACTCTTCTCACCCTCACATAATCACTCCATTAACAAAAACACTCTGTTCTACGGATCTTGTGGCTATGGACACTTACGCCCTCATCAGAACTCGATACCTAGAGCGCTTTTTCTCTCTATACTCTCCATCAACAACGTGCAACATTTGACACCCCATGACGATATCCGTTACATATTCCGCACCTCCATAACCACAAAATTAATCCCTCCACCCAGGCCATGGCGCGACACCTAAGGCTCGGTCATCGCAAGCTGGTTCTGAGCATCCCTGGTAAGGAGGCAGCGAAGCCATAACCAATCTTGAGTTAGCCCCTAGGTATCTTCATATAGAAAGCTTCCTCGGTATCCGTTTTTTTCACTTCATGCTCTCAGTTGCATGGTTTTACAATAGTATACTAACTGCACGTTGCTGTGTGAGCTAAAGTGCTGTGCTCTAGAATGTGTTGTATGAAGATTGTGCTCCACTTCGCGAATGTAGTCTATTCAACTTACTTGAGGTTGCTGAACCCACAACCACTCTGACTTTAGTGTGCCTTCATGCGTGGAGCATGTTCTGTTCTGGAGCGTTCTACATCCGTCAAGGGAAAAAACTGCGTGGGAGTCACACGCACTATATCCGCGACTGACCTTGTTAACATGCCCGCCGGAATAAATGCGAGAACACTGCTAGCAACACCTCAGCACCCCATCGCACTTTGTGCCTCCATAATAACACTCTTCCTCTAGGTCTTGATGTGTCTAGCCCATGTTCAGCATAAGATTTCACCCAGCACCAACACCGGTAGCTCCTTTAAGCACGATTCCTCCCGTTTAGGACCCTAGCTAAGAGCTAACTGGGACTAGCACAAGCTACCGCTAGTAAAAAGCCTGGTTAGCAATACTAGAGGAAAGTCTTCAAAGAGGGCTCAGGAAGGAGCGCCACTCCTCTGTTTCCCTATTGTGACTCGAGATTCTGTGAGGTAAGTAGCTCTCCGGATAGTATCTCTACGTGCCCCCTCTGTAGAAGAGAGGCATCGTTATGCCATTCACACTGCAAGAGCAGAGTGTTCAGCGCTGCAGCTTGGAGGTATCATGACAAGGTACTAAAGTTGCTCTTCTGTGTTCGCCCGCCGAGTTTCCTGCTATTATGACTCTTTAGCATCTATGTTCAGCAGAGACGGTGTCGCTAACGTATTCCACCGCTCTCTCGCTATTTAGATCTCAGCAGTGACTTTGCCTGAACTAGCTAAGCACTACCCATGAATCTTCTTGTCTCATCTGCCCTACAGTCTCGAAGCAAGAAATAAGTAAGAATTCCACTGGCTATAGCTAGAGTGCTGACCTTGACTCCCAGGCTAGAGGTGACTTGGCCATGGGCTAGATCAGCTTGGGTACGGTAGTGGTGTAGACACACGTATTCGAACTTCTCCCTGGGCATGGGAGCCTGAAGTAAAGACGCAGCAGCTTGAGTGAGTTGCTAGTCCCTCTACTGTGTCCTTCACGTTTTTGTCACGGGGTATGATGCTTGTGCTTGTGCGAGGTTTTCTGTCCGCTAGGCGTGACGAACCCGGCATATTCTGAGGCCGCACACGCCCGAGGCTCCTCTTGCTGGCCGAATATGTGCAGTGTCCTGTACACAGGCACTCTTGATTGTTCTGTCCCTGTTTGGGCCTTGTGCATTGTATTGTCCTATGTAGAGGGCACATGCAGAGAACATGAGTATGACTTCAAGCACCTCATCCCTGCCCCGCATTCTGGTAGGACCGGGCATTGTGTAAGATGCCTCGCCAATTTGCTTATTAGCTGGTATCTTCTATCTGTGTCAGTCCCTGATTGTTACTGTCCTCTCAGTTTTCATGTTCACTTGAGAGAATTCCTTATCTTGGTCAGAGCTGGAAAATGTTTTCGGATCTGTCTGAGCGTTCATGGCACTTCGCACCAGTATGCGGTGTTCACGCTTGACTGCATGTGTTCTGTGGCTGCGGACTGACCATGAGGCATAAGTCATACTCATGTGGACTACTTCGAAAGTCTGGTTTCTCGAGTATGTCAGGGTATTCATTTCCTGAGTTATTGGTGCTCCTGCAGTGAAACCTGATCTATAGATGCCTCGAGCACCCCTATCTAAGCTGCTCAGCGCCATTTTGATGAATTCGCTTATGGCTGTACAATCGAGGTTTTGGACTGTATGTAGCTGCAGGGCGGCCCTCCGATACTTCGCTGAAAGTCTGCGCGATCATCCAAGCTACTGCTACACAAGTATTTGTCCGCTACAGCTGTCCCTTCTTCAACACTGTCCACACTCGCCTGCTTCTCAGTACCCGCATATTAGTGGGCTTCTCCTTTGGTAACGGCTATTATAGTATTTTTTTAAATTACGACTTTTTATTTTTGCTGTTGGTCAGTGTGATGTTATGAGGTGTTGCATAATGTGTGTTTATGTACTCGAGCAGCTGGACAAGGTCAGAGAATACCATCCTCAAAGTCAGTTCTTTCGTCTCCACTACGAATATTTAGGTGTCGCCATTCTTTATGGCGAATAGAGTCCAGGTCCACGTCTCGACCCGGCACTCTAATCTGTCAGCTCGTAAACAGTCCTACTCCCACTTATAACGCAGGTAGGAGAATGTGACTTTGAGAATTGCCTGCCTCAAAACGTTGTGTGAACTCACCAACAGACCACTCAAAAGTGTGTATATGTGTCCGATGAGGCTGCGGATTGTCAGCACCTAAAGAACTTTTCACTACGATAATGGCACTGCAACGAAGGTTGTACGACTTGAGGAGCATGCGCAGGTAGCAAGCCATGGGGCGAGTGTGTGTAGGCCGCTTGCTCCCGTCCCCACTCTTCTGCAGGGTTCGGTGTGTAAGACTTCCCTCTCCATAGTCTTGTCTCCAGTTTGCTTAATGGGATCCACTATTATCTCAAAGTTTATGCCTTTTCTCACTTTACTATGGGGGCGGCACTTGTCCCAAACTCACCCACAATGCGCTGATGGCCTGCCGCCTACTTGTGGCAGAAGAAATAGTCTGCCAGTGGCTGGGGTCCTTGGGCCACTTGGCTATTTTCCAGATTACTGTGAATAGAAACCATCTCTGCCTAAGAGGGGCTGTTTTTAGCTGCTCTCTCTTGGTATCCTGTGAAATCAAAGACATCTTCATTTCTCTGCATACCCTTTATTTTTCTGGTAGTACAGTGTAGAACACCAAAACCGACCTAACTCCCCGGATTCGTAGCCATGGTTGCCCCTTTCGTGTAGGAGTGATTCTAGGACCCTTTGCAGGCTCAAGCGCATGTTCCCCAGCCAGGCGGCAAGACTCTGAGGGACTTGCTCTATCAAAGAAGGGTTTTATGGTGCCAGGCCGTACATCCTTGGTCCACGAAGATTCGACTTCTTCTACGATCCGGAGAACAACCAAGTCCTCACCAAGAAATTCTGGAAACATGCTCTATCCCAAAAAACTAATCTCTTCTGCTAGCAAAACAGTCACCTCGTCCGCAACACTACTGTCGCTATGGGCAATGCATGATCCTAGGCCAGACCAGCCTGAACCTGTCCTCTGCATATCCACCTCCTGACGGGCCTCAGGATTCCAGCTTCGACCTTTACTACTTTTAGCAAGTACTCGCGTCATAATGTTCAGACCGCCCGCGCTACTGCATGGATAGCAGCTTCC
Source organism: Peromyscus leucopus (assembly GCF_004664715.2). Classification (NCBI taxonomy): domain Eukaryota; kingdom Metazoa; phylum Chordata; class Mammalia; order Rodentia; family Cricetidae; genus Peromyscus; species Peromyscus leucopus. Next base: position 8,377,142 of record NC_051066.1, on the reverse strand, counting down.
CTAGGAACCGGCACCTGCATCCAACTGATTGGGACGACGAGCCTTTGCGGTGTCCATCAAATCATATCCCCTGGCACAGATGTCCCTACACTATGGTGTTACCAGGGGCCTTATCTGCCCATATCCGGTGTCACTTCAGTCGTGACAACTGCTTTCCCCAAAGCACTCTCCCAAAACACCACCTCAGAATGGAAGTTTGTTCACAACCATCCCTTGAGAAGACACCGGTGATAGTGTTGAAGCCAGCCTTGGCGAACCAGTGGACCTCACATAGGACAACAGCCGATCAGCTGCAGTAGCAACGGCATGTAGCACCACACCCTTTTTGAACCGGCAGGTCTTACCTGTCTAGACTATCTGGGCCCTGGCTACGTCGCCACCGCTCTTGCGCCTGACTACGCTGTGGCCCTCCAAAGATCATCCCACACGGCCTGCCTAGAAGTTTGTCCTGTAAGCACACAGTCTTATCCCAATTCCAGACATAGCCTGGCACTGGCCAGAGAACAACCCGGCCACCCACTAGTGCGACCATGAACATGTCCTTGCATTCCTCAAACTCCCACTCCACACATCATCATCACTCGAGCGGCAGAGAGGACAGCTGGCTGGAGGAGAATAACAAGTCCTCCTCGCGGACGCACCAAGCTGGCCACAGCACACACCCTCCAATCCTAACACTTAGCAGAGCAGAGGCCAGTGGATCTCTGAGTTTGAGAGGCCATGCTCCTGCGTCTTACATAATGCAGTCCCAGGACAGCCTGATTGCACGCAACGTCAAACAACGAACAAAAAGAAAAATCCCTCCTCTGCTACAGAGAGCCCAACCCACCAATCCAACTACCAACCACCCCCCCTTCCCCACTAACCACACAATCTGCCATTCTTGGGACTAGAACGAATGTCAAACCGTGACATGTGACAAGCCTTTCTTCAGAGAGCTGGAACAGTCGACCATTATAGTTAAGTAGGCTGACACTAGCCTGAGTAGATTATACTACACTGAACTGCGAAGAAAGAGCACCTCGCAGGTCAGCCCTCTGGAGAAGCTATCTTCCCTATGACCTCAAGCTCGTCCCCCTCCCTCCCTCGGGTGGGTGCTACTATCGTTCGTGCCTGTGAGTTAGGATGTGTACTGTACGCACCGAGCACAGTTCACACATCACAATTGCGCCACGGACTTAACCCTTAAATCTTGACTCTTCAGACAGCGTTCCCCGCGCTGATAACCTTCGACTTATCTGGAACCTCAGTATGTTAAGACCAAAGCTGGACGACTTGACACATCACAGCAAAATCCACTGTGACCTCCCCTAGCCACTCCTGATTGCCTGGGAGATTATAATGTTCGTGTCACTCTGTAATTTATTAGATAGAGTCTCCACTAGCCACTACCGCTAGCGTCCAGTTGGTGGCGCGGTCCTCACCATGATCCTCCTCTACATGCCCCCCCCTTCAGATGTTTCGACGCGCACACAGCAAGCGCTCACTGCTGGGCCAAGCTTGCGCTATGCGTGGCACTAGCCAGAATTCCTGAAGCCGCGGTCCTCTGTCGCTGACCTGACCCCTCAGCGGCACGTCCTCCCCATCTACACAAGCCACCTCCCAACCTCCCGCAGTCCACTCTCTCTCATAGCAAGTTCTCTACGTCTGAACCCGAAGGACACCGTACTGATCAGCCAAGTCTATACTCTCTATTATAACAATGAAAGCTAGACATATACCAACATTATAATCATACCGATAGGGGTTGCGAGAGCCTACCTTCCTAATCGAAAGCCTGTGTTATGGTTTATTCCCCCTCACGAGACCATCCTGACCGGCTATGGAAGCCTCAACGGGCATGCACGCGCCCGCGCGCACACACCACCACACACCACACACAACACACACACTTTTTAAAAGGTTGCCCCTATGTCCATTCTAAAATTGTAGAACATTGGCGGCACGTTAATCTTGAAGAATCTAGATGTCTTTCCGCACGCTACAGCTGTACTTACCTTAAAATCAAAAAGCGCAAAAACCCAGGCCTGCACGTTCTCTGAGAAGCAATACTGGTAGGAACAGAACTTGGATTCGTATGTCGTCGTGTGCACCTGTCGTTGTATAGATGCCTGTAGTAGCCTTCGATACTGTGACATTCCACCATGACCTACTGTTCTTACCACATACACAGGTTCCCACAACAAGACTGAGCATTAGAGGCCCCCCATGTGCAAGATCTTACTCATCGAATCTCCACTGGCTGAGGACTCTCCAGTCTAGACGGAAGGAAGCCAGCATACAGTCATATCCTGCAAAAGGAAAAAAAGAACAAAAACCGGCGTGATGTCTCAAGTTCATTTTATATTTCCGCCTCCTAAGCTCATCGTCAGGCAGATGTTCTAACTTACAGTGTGTTACATTCTCTGCACACGCACTCTCCCTATCAGCTAGCCGATGACAGCCAGTCGTTCCAGGGGAGAGGGCAGTGGAGAGCTTACCGGCGGAACAAGCCTCGCACACCACCTCCCCGCACCACCGTCAAGCCATTTCCCCACAGGCTCCCCGCAGCACCAGAACAGCTCCAAGCCTCGCACGAGAACGCGCACTCTCGGCGCACACAGGAAGATGCTCATCTCCACCTTTCTGACGTAGTAGTACAGGCAGCGTTAAAGAAAAGTGCAGGGAAATCATGCCGCGGAGGCATTCAACACGTCAAATTTGAACTGGCCAGCTTATCCCAGCTTCTACCTCTCTGTGATCCAAGAGCCTTTCTTCCGACCCACGGAGTAAGGACAACCAATCCTTCTCACCACCTCCTGCATTCCCAAGATTCTTGCACCCCACAACCTGCTGTAAAACCACTCAGCTTCCCTCATCCACACGCAGGGACAAGCCAGGTTCAGACCCAACTGGTTGAAAACTTCCCAGGTGTTGCGGTCATGATGCCTTGAGATTCACCGTACCCTGATTAGTGAGGCTGCAACACACACGCTTGGTTACCTGTGCAGGCTGCAGGCCCTACCCCCGCACATCACCGTGGACCCAGCACGCCCACCTACATCCTCGGCTACCCAGACGCATTCCATTTCGCTCTTCACTACAGACCTTCCTCACGTTAGCACTAAGCGGTGGCATCGCCCCAGGAAACAAAAGCTGCGATTCATGGGACGACAAAAGCCGGCCTTTCAGCGGCAAGACTCAATAGATGCACCCGGCAGCATGGTCAGGACCCTTTGGCCTTGCCTGGGAGGAGGCAGCCGGTGGAAGAACAGCCAAAATCCAGCTATCCTGGGCCACTTAGCTCATATGCCAACCAAAACGCCAGCGCCTACGCCGAGCTTCGTCCCCCCACCGACCCCTCCTCTCGACTCCGTTGGCAACTGCCATGTCTGCAGAGGTGCAGCGTCGTAGCACCCCCTGAGTGTGCCAGCCATGTCTCGAATTCCACAACTTTGGCCACCCACCGCAGGCCACCGACCCACCTCAGTGGGAACCTCGCGCCTTTCCTGTCCACCTCGGCTCCTGTGGTCTTTGTAAGACTTTGATCCCCTCCTAGAACATGACCACAAACCAACACCACTCTCTAACAATTCACACACCTCCCAAGACACTACTCCCCTGACTTTATTTCAGCTGCCCAGAGGAGGATGCCAACCTTCTCAAGCTCGTGCTAACGGGGTGCCCTGCACAGGGCTTGCTGCCGGTCTTGAGTAGCTTTCTGTTTCGACCTGTAACCAGGCGGAGAAGCTGTGCTCGCGCCCTCCACCGACGGCGAAAGCTTGGCCATTTTGGTTCTCCCGCCAGGATCCATCATTTGAGGAGGAAAACGGCTTCAGACGCAAACTCTATCCATTCTACGGGGCTTCCCGAGCACAGGGTCGAATGCAGAGGCGGTGGCTGCAGAGCCACCAGAGGGACCACAAGAGGCACAAGGTCTTTGGTGAGGGACATAGTAGAGTCCTCGAATGCTACTTATGGGACTCAACAGGTCCACTTTACAGTGATGTGCCGGCGGCGGGGGTGAGACCCTCCGCCACAGGGTGCCACGAACAGGTGGACAGTGCTCACAGAAGGTGGACTCAGGCCAGACAACGGGGCCGGCCCACAAGCTGCAGTCACCGGGTGACATTCCAGCATGCGTCTTCCCTGGCCACTGTACGCACAGGCTCTTAAAACAGAGTGCGGAAAAGTCGGCGGGGGGCCTGGCCACTGCCTGTCCCACATCCTCAGAGCAGGCACCCCTGAAAGCATATGGCAACCGAGCTTGTCCCAGCTCTGAGCAATGCTGATCCGAGGCCAATCGGGTGACCATCATGGACGCGCGCTCACCACGTTCCAGCGCCACGCTCTGGAACGAGCGAGGAACATTTGACTAGATATGTCCCAAGAGCCACACGGAGACAGCCCGTGTACGTCCCACGCGCACTCCCCGATCCACCCGCAGTGCAGTGACTTCCTTACTATGTCCTTCGGCACTTCCTGTTTGTCCCAGGAAAGCCCAGTAACACGCTACCCCACCGTGACACGGGCACCAGTGTGAATGTGGCAAGGACTGGCAGGCATCTGCAGGCTGCTGGGGCCAGAGGAGCAGGGACCCACGGCACAAGATCCAGCACGTCTTTGTGGCCCTGTGAAGTGGGGCTGGAGTGAAGGTGGGGACAAACCCCTGTGTGGGGCTTGAGGACAAGACGTGCCCCTGCTAGCACAATAGGGCAGATGGAGAGTCGGCCTGCCGACCTACCGAGAGCCGTTAGCAACGTGACGTCAGTGAGGGTACCAGAGCCGCCGTGTTATTAGACGTCAGCCATCTTTGCAGATCGCCTCACTGTGAGGCCGATACCCTTGCCGTGCCAATCGAGCCTATCGTACTCTGCGTGGGGCTGGAGGTACTAGGACAAGGCTGCTCCTGGTGGCTCCTGGGGAGCCCCAACGGGAATCTACATTTGCCATGGAATGCACGCCTTTACGAGTTATAACAACACAAGAAGAAGAGAAAGCCCGGGCTTAATGAGACAACGCCAGCACTGTGGGCAGAGACAGCACTATTACCATTGCAAGCGCCTTGCATGAAGGAAGAGGCCGCGCGGGTCGAAGGATCACCAGAGCAGTTGTCCATGGAGAGCTTTCGAGCTTTAATCCATTGTTTCGGAATTTAGCACTAGGGTGACCTCGAGTCTACATAGCGCTGAAGAGGACCTTGACTCGGCCTTCCTGTTTTATTTCCCGCGCTGAGCTGCATGCAGGCCTGGCTTTTTTATGCTCTCTTTAGCTGCGCCATCTCCTGACAAAAAAAACAAAAAATCAATAAGAGGTTGATCACTTGACATCTCTAACAAAGTAACTTTTTTTTCTCCTTTTTGTCCAGGACGGTCGTGAGTGAAGCCATTACAGGACGCAATCTCCTACTCCCATTGCCACTGCATAGAGGTCTCTTTGCAGTTAAGCCCAGAACCCATCTTGGCACGAGCGATCCGAGCCACCAGGCTGCCTCTGCCTCAATCGAGCAGCGAGACTTTCCATCGCCAGAGGCGAGAAATAATACCACAGGGAAAGAGATGCTCCTAACTGAGACTAGAAGGCTAAGCAGCAGATTTAATTTCGGCTTCGAGGGAAAAAAGTGTGTCAGGGAAAATTCCTCAGTCCGAGTGAAGCGAATTACACACTTATCTACACGCAGACAATGTTCTTGCAAAGAGAACAACATCATCTTCCTAACTCCATTCTTCCCGCCTCGAGGTCCAACTCCAAGTGCAGGTCAGACTACCCCGCCAAACTTACTCCTAGAGAGCCCGCCATTCCAGAGGCACAGCCTGCAGACGAGCAGCTGCAGATTCTTCCTTATAGAGAAGGAAATAGACGCGAAACAACTCTGACGCCTATAATTCATACCAGCGCAGTCTTCAGAGCTCGCCTCCAGCCCACAGCTTCCCCGCCCCCAATCCCCCAGATCGAACAATACCTACCAGCCACAGACCCACCCACTTTACAGGTCACGACACCACCCATCCTACCCCACCACGCCACCCACTCATACCGGCCACCAGCCACTAAGCAATATATAACCCCTGACACTCCAGCCACATCACCGCCTCACATACATCTTCTCCAGTGCCGCTATCCGATCCCCAACACACTACCCGCTCCAGCACACCGCCCACGACCCACACGCCGCATGTCCCCGCCCGGAGCCCAGGCCGGGTGCAGTCCCCTACCACTCCTCCCGCCCCCAGCTCCCCCGAACCTCGCCCCGCCCCGCTCGCCTTACACCAGCCCACAACCCACATCCTTATGACCTGGCGCCCTACTACCCGACTAGCATCTCTAGTCCAGGTTTTACAATAAACTCAAGCGCGCAGCAGCCAGCCGGGGGACCTAGCTACCGTGCAAGAGTCCAGGGGCCTCCCCAGTAGTTATAAAAACAAAAAGTGGTTAGGCAGAAGAATAACAAATAAAACAGATAGGTAAAACACTAAAACAACACTGTGCAAAGAATCCGTTTAGTTTTCAAATTGCAATATATACAAATATACCCTGCGGGGCAGGATTATGGGCATGTTTAACAGAAAGTGATGTAAAAAGCAAATTCCCCACGAGGCTCAGAGTAGTCTAGCATTTTGGCAATGATTAAGTACGTCATAGATACCACACACACAGAAAGTGTCCTGACATTTTAATATAAAAATCCAAAAGGTGCAGCCTGGCGGTAGTGGCGCACACCCTTAGTTCTGGAGGCAGAAGCAACTGAATCTCTGAGTTTGAAGCTATCCTGGTGTACAGAGCCAGTTTCAGGACAGCCAGCACTACACAGAGACCCTGTCTGGAACGCCCCCCCACCCCCCGTGCCCCAAATATCCAAGAGGTACTTGGAGTTCCTGGGAGTCGGGCAGCAGCAGCTGGGCAGATAGGGGTTTGAGGCAGGAGGGCAGGATTTGGGAGAGGCTAGGTGGGATGGTACCCCACCCCCAGGCTGGGTTTAGCTCCCAGGTGACCGTTAATCTCAGGTATACTTTCCTGATAACAGGAAAAAGCTACAGACAGCTCAGCTCTCCCTCTCTTTACTTATTTACTTGCTGTTGTTTTGAGACGAGATCTCACTCTGCAGCCCTGGCTGGCCTGGAACTCACAGAGATCTGTCGCTGCCTCTGGCTCCCAAGGGCTGGCTGGGGTTCCAGGTGTGTGCTGCTCTCTAGTTTTTTACACTGAGTTGTGTGTTTTGTGTGGGTGTGCACATAGGCCATGGCATAGAGGAGTCAGAGGTCACCTTTCGAGAGTTGGTCCTTCCTTCAGCCGCGTGAGTCCCGGGGATTACACTCATAGTCATCATGTGTGGGGACAAATGCCTGGATCTGCTAAGCCAGCTTCCCCTAACCACACCTCCAATCTCCCTTTTTTAACAGCCAACTATTGGAAGGAAGTTCTATTATTCACCACGGAGGAGATGGGAACTACGAAGTATCATTCAGTGTAGTTAGTGATCCGTTCATCTGTTAGGATGCTAAGTTCAATTTAGTAACACACACTTAAGACTGTGACCACAAATGCATGTCCAAACTGACATTCCTCCACCCCAACTTGCACAAACCTGAGGGAAACCTCTCCATTTCCCCCAGAAGGCTGTTCACCTGAAGGGGCTCCGGAATGGTTGACTTTAAATACACCGTGACAGCAAAAGTTACTCAAACAAAATACAAATTACAAAATGAATGTGCATTAAAAACAGTCAGGTGGCCTGGGACAGCTTCCTATTTTGGAGACCGTACTAAACTGTGAAGTATGGCTGCTGAGGCCTCGGGGAGGGCATGGGGTCATCTTTGTACCACCTTTGTAACTGCCAAGAGCCAGGAGGACCTAGTTCAAGGCTAGCCTGGGTCACATAACAAGACACTGCCTCAAAAAAAAAAAAAAAAAAAAAAAAAGTCTTTAAGAGCCAGGCTGCCGGTAAGGAAAGCTTGCTCAATGACACCTCACAGGTCCTTGCGAAATTCAGGTGAAGTCATTGTCAGAAATCTTGAAACTGTTTCAGGTTCCTGAGCCCAGACTGATGTATAGCTGTCACTTTTAGAATCAGTGAAGGGGCTGGGCTACCCCTCGGTGGGAGCGAGCCTGCCAGCATGCATGCGGCCCAATCCCATCTCCAACCACATTGAAAACAAACAAACAAAACATCTTATAAAAATGAGCCCCTAATATAGAGGCAGAGAGCTTTTTTCTTGCTTAAAAATAAGATGTAAATAATTCCCAAAGTCAAATAGAAAGAACCAGATGTGAGCCAGGCGGTGGTGGCACCACTCCAGAGGCAGAGCCACGCAGATCTCTGTGAGTTCAAGGCCAGCCTGGTCTACAGAGCAAGTTCCAGGACAGCCAGGACTACACAGAGAAACCCTGTCTTGTACGATATTTTGTTTGTGTTCTGACAAATCTTGCCTGAAGATCAAAGGGCTGAGCTAGCCACTAGTTAACCATAGAGGCCAGGTGGTGGTGGCTCACACCTTTGATCCCAGCACAATGGGGAGGTGGAAACAGGAATATAGGCGGGTGGAGACAGGATCTTGGCCCCCTTTTTGGTCTGAGGATTCGTAGAGGTAAGAAGTCTCGAGTGGCTGCTGCTCTGCTTCTCTGATCTTTCAGATTATTACCCCAATATTTGGCTCTTGGTTTTTATTGATAAGACTAATTAGAATCATGCTTCGCTGTCTCAAGCAGCATCAACAACAAAAGCACAGATGTGGTTCCTTGGTGACCTTGAGGTCATGATTGGCATAATTCAGTCCTGGATTAGCTCTGCATATGACCAATGCCACTCTCCCCCCTCCAATATCAGCACTGACGAAAATGCAAATTCCCACATGGCCCAGATTCCCTTAAAACACGAGACCATTTATTTTATTCTGGCTGTAGTTAGCTGGATCAAATGTGCCAGAACCCCAAAAACAGTGTCTAGTATTTCAAACACTGGCTCTTATAGATCAAAAAGAAAATGAAAGTCTTCCCCTTAAAAAGGGACATGCAGGGGCCATTTTGTTCAGTGGCTGGTACCACCAGGTTCTGCTCACAGGAAACCCTCTGACAGGAATAGAAAACCACGCCCACAGGGGTGTTGGGCACTTAGCTGCTGCAGAAGCCTGCCTCAACAGCTTGAAGACACCCTACCATTGGCCCAGGCCCATCCGGTGGAGCCAGAAGACAAGAATGTCAGTCAAAGTTAAATCACTCAAGGAGCATACATTTCTGGACATCTCTTGGTTTTTTGGGACACTCAGACAATTAAAGGCTAACACAGGGGACCTGAGCAGCAATGTAAGGGCACTCAGCGTGGGCACCAAGAGAATGTTACCGTCTTTAGTCAAAGACTTTAGGTGTTACTCAGTTCCATTGATGAAGTAACAAATGTATCATTTATTTATTTACTTATTTATTTATTTACTTATTTACTTACTGAGTCTTACTCTGTAGCCCAGGCTAACCTGACACTCAGTGGGATGCTCCTGACTCAGCCCCCTGAGCACTGGGATTATAGGCACGAACCACCACTATACATTTAAAAAATCTACATATTTTGTTGAAAGGATGGAAACACTGATCAGATTTCAAAGGACACACTTGTAAGCAGGCCAGTGGCAGCTCGGCACATGGCCAAGTTGGACAAACTCAGGCCTGAGATGCTCCCAGGTCCCCGAGTGTCTGCATCACTTGCTCTCTGCGGCCTCTTGAAGGCCTGTAACAGCCAAAGTGGTGGGGAGAGACAGCTCCAATGCTTTTAAAGGTTTTTGTTTGGTCTTAAGTGGGTTAAATATAAGTCTTAGCACCTTTGGCGTTTTTGTCTAAATAGACTTCGACGTAGGAGGTAGGGACGTAGCCCTCCTCATCTTCGCTTCTGCGGATGCGAGTCCACCCATCACCCTTGTCCTCCTCGATGACGCTCAGCATCTCCCCTTCCACCACGGAAATGGTGCCTTCATTCTGACCTGAAGAAGGAAAGGGAGCTGTGAGCTCTCTCAGGCAGTGTGGGGGGGCCTTGCAGCGGGGTCTGGGAGTCAAGGTGATCGGTGCAGAGGACGTCCCCCCACCCTCTGTCCCTGCACTGTTTCCTTCCTCGTGTGTCTTGGGGTTCCTCCTCCTGTCTGTGGACCCCTCCTTAGACAGGACCCCTCCTTAGGTCCTCTGAGGAACCCCCACAGCTCCCCACAAGCTTTGGTGAATCTCTGCTCCTCTAGCCACTCCTCTCAGGGTTTCTCCTGGGGCAGAGGGGGACAGGGGGAGCAGGGGTCCTCGCTCAGCTTCCACAGCACCTGCTAGCAGGCCCTCATCTCTCTCCCCTTCTGGCATTTCCTGAAGTCAAGGTTCTACTTTTCCTACTGCCTCTAGGACTGTTCCCCGTGATGTCCCCAGGCCTTGGAAATGTAGTCCAGGAGACCTGGATTTCCGGGGACACTCCTTCCCCAGGGCATCTCCGAGGACCCAAAGATGAGCCATTGGGTTGGCCTTGTCTCTCCTCCCCTTTGCTCAGCCCGGTCAATCACAATACAGCTGTGTCTTCTCCTTAGCCAAGGCCCCCAGACAGCCCAGCCACCCCTCTCGGCCAGCTTTGGGAGTGTGCAATGGTTATTTCTGTTTTACAATCTTGCATCTAAGCTGTTAAAGCCCATTCATTATACAGGATACACAGACAAGGAACTTCCCTTAAGCATTCAGGAGGGTGGAACCCGAACCCGGCAGGGAATTAGCATAGGGAGGATATCGTGGGAGTCCGTCTTAACCACCGTAATTGATGTGGGAAGGCCTAGCCTGAGAGTGGGCGGCGCCTGAGAGTTCGCTGCTGTCTAAGAGTGGAAGCCAGCCAGGCGGTGGTGGTATACACCTTTAATCCTAGCACTTGGGAGGCAGAGGCAGGTTGAACCAAGGCCAGCCTGGGCTACAGAGTGAGATCCAGGACAGGCACCAAAACTACACGGAGAAACCCTGTCTTGAGAAAAAAAAAAAAGAAAGAAAGAAAAGAAAAAAGCCGGCTGGTGGTGGCGCACGCCTTTAATCCCAGCACTCGGGAGGCAGAGGCAGGCAGATCTCTGTGAGTTCGAGGCCAGCCTGGGCTACCAAGTGAGTCCCAGGAAAGGCGCAAAGCTACAAAGAGAAACCCTGTCTCGGAAAAAAAAAAAAGAAAAGAGTAGAAGCTCTTAGAACAGCATTCGCCTTGGTGGTGGGTGTGACCAGCCGTTGTCTGGCTCCTGCTAGGATGGACTGGGACTTGGAACAGTGAGTCAGAAGAAACCCCTTTCTCCTCTGAGTTGATTATTGTCAGGATATTTCATCACAACAACAGAAATGAAATAGGGCAGGGGACAATGGTTCAGGGCACTGTCAGCAGGGTCATGTGTATGCATGCGCGCACGTGTGTGTGTGTGTGTGTGTGTGTGTGTGTGTGTGTGTGTGTGTATGTGTGTGTGTCTGTGTGTCTGTGTGTCTCTGTCGGTGTTGGGGCCGGGGGGGACACAGCAAAGCTTCATTGATGATTTTCTGGGTACGGCATCTGTCATTCATCCCTGAGCCCTGCCTGCTTCTGTCACAGCGTCCTCTGTAACTCTGGCCTGGCACTGATGGTCCGTCCACCCTGTTCCCTGGCCGATCCCACACAGGGGCAATGGTGTGCCTGTCAACGCTGTCAGCAGCTCTCAGTGCGGGTCAAGAAAAGCTGACACTCCTTTTTCTCACCCAGGTACTCCACTGTGCGTGTGTGTGTGTGTGTGTGTGTGTGTGAAAGAGACTGTGTGACCATGTGTGTGTAAAAGAGTGTGTGAGAGACTGTGAGTGTGTGATGTGTATATATAAATGTGTGTGTGAGTGTGTAGTGTATGGTGGGTAGAGGTTGATGTCAGGTTGATTATTGATTGATTTTTCCATCTTATTTATTTATTTAAAAATTCTTTTACTGGGGCTGGAGAGATGGCTCAGGAGTCAACAGCACTGGCTGCTCTTGCAGAGGAATGGGGTTCAGTTCCCAGCACCCACATGGTGGCTCACAACCACCTACAACTCCAGTTGCAGAGGATCCAATGCCCCCGCCTTCTGGCCTCCACAGACACACATGTAGGCGAAACACCCATTCACATAAAATAAATAATAATTTTTTTCTATAATTTTATCGTATGTATGAGGAAGAGAGAGAGAGGAAGAGAGAGAGTTCTGATCCCTGGAAGAGAGGGGTCACCTAGTCAGTTTGGGGCGGCAGTACCTTCAAATGTGTAGAGGGCCTTGCAGGTCCCTATGGCAGGCAGTGGTTCCTCATCATCAAATTCGTCATCGAAATCCGTGGCCAGCACCTTGAGCTCGCTCTCCTGACTTTGCTCCTCTGTGTAACTCCCATCTGGGCTGCTCAAGAGAGGAAGACACGAAACAACTATAGCGCCCAACCCGGAGACGTGGGTCCCCTCACCACCACCGCCGCCGCCGCCGCCGCCACCACCACCACCACCGCCACCACCGCCACCCGCCGCCACCACCTGCCACCACCGCCGCCACCACCACCACCACCACAGGTCACCAGCCCAGACTGGATGATACACTGAAACATTTTCGTGTGGGAAGGATCAGAGACGGAAACAGACACTCTTGCCTTGTGTTCATGAGAAATTCCAGAATTTAGAGGTAAGTACAAAGCCAGAAGTCCGCTCTGCCAGAGGCAGGGCCGCACAGGGACTGTACCTTTCCCGGTCCTGGGCGCAATTAGTGACCGTCTGGTGTGTCTGAGCCTCATACATCCCACTCTGCCGGCGCGCCTGCTCACTCCGTGCCGGGAGTCTGCCCTCCACCTCAGCCAGCCAGGCCTGGAAGCAAAAGCCACAGAAGACTTGGAGCTGGGCTAGCCTAGGCTCAATCATGAGCTGCCAGGCCTTAACTCAGGGTTGGACAGTCACTTAAAGCTGATGTAGGATGGCCCTGCATTGGCTGGTTATACAGATGAGCTCACAGGCAACTGCTTCTCTTGCAAAGTTAAGGAAGGGGTAGGGAGGCCCCTGTTTACCAAATTTACCAATCATTCCACATGGCAGAAAGCAGGCATCACTGGGCTACACTCTTGGGCAGCCATGTAATCACAGATAAATTACCCTATACTTCCTTCTGACTCAGTCCCGCAGCTCTGAGGTCACCCTGGGAAACCCCAGGGCTCAAGGTATGTCAGCAGGGTGGTTTTCCTCTCCAGAGACCAACCACTGGAAATGTGGGGGTGAGGGTTGGGGGGGTTCCCCAGGGGTCTGCCCAGAGGCCCCTCCCCCTTCCTGCTCCTTCCTTAATCCTGTCCTCCACACCTCAAACTTCTGTGTCTCCAGCCGCAGTTTCTCTATGTTCTGGGCGGCCTCGGCGAGTTTGTGGTCCAAGCTGGCCGGATCTCCCATCTGAGGGTTCTTTAGGTATACATCTTTCATTTTGGTGATGGCATCCCTGAGAAAAGAGTAAGAACAGCATGGGGGCTGAGGCCGGAGTCAGTCGCGGGTTTTCTCTGACTGGGTGAAAAGCCTACTGTCCTTAACAAAACCCCATTCTGGGTATCACAGGTCTCCCATCACCTCTTACCAGCATTTTTCTGAAAAATTATAAGTAGTTGTTAATACTACCCTTCTGGCTTGGTGACACACACTGGTGATCCCAGCACTCGGAGGCCAAGGCAGGAGGAGCTTAAATTGGAGGCTAGGCTACATGGTGAGATCACCCCTCTTCTCATGGTCTCTTTTGATCAATTTCTTCAAAAGTTCACTGATGTGCGCGCGCGCGCGTGCGAGTGTGTGTGTGTGTGTGTGTGTATGCATTCATGTGTGTTGTGTGTGTGCGCAGATATGTGTGCACACAGAGGTCACATTGGGTGTCTTCATCTACCTCTTGTCTACCTATGCTTTTTTTTTTTTTATGCCGAATGCCATTTATTGAAGGAGGGATGAGGTCTTAAATACAGGCTTACAGCACAATGGGGGAACCCTGGAGGGCAGAAAATTGCTACTGATGTTTTACAATCTTGCATCTAAGCTGTTAAAGCCCATTGTGCAGGATACATAGACAAGGAACTTCCCTTAAGCATTCAGGAGGGTGGAACCCAGCAGGGAATTAGCATAGGGAGGATATCAAGGTCAAGGTCAGCAAGCAAGGCAACGGTTACCCAAAATGGGGGCCAGGGCCCTACAGGTCCCCATTTTATTAAAAAATGAGCTTCTGACTTGGGTTGCATGGGATGTCAGCAGGTCACCTTACCCGTCATGGAGACGCCTGCACAGGCCACACAGGTGCTCTGTCTTAGGTTGGTGAGTGCCCCCCCCAGGTATTACCCGTCTCTGAATACTCATTATCATACAGGCTCAATCGTGTGTGAGCTGCATGGTTAATTGCTGCTAAAGATCTCAAAGTGGCACTGGGCTTGCAATCTGTGTGTTCGAAACAGAAAAGACCAACAGAAGTCCTAACCCACCCATAGCCAGTAGGCTAAAGGCAACTGAGCCATTCCCTTCCTTAACAAGCCTTACTGCAAATTGGAGTCCTTGTAAGATGGTATCCCAAAAGCAAATGGAACTTTAGTTTATAGATTTATAATTTTCAAGGCCAATCAAAATGTATATAACTATTGAATTAAATTTATCATGCCCAATAGATTGAAAGATTAATTAACTGTGGTAGCTACTTTTGCTGCCAGGGGCCTTTTCTTTAAAAACTACTTATTTATGTATTTGTTTATTTGTGTGTGTGAGTGTGCAGGTGAGCATACAGGTGAGCATGCCTGTGTGAGTAAACGGAGACCACAGTCATGTGTCTTCTCACTCTTCACCTATTCCCTGGAGGCAAGCCCCAGAGATCCCACCGACTCTTCCCACCTGGGAACTTGGCTTAGAGATGTTTGTGGGACCTTGGGCGTGTTCTGTGGGTGCTGGAGTCTGGACCTCAGTCCTCCAATTGTACAGCAAGGGCTTATAAGCATGGAGCTCTCGCTCTGGCCACTCCCCCTTGGGTTTTTTTTTTTTTTTTTTTTGATTTTTCGAGACAGGGTTTCTCTGTGTAGTTTTGTTTCCTGTCCTGGATCTCACTCTGTAGCTCAGGCTGGTCGCAAACTCACAGAGATCCACCTGTCTCCACCTCCAGAGTGCTGGGATTAAAGGAGTGCGCCACCACTGCCAGGCTACCCCCCTGGTTTTTAAGACGCGGTCTCTTACCAGCTGGCCAGCAGTGGGGTTACAGACCCGCCACTGTGCCTGGCTTTTACAGGGGCACTGGGATCGGAACAACAAAGGGGTGCAGTGGTGTATACCTCTAGTCCAGCAAGCAGGAGGCAGAGGTCTCTGTGAGTTTGAGGCCAGCCTGGTCTGCATAGGGAGACCCTGTCTCAAAAAACAAACAAACAAACAAACAAAAAACCAAGGAAAGAGGGGATTGGAAGGGAAGGGAAGGGGAGGAGAGGGAAGGAGAGGGGAGGGAAGGGGAAGGACACCTTTGAGACTCTACAGGAAGGCTGATACTTAATTAGCCTCAACTAAAAAGAAACAGATTTTAGACTCAAAAGCAGGATGTGTGGGAGTGAGAGGTGGGACTCATGCCATTTTCCACTCTTTGTACAAAACAAAAACAAACAACCAAAAACTCCTTTGACCCCTGAGAGAAAACTCCAAGATTCTGCCTGTATCAAGGTGACCTAGCTGATGCCAATATGCAGAACCTCAAGAGGTCCCTGACAGGCAAGACCATCACCCTTGAGGTGGAGCCCAGTGACACTATCCTTGAGAATGTCAGGACGGAGATCCAAGACAAGGAAGGCAGCCTGCTGGAGCAGTAGAGGCCGATGCTGGAAGGCAAGCTGCTGGGGGATGGCTACGCATTGTATGACTACAACATCAGGGAGAGTCCACCCTGCACCTGGTGCTGTGTCTGCGTCATGGCATAAATGAACTAACTACCCTTCGCCAGCTTGCTCAGAAATACAACAGAGACAAGAAGATGACCTGCTTCGAGAGCTACAGACGCCTGCACCCCTGCTGCAAGAGGTACAGCCACACCAACATCTGTACAAGGTGGAGGGAAGCTGAGGTAGCCTATTCAGCCCATGACCCTGGGACCCCATTCATCTTCCTCCCATTGACTGGAGCTGAAAACCAAAAACTCACCCATTCACACAGGACAAGAGAAACATGAAACCTAGCCAAGAGCATTTTGTTCCCCAGACTCAAAATACAACCTCTACAGAGAACCCCAGCACACAATGAGAAAACAGACAAAAAACACCTACCTAAATAATGCCTTTCTATCCATTTTGGATTCTGGAGAGGTGATGGCTCAGCATTTAAGAATATGTACTATTTTATCATGAGGATCAAAGTTTGGATCCCAACACCTGTATCTGGTAACTCACAACTGCCCGTAACTCCAGTTCCAAGAGTTCTGACACCCTCTTCTGGCCTCTGTGGGTACTGCATGCGCACACACACATCCATTTTCAGATTTCCTCTTTCCAAACTGAGTTTGGGTTGTTTGACAGGGCACACTGACCCATCCTACCTCTGATCCATCTCCTTTTGGATCTCTTTATTGAGATCATCAACTTTCTGCTGCAGCTTTTTCCTTCTCTGCTCAGGCGGAAGGTTGCTGAAGTCTTCTGGTGTGGCACCCTGCAGACACAAACATAAGTAAGAAGCCAGAAAGCCTTGAAGCGCCCCTGGGTAGGAGGAGGCACACCAAGCCTGCAGACCTGCAGAGGCTCCACAGAACCAGCTAGGCTTTCCCGCCACACCAGCTGAGATGTGAAAACCAAACCCATGCAAACTCCAGAGGTCCCGCCACACTCCGGGGAGGAGAGACCAGGAAATAGGTGTGACTCAGAAGGAAGCCCACAGAAAATTTAGAGACCACTTCGTTTGCATTTTCTGACTATTCCCACCCATGACTGAAGTGGAGGAAGCTGGCGCTTCTGTAATGTAACCCAGCCCTGCCAACACTGGCTCAGAACCTTTGACCTTTCCTTAGTTGAAGCATTCCTTCCCGGCTCCCCTCAAGGCTGAGGCGGAGTTCCCACCCCTGTGAAATCACGACAGGTGGACTATCACTTCGCTTTGAGGACGTGAGCGAAAAGTATGATTTAAAAAGAAATGGCATCCCCTTCTGGTGTTACTGGCCCCTCACTGTCTTTGGGACCCCAAATTACTTCCCAGTGAACAAAACCAACCTCCTCTGCTTTCACAGTCAGGAATGTATTTTAACACCCCTCCCCCTTTCTGCAGGGCTGAACCTGGGGCCTATGTGTACTGGGCAAGCATTTTACCACTGGGCTACAGTCTCGAACTCACGGTGATCTCCTTGCCTTGGTTTTCTGGGCACTGAGATTATAGGTGTGAACCACCACATCTGGCTCCTAGTCCCCTTTCCCAATTTAAAAGATTTTATTTCAAAATTGTGTGTGCGCACATGTGTGTTCGGGGCCCCAGAGTTCAGGAGAGGGCATCAGATTTCCCTGGAACAAAGGACAGGTGGTTGTGAGCCGCATGATGTGGGTGCTGGGAACTCGTTCTCCTAAATGCTGAGCCATCTCTGCAGCACCTCATTTTCTCCCCGCTCCCCACTGGCAATTTTTAGCACCTGCTTAGCCTGGTATTTGCTGTGTAGATCAGGTTGGCCTTCAATTTGAGGCAGCCCTTTAGACTCGGCCAGGCCTGCAGATCCGAGCCACCACGCCTGGCCGGGCTCTCTTTAAAATCCCGCTGCCCCCTTGTCTTGGTACATGTGCTTCCAGTAGAAGACCTCGGGGGCTGGTCTCCCTCCAAAGAGCATCTCCTTGCTGGAGAGCCATGGCTCCACTGTAGTGCCAAGAGCTTTTCCTTAAATGAGGCCGTTTTCATAAAGAATGAAATGTATTCAAGCGGCCCAGCGAAAGCCAGGAAGTTGACAAGAGAGGTTTTACTTCAAAAGCTCAATTCTTTTCAAACAAGGGTGAGATTGACTTGGGGGCGAGAAGAAAGGGGGCCCAGGGAATGTGATTCTGGAATCCACTGGATTTGCCAAGCGGCTTACTCAGGGGCTTGTGACAGAAGTTTGTAGGCCGATTATGAAGAAGATGGCTGGGCTGGGAAGTGCATGAGTCAGCAAATATTTGCCTCCTAGGCCACCTGGGGATTGGAGCCCCATCCTGAGACATCCTGAGTGTGTGACGGTCGGGGGTGAGTGGGTGGGCGACGGTCCTGTCACCAAGCAGCAGCAGGAGGGTCCCTCGGCATGACAGGCTGAGGCAGTTTCCTCTCCCACGCACGCTATTTGAAAACTTCCATGTCTACCTCTGTGTTCACTCTATTCCAGCTTTGAGCTTGGAGGAAAATCCGTCTTTACAATTTTTATTTATTATACCATCTGTGGAAGTCAGCTCCATCATTCAATCATGAGGGTCTCTGAAATGGAACTCAAGGTCATCAAGCCCTAAGCCACCTTGGGGACCCTGATACTTGTTTCCTAGGTTGAGATTGTGTACATACGTACGTATACACACACACACACACACACACACACACACACACACACAGGGGTCCCTATCTTTCTCTCTGTTTGAGACAGGGTCTCTGGGCTGTCTTTCCATTGCATACTCTATCTCCCCACAGGGCACTGGTATTGCGGCCATGCCTGCTGGGCATTGTGCTTTTACATCGAGTCTGAGAATGTAGACTCGAGCTTTCACACTTGGGTTTACAAACACTTTCACCCTCAGACCCATCTGCCCAGCTTTGAGATTTTTTTTTTTAAGTCTGGGATGTAACAAAATTCAATACAAGTCACTGGTCTGTGGAAGTGAGGCAATCCGGTCAGTGGCCAGAGAGCCCTCTCGACCGTGGGTAATGATGGAAACGTTCTGTGGCTGCAATGTCTGGGACAGGAGCTTCAGGAGACTGCCTGTCTGCACTTGAACATGGCTGCTTCAGTGGTGACCTGAATCTTTTGAATGTATTTAGAACAGGTGTGAGGCTTGGATGGCGTCTGACTGGCAGCGGCACCTATAAGGGCACTCTGGGCTGGTGGCTTGTGGCTAGCCACGGAAGAGACAGCACTGGTTACCTATGACGCCGACGCCGTGACAAACTCTAACCGTCCTCCTGCTATGTCAATTGATACCACGTCAACCTAACTGACCAGCCAGGTCCCTTTCAATAGCTCCCCTGGCTTTTCAACTACCATTGTTATTTGAAAACAAGTCACTGGAAAAGCCTCAAACCTTGGTTGCTATGGAGATTCAGGTCAGCAGCCTCTCATATAAACTTAGGATCGGTAGAAAGGGCGTCTCACCCAATTAGGCTTTTGAAGTTTACATTTCCTCAAACAAAGCTCTGGCATGTGACTCATCTTGTGGCAATGGGGCTCTTGTTTCCAGCTCTGAGTCAGAGGGGACGTCTCTGACTCTCTGATGAGGCTGGAGCGGCCCAGTTAGCAGAACAGACAGTGGAACCAGCCATGGAAGGCGAGGTCACCCACACCCAGGTTAAACGGCTCGGTAGTCAGCCTTTCTTCATCTCAGAATGGAATTTACGGTGCTTCTGGGCAAAACAGGTCTTTGAGGTATTTGCTTTTACAGCTATTCCATTTCCTACCTAATATTTCATGTCTGGGTGCGTGTTTGTGGTACAGACGCATGAATATGCAGAGCTGTGCATACTCAAGGTGTGTCACTCCAGCAGGATGTCAGATGTCACCCTCTCTCCACGTTACAGCCTTGAGACTGGCTTTTCGTTGGCGAGGCTGGCTGTTCAGTGCACTTCCTCTGGAACTCACGTCTCTCCGCCCCTCAGTGCTGGGATTACAGATGCACACAGTCGTACCTGGCCTCCTATGGTGCTGGGGGTCTAAGCTGGAGTCTGCACGCCTGTGAGGGCAAGTGCTCTCCTCACTGAGCCAACTCTCCAGCCCCCAGTGTTTCACTGACTTCACAGAAATGTCATGGAAGCGCACGGGAAAGGATCTGTATTCCGAAAGGACACACGTCCCCAGCCCTCACCCGTTCTCCAAGGATAGTGGGTTATGTTGGTTAGGATTTCCTTTAACAAATTAACAATTACTCCGGGTGTTCACCAGAGCTACACCGTGAAGGAAAAGCAAGACAGACAGACATTAGGTAGACAGCTTAAGCAAGGATGGATGAGGGGGCACCCCTTTATCCATCAGAGCATCTGTGGCCTCTGGAATCACCTTTATCCAAGGCACCCACAGAGCTGCGCAAGTCCCCAGGAGGTCCTAGCTTCCCCCAGGTCTTCCCACCAAAAGCCTGAGCAGTCACTACAGGTGTGACACACACCCATGTGTCTCCTTCAGGCTTCCAGTTTTTGTTCATTTTGTTGTTGTTGTTGTGGTTTTTCGCTTGTTTGTTTGTTTTGTTTTGTTTTTGAGACAGTGTCTCTCTCAATAGCCCTGGCTGGCCTGGAGCTCACTATGTAGACCAGGCTGGCCTCGAACTCACAGAGATCCGTTTGCCTCTGCCTCCCTCCTTTAGTGGCTGCCAGGAAGGAGTACCGTCCAACTATTTAAATTTATTTTGAACCAAAATGATCCAGTAAGAACACCGACCCACCCTCAATTTCTGACATTTACATTCAGATGAATATAAACAGTTGATCAATGCTTGGCATATTCATAAGGACCCCACAGTAAGGAAAACCAAATCATGTTAAGCATTAATTTTCTTAGTGAATAGGACAGTCACACATCCAGAGGTCAGATAAACACCAACAAAAGCGCCCGAGGGAGGAAAGAGTGAGCAGTTAATGCTGGAGGCCAGGCTGCCCATGGCATAGCATCCATAACACACCCGACACCCGATTAGACTAGGGGCATGCATGGGGACATTATGCTTACCAGCTTGAGAGAAAGCTTCACGGAAAAATTGAAGAGGTAACAAACGGGAAGAGAGAAAGAGAGAGAAAAAAACACAGGTCAGAAGAGGGGACATGTGGCCAGTCCCACTGGACTCAACATCAGCTCGCCTACCGACTTGTGAAAATGGCCAGGGCAGATCTGTGCGAAAGTTCACAGGAGGGGTTGGTCGTAACAAAAACTGCTTAGGTGGCTTGGTTGCCAAAGCCAAGACGAGGTGTGAGAGTCCTTGTGCCCCTGAGCTGTCACCTCCCGCTGGGTGCCTATCGGCTTGCTGGGGAGGGAGATTTGGAGAGGTGCTGGGACAGACCCAGGGACTTCTATCTGCTAGGCACAGCAGTGACACATAATGACCCTAAAAGCATCGCACAGCACTTTGTTTACCAATCTCTCCTGGGACATCTTAGGTAGACTCTTTTTAAAATTTTATTTTTGAGACAGTGTTACCTAGTGTCCAGCCCTGGCTGGGATGGCCTCGAATTCTCAGAAATCCTTCTCTTCTACCTCCTGAGTGCTGGGTCATAGGCATGCACCACCACGCCCTTCCACACGAGTGCTTAGCTTTCCTTTTCTTTCTTTTCTTCTTTCTTTCTTTTTTTTTTTGTTTTTTTTTTGAGACAGGGTTTCTCTGTAGCTTTGCGCCTTTCCTGGAACTCGCTTTGTAGACCAGGCTGGCCTCGAACTCACAGAGATCCGCCTGGCTCTGCCTCCCAGTGCTGGGATTAAAGGCGTGCGCCACCGCCGCCGCCGCCACCACCACCACCCAAGTTTTTATTTTCTAATAGTAATTTTTAAAAATTTTGCACATCTTTAATCCCAGCACTCAGGAGGCAGAGGCAGGTGGATCTCTGAGTTCCAGGCCAGCCTGGTCTACAGAGTGAGTTCCAGGACAGCCAGGGCTACACAGGGAAATCTTGTCTTGAAAAAACACCAACAAAACAAAACAAACAAATAAAAAACTTATTTGTGTGTGTGTGTGTGTGCATGACTCACTGATCGATTGGTTGATTGATTGACTCTGACTGTGTGTGTGTGCGCGCGCGTGCGCGCGTGTGTGCATGACTGACTGACTGATCGATAGTGCGCGCGCGCGTGTGTGTGTGTGTGTGTGTGTGTGCGCGCGTGCGTATGCGTGCTCATGCCACAGCATGTATGTGGAGGTCAGCTAGCCTCTTGGCAGCAGGACAGAGGTGACCAGGCAATGCAGCCTCCCATCTGCACACCAGCACTGGCTCCTGGGCCACGAGGGTGACTTCTAAGGCTCGATCTTTTTCAAAAGTAATTGCTTTCTTTTGATGGAGTTTTGGGTCATGCTGTGTAGCTCAGTCTGGCCTTGAACTCTTGATCCTGCTGCCTCAGGCTCCTGAGCAGTGTGAATACAGGCGGCTTGAGGCTGTCAAGCCTGTCGGTGGGGTCTACACAGCATGGAGAGTGACCATGAACAGTAGCTTATGTTGCTTACGGGAGCTGCCTTTAGGGTATGGGGAGACACTGCCTTGGCTCTCGGGGTGCTGCTGTGGGTGGTGGCCCTGATCACCCAAGGGCCACAACAGCTCCACTACTGCTGGGCCTGGAGATAGGAAAGGTCCCATGACCGCAGGACTTCAACCAGAGTAAGAGGGCTTCGAGAACTCAGAGCAGAACAAGACTCTGTGAGACCCCACTGTCTGCCTAGGGAGAGTTCAACCCATGGCCTGGACTTCGTCTCCAGCAATACCCAAGGCCCTAGTAACCGACAGTAGGGTGCAGGCACACCGGAGGACAACATACCAGAGAAAGCGCACTTGGATTTTTATGCTGGGTAGGGAGGGGTTAAAATTTCTCAGCCAACTTTTACACTTTTTCATCCTTAAGCTGATACTTTTAGCCAAGCTTGGTGGCTCACACTCAGGAGGCAGAGGCCTGGGCTACACAGCTGACTTCCAGGCCAGCCTGGACTATACAAATCCTGTCTCAAAAAAAAAAAAGTTGACACTTCTTTGTAAACAGGCGATCGCTTTTTAAAGAACGCATTCCACGTGGAAGGAAGAGACTGACTGGACAGCTTTTCAAGTCTGCACAGGCCGTGGCCATGAACTTGCTGAGCCTCCTGGAGCTTAAGCACAGATTGTCCGTCACAAGCTGAGTTCGTCGTTCAGACAGACAACACTCATGGTGCAGGGCAGAGGACGGCCCCCACAAAGCACACTAGCTGACACTAGTATTTCCTCACACACCATCTTATGCGAATTCCAAGACCCCGACTCACTATTTGCTCTCTACAGGACTCCTTTCCTGACTTGAGATTATAATCGAAATATCCTAGAACCAAATTTGCAATATCAATAGGAAGGTTACGACTTCAAAATAAGAACAAATGATCAAAATTGAACATCTGTTCCAATAGAAACTGGAAATACTAAATTCTCACACTCAGTTTTTGGAAACACCAAAACTCTCAAATTCCATTTTCTGGAATGGGCAGTGACGGATCACCTGCAGGAGGTGCCACCACGGTGCCGAATTCCTTTTTCAAACATGATTGTTTTCAGGTTATAAGTCATAAGCCAGCCAATTAGGTCACTTCTGATTAGAAAGCAAGCCTTCTCCGAGGAGAATAAAGGCAAAAGCCTCACGGAGTGTGTGACTGGACACCGAGGGACCAAACACCATCAGCTCCAGGCGACGGTTAGGGGCTCTGGGAGAAGCGAGCATCAATAACACGGAAGGAGACAGGGCCAGCGCGTCCATGTGTCATTGGACGGTCACAGCTACTAACCTCAAGCGCAAAGAAAGGGGACGGGAAGTGCCTGAGCACATACGCTTTGGTGAAATCTACTGGGACCCGATCTGTTCATGCGTCTTTGAGTTTTTATTCTCCAAGCTCATGGCATCACTCCCTAGGGGCCCACTGGCTGCAAACACGGATGGAGGTGCCTGCATGGTCACACTGCCATGCCCTAAACTGTCTCTTTCGGTCACTACATTCTGCAGCTGTGTTTTATGGGTAAATTTCTGCCATAAACTCATATCAAGGGGCACCACGGACATTTCAGGAAGCAGCTGCAGGCTCTTTGAAGATTTTACCAGAACTAAGACAAAAAGGCTGCACGCTGACGATGAGCACACTCGGTGACGTCACGGGGACACTGGGTGTCCGTCGGGGAGCCTGGGTCTTTCTATGCAATTTTGGGGATAAAATAGCTGTTGGATTTATACCCTAAGAGCCCCGTCCTTGCCCCAGGGTGCAGTCCTCTCAGTTGGGAATTTGGGTTGGTGGGGTGGCTGTGTTACAGCTGCACTGGTCCCCAGTCTTGGCGCTGTCCGAGGGGTTAGTGGTTTGGCTGTGACTGCGTACTTGCAGCACAGGCAGACTTACAACATAGTCCCTAGCCTCGAAGGCATGCGTGGGTTTCCCTAGAGTCCTCTTCATGAGCTCTCTGTGATAACTCAAAGACTGAGTCTGCCAACAGTCAGCAAGAGAACAAGGTAAGAGATACGAATAAAGGAACCGCACATCGAGAACGTGACACACAATAATGGATTTCCAAAATGCCTTGCTCTGCTTTGGTGGTATTTCCTAAGATTAACTTTAAAATACAGGAGGGAGCATCTAGTTTTAGCTAGGCAACAATAGAATTATCCTTTGTAGAGTCAAATCCAGGACATGTTCTTACCTATCTATCCACATATGTAACCACCCATCTATTATCTATCTAGTATCTAGGCATCTATCTCAATCAATCAATCATCAATTCATCAATCTATCTAACATCTATCCTTCTATCATCTACCTATCCTATCTATCTTCTATCTAATATTTATTTTTCTTTCTTTCTTTCTTCCTTCCTTCCTTCCTTCCTTCCTTCCTTCCTTCCTTCCTTCCTTCCTTCCTTCCTTCCTTCCTTTCTTTCTTTTTTTTCAAGACAGGGTTTCTTTGTGTAGCCTGCCCTGGAACTCACTCTGTAGACCAGGCTGGCCTCTGCCTCCCAAGTGCTAGGATCAAAAGCGTGAGCCATCACCGGCCACCAACATCTATCTTTCATCTATCATTTTTCTTTCTACCATCGTCCAAGTATCAATCTCTGTCTCTCCCATACCCCTTCGGTTTCCTCTCATGTAGCTCACACTGGCCTCAGACTCCATATATAACGGAGGATGATCTTGGATTCCTCCATTTTTCACCTCCTAGGGGCTGGGATCACAGGTGTGTACATCCACACCAGCTCTGAGGATACTCTCCCTCTCTCCCTTCTTTAATCTTTTTTTTTTTTTTTAAATTCCTGGAAAGATGGAATACTAAGGTCTGTCAGTGTAGACTCTCTGTAAATACCCCCCAGGAAATGGCTTACAACAGCAACAACAAAAATATTTAATCTTGGGGCTGGAGAGATGGCTCAGAGGTTAAGAGCACTGGCTGCTCTTCCTGAGGACCTGAATTCAATTCCCAGCAACCACATGGTGGTTCACAACCATCTATAACGAGATCTGGTGCCCTCTTCTGGCATGTGTATACATAACAAATAAATAAATCAAAAATATTTACTCTTGTTTAATTATTCAGAAATAAACTAAGCTATGCTAAGAAATGTTTGCACATTGAGCCAGATGTGGTGGCATGTCTCAGAAAAAAAAGAAAAGAGAAAGAAATGATTTCACATAATTTCTACACTCTGGTCATTAAACCAGATATTTAGAATTCAAACCTGAAGGCTGTGAAATGTGATGAATTAAAAGACATGCCACAGGGTACTGGACAGATGGTCTGGTGGTTAGAAGCCCTTGCTGCTCTTGGGGAGGACCCATGTTCCATTCCCAGAACCCATGAGGTGACTCACAACCATCTCTAACTCCAGTTCCAGGGGGTCCGACGCCCTCTTCTGAACTCTGAGGGCGCTGGGCCCACACGTGGTACACAGACAAGCACACAGACAAAAACTAAAGTGAAAAAATCTAAACAAAACAGAACAGAAAGACACACCACAGATACACAGTTATTCTCCCAGAATCCTGCATCGATTCTTGGCTCAGGAGTGGCAGTCTCAAGCGAGAGTGAAATGGTATCAAGGACTATTCCACTCATCACGGATCCAGTGCCTCGCCGCACGCACACTGAAGCTGCTGAACAACCTGGTCTAGTTCCCAGGCTTTGGGTTTATGATGTTTTCAAAGGTTCGGTGTCTCCCCTTTCCTTCCTCCTTCCTGCCCCCTTCCTTGCAGGCAGCGTCGAATCTGACTGACCCTAAGGGCCCATCACAAGCAACATCGAAGCTTCCAGCAGCTTGCTTGTTATGGGGAGAAGGCACTTACCATCCAGGAAAGTTCCCATAAAAGGAATTTGCTGAACACAGATGTGAGGAGCAAGAAATAAAATTCACCTTGGTGATTTAAAAAAAAAAAAAAATCTTCCTTTAAATCAGACTTTTTTTTTTTAACCATCTTTTCTTGTACTAATTGAACACAGGCATTCTTTGGTCTCGGCCTACGCACTTGGGGGACACCATGAACACAGGTACGAAACCATCGATGACCAGGAGATTGTGTGATGTAGCATCACGGACCAGATATGCAAACGGATGGTGACTGTGAAAACATCTGACACATTTCATCACGAGTGTCCGACAGACAGATGCAGATGTTCGTAAACATGAGTGATTATGTGGTGACATGATGTAACTGACTCTGAGCCTGGCTCACCCTGGTTACATCCGTGGAAATTCTCTGATGAAGAGTGGAGTTCTAAAAGCCAGCATAATCGAGCCAAGAAGCTGCCGACTGCTCAGCCAGTCCCAACAACAGAGCTCAGCACGATCCATCGTCCACTTGTGAAGCTACTCTGCCTGCTGACAGTGGCTGTCCTGACGGTTTTAGGAAATTAAATTTCTGATTTAATAAAGAGTGAGTACATTTCTTTGTGCAGGGTGTGTGGACATTTGAGTACCAAGACGCACATGTGGAGGTCAGAGGACAACTTTGTGGGATTGGTTCTCTCTTTCATTCCACCACGTGGGTCCTGGAGACTCATTTCACCAGCCCAAATGTCTGGTTTTTAATTTGATATACGAAGTAACCTTAAAGCAAAATAATCCTCTCAAATGTGTCCTTCCTTCCTTCAACCTTGATTTTGGGACCCTACTACTTTTTTTATTTACTCGTCTATTTTATTTATTTGTTTATTGTGCACATGGACAGCTTTTGGGAGTTTCACTGCTTGGGACCTGGGGATTGAACTCAGGTCGTCAGGCTTGGCTCCAAGCACTTTTGCCTGCTGAGCCATATCGCTGGCCCATCATTTTATTTTATTTTTGAGATAGGATCTCACATAGCCTAGGCTGGCCTCAAACTCACTCTGTAGCCAAGGAGGACCTTTGGACGTCTGATCTCAGCAGGCTTTCACCATCACATCGTGGTTTATGCTGTGCTGGGGATGCCCGCTAGGCAAGCACTGACAACTGAGCCACATCCCCAGCACCGTTTCTGTTCTTTGGAAATGGGACCTCATTATGAAGCCCAGGCTGGTTTTAGACTTAGTGGCAATCCTCCTGCCTCCACCTTTGGAGTGCTGAGGTTAGACATGGATCAGGACGCTGATTCTATAAAATGAAGATTCTCTTAGCACAGGAATTCTACAGACAAGGAAGTCTACCAGCAGATGGACTTGAGACAAATGCTCAGTCAGGTGTGGAATCTCTTCCTATGACAGTGGATGTTGGAGCAGGACCACAAAACTCGAGAACTTTCCATTCACGAGGAACACTGGACCTGTCTTTGCCCAGCCATGCTGCTTACCAGCCCAAGGTCTGGTATCCAACTCCAGCTCTAGGGGTAACTTAGTTCCATGGCATCACTTAGAAACAAGTGTCTTGAGCTGGGAGTGGTGGTACATGCCGTTAATCCTAGCAGTTGGAAGGAGAGGCAGGCAAATGTCTGTGAGTTCAAACCCAGTCTGTTCTACAAATTGAGTTCCAGGACAGCAAGAAAGAGAGAGAGAGAGAGAGAGAGAGAGAGAGAGAGAGAGAGAGAGAGAGAGAGAGAGAGAGAGAGAGAGAGAAGGGAGGGAGGGAGGGAGGGAGGGCGGGCGAGCGAGAAGGCTCAGAAGACCTGTCATTTAGTTTTACTTGGGAGAGCTAAGCTGGTATCTGTGTTAATGACTGCCCCAATTCCTGTAGAGGAATAAGTGTGATTTAGTCACACAATCTTAATTGTCATGCAAACTGGATGGGTTTTTTGTTTGTTTGTTTGTTTTGAAGAGTCTCATATAGCCCAGGATGGATTGGAACTTGTTATGTAGCCAAGGACGACTTTGAACTTGTTACATAGTCAAGAATGGCTTTGAACTTCTGATCCTCTTAAGGCTAGGAGGACAGGTATGCAACATCACACCTGATTTTAAATGTGAGTCCTTTTTTTTTTTTTTTTTAAATTCTATTTATTTGTATTTTATGGACATTGGTGTTTTGACTTCATATATGTCTGTGTGAAGGTGTCAGAGGGTGTCAGAGTCCCTTGGAACAGAAATTACAGACAGTTGTGAACCCAGGTCCTCTGGAAGAGCAGCCAGTGCCCTTAACCACTGAGCCATCTCTCCAGCCCATCGAACCTGAGTCTTAACAGCAATCATGTTCTAAGAAATTTTTCCCACTGGGTGTCAGGGACTCTCAGACCGTGTGAGCAGAGTCTCCAGCTTTAGATCCTGGCTCCACAGCTTCTATTAGCATACTGGCTTCACTGCAAGAAGAGCTCAGAATGGAACAGAGGAGGTCTGGATAAATGTCACTGCTACTGGGCCTTGTCCCTTTGCAAAGAGATGCAGGTTTAGTGTTCCTCACAAGAATGTCCAGGACCACAAGTGCTTCGGACTTTATGGAGAGATCTATGTAGATAAAATGAGATCCAAATCTAAACATAAAACTCACATATGTTTTACATGGGTTTTTTGTTGTTGTTTTTGTTTTTGTTTGTTTTTTTTTTGTTGGGGTGTTGTTTTTGGTTTTGGTTTTTTGAGACAGGGTTACTCTGTGTAGCCCTGGCTGCCCTGGAACTCACTCTGTAGCCCAGACTGGCCTGGAACTCAGAGATCCACCTGCCTCTGCCTCCTGAGTGCTGGGATTAAAGATGTGGCCTGCCACAGCCTGACTTTATGTGTGTGTGTGTTTGACCCTGTAATTTGAACAAGCTTCTGGTACCTGTGTTTTGTTTCTGTGGTCCTGCAGATGGAATCCAGGTCTCATGTAAACATCTGCCTCTGGCCACACCACAGCCACTGCTGTGTTACGGCTGCAGCAACTCACGCGAGGTCAGGTGTGGAATTTTTCACTCAAGGTGTCACGATGGCATTCAAAACACTTTGGATTTGGGCTGCTCGACCTGTATAGAGTTCAGCCCTATCCAGTTGAGAGGTATTTTATCATCATCCCTTAACTTCACAAGGGAGCCAGTGTGCTGCTGGTCGGCTTCCTCTTTGCCGCAGGCTTCTTTAGGACAGCTGTGCCTGACTACACTCCTGTCTGTAATTAGTCAGCACATATTTTCTGATTGTCCAGTCATTTCCACTTCCTCATCTTCTCCACGGTCAGTTTAAGAGACCCGATCAAAGTTGGTGAGATCAAGGAGGAAATGAATGACTTCAGTCCTCTGAAGGGGAAGTGTAGGGTGCTTCCAGCACCAACTAGAGAATCAAATCTCAGGCTTGCTGGCCTTCTCTCCCTCCCACACCTCCTCCCTCCTCCGCTCCTTCCTTTCTTTCTGACATTCTTTTGCTCTCTGGTTCTCTGGGAGCCGACTGAGGCTCAGCCTTTCTCTCTCTCTAAATGTTATAGGAAAACACACTGGGTCCATTCACAAACAAAGTAAGTTATGCAGAATGAGACATGCAACACAGTGCGCAAGAGACGCAGGATTCCAGAGCGGAACTTACCCCACGCTTTAGGCTCCGGAAGCAGTGGATTTTGGGTTTGGAGGTCATGAACTCGTTGAAGCGGTGGGAGAGGGGTTCCTTTTGCTGCTTGGGAGACTGGGGGCCGTTGGGAACAGCAGAGGGTGAGGCAGAGGCAGGGGGGGGAGGGGGAGGCTGATGGGGGGATGTTAAAAGGGACATAAGCTACATGTGAAAGATGAGCGGTGATAGTAAAAAAAAAAAAAAACCAGAAACGAGAAGACACAAAACAGAAATAAGCATCAAATCATATTCAAGATCCAAAGCAAGTCAAACACAAACCATTAATATCGATGCCACGGTACAAAAGAAACCATGTAGGATGTGTTCCACAAAGAGGGGGTGAAAAGGAGAGGGTCTGTGAGTACGCGACGGGACAGCAGAACCTTGTGACCCAAAGCTCATGCAGACGGCCACATGCAAGCTAAGGCTCTCATTAGTCATTCCAAATCCAGTGTAAGCCAGAGGGGTAAACATTTCCGCACCTAAACTAACACAGCTCAATGGGGGGAAAGGGTCTAAATTACTGAGGTTTCGAGAAACAGCGAGACAGTCCTATCCTGAGAAACTCTAACATCCAGCCTAAGGTTAATGCAGTAATGCCACCTCCATCCCGTTTTAGGCCGATGGGTTAGCGCTGTCATGCACCTACATACCACGCTATGGAAAGAAAATGGAAAAAATGTTCACGGAGACAGGTTAACATGGATTCATAACCAAGCCCAGGCTGGCAAGCTTGATTAGATGGGACACTGTCCCCTCGCTCCCAGCAGAGGTGCCCAGCAGTCTGGGAGGATAAGGGGTGGGTGAAAGGGCCGTGAGGTCAGTGATGTTAGTGTGGGTGACCCAGTCCAGGTGATAACACATCTGCAATAAGTCAGAGGTCATGGCAAAGACCGCCACCAGAAAGAGACCGTTGGGATCGTGAAATGATCGCAGCACGCTAACTCGTCCCTCTCGCTTTCTGCAAGTTCAGAGCTTTGTTTGATTAAGACCAAAAGATAAACTCCAAGCCTCTGCACCTTGTCGCCTCAGCCCGCAGGGTCCAAACTTCCAGTACCTTGTTTTTCTTGATGAATGGCCACAGCTTGCCTCTGGATTTGCCGCCAAACTTGAGCTCTGGCTTGCCTTCTTTGGAGCTCGAAAGGCTGTTTTCTGATACCGTGCGTTTCATCGGCTGGGTGTAGTCTTCAAACTCAATGTCTCCAGGAGGCTCGAACCCTGACTTGTAGGCTTCCACGACCAGCTGGGAGTCCTGCAATCATACCCGTGGACAACCACATCAACACCAGAACACTCATGATGCACGCAGAGGCCAATCCAAGAGAATCCTATTGATACTGGATATTTTTTCTCTTAGTAGTGTGTCTATTACCAGACAGGTTAATTCATAAAGCTTTGCCTCCAGGTGAGAGCCAAAGGTGCTTTCCACATCTCATTTCAATCTTCCATGATGCTCTGCCTTTAAAAAATTCCCCCTTTTACCATGTCGCTCATAAGTCACTAAGCCTTTAAACAGTGATTGGAGGAAGCTTCATTTAGACTTTAAAGTTAGACACTAAGTCTGATGACAAAAACATGAAAAACATTTCCAGCTCAAGGTAAGGATGGTTTGGCACCTCAGGAATCCCGGGAGCCTGCCTGTAGGATGTAGCTGGAGGTGGGGAGGATGATGTTTATTTTGGAACATGGATAACTGTTTCTCACAAAGATGGCTGAGATCACTGAAGGACACTGAAAGCTGGCATGTCTTAATGAAATGAGGGGCAAGGAATCTTACAACCAAACTCTACACACCAACAAAAACAAACACACAAAGCACTTACTGCCCAGGACTCTCTCCTACAAATATTTACCATTTAAAACACTCTGACTGAGGCAGCTGTTCACACCAACTGACAAAACTCTCCACAGAGGCAATTAAAAAGTGGAACAGAGGGATCTGAGTGGGTATTTTAAACGAAGGACAGTTTTGCCACCCAGGGGCCTGGCAGTGATACTAACTGTCCCACTGAGGGGATGCTGCCAGCATCTAGTGACAAACCCCACACTCCGCAGGCCGCTGGGTTGCGGGTGCCCTAAAGAGCTTGCCTCTTTGCAGAAATCCATTTAATTCAGTGACAACCCTGTGTTCTACACAAAAGCACTGGGGAACTAAATCCAAACACTGAGGGTCATAAAAGGACTTTCAGGCGCAGAAGCATAGTGACCACACCCAGCCCTCCCTGTCCTAGGGTCGAAGCACAAGGTGGTGCCGGAGGGACAAGGAAAGAGCCCCGTGACTACACTTACATTTTTCTGGTCGATCGACTCGGCCGCCTTCACTATACCATCCAAGCATTTCCCGATGATGGGTATCACCTGCCGGTCCACCTCCGCGTAGGTCTTCATGGACTCTCCAATGCGCACGATCCGCCTTTCCTCCATCTCTTGTATTTTCTGCAAAAATCGGACCGTGTATAAAATGGTCTACTACTACTTGGGGAAGTTGTTTTGGGGTGATATTGTTCCCCTGCAAATACTTCTGGGGAACAGATTGGAGTCTGAATGGCCGTGGGTTTGTTGTACCGTTGTAGATCTGTCAGCTGTGCTGTGTTCAGTCAATGGCTGGGCTGCATAGTGAGCCCTTCAAACAGTTGGACCGCAGTTTCAGTAGAGGACTCTAGTGATGTGTAACATCGACTTCAGTTGGCGGGATCCACAATCACCAAATATGGGCATGTCTACGAAGGATTTTCTTGACTAGTTTAATTGAGGGGGATGACCCACCCTAAATGTGGGTGTCACTATTCATTGTGCTGGGGTTCCAGACTGGAAAAAAAAAGAGCAGACCCACAAGACACCTCCGCAGGTGTGGGTTCTTGCCTCCGAGCTTGATAACCCAAATTCAAACCCTGGAACCCACCTAGCAAGGAGAAAACAGAATGCTCTCTGACCACTGTGTGAACTGTGATTCCTGCACCTACTGTCGCACGAGTCCTAATTGGTCTTAATAATGAAAACCCGGAGCCAGATATCGGAGTAGATGCTGAAAGATCAGAGAAGCAAAGGAACAAGCCACAGCCACCTCTCACCTCACCAATTCCTCAGCTGTATGTACACAACCACATACTAAACAAATAATCAAATGTAAAACAATGTTTTATATATAAGGAGAGGGAGCTGGAGAGATGGCTCAGTGGTTAAGAGCTCTGGCTGTTCTTCCAGAGGACCTGGGTTAGATTCCCAGCACTCACACGGGGGCTCACAACCATGGGTAACCCCAGTTCCAGGGGAGCCAGGCATGATGTTCAGGCATGATGTTAACAATTATAACTCTAGGATTCTGGAGAGCCAGGCATGATGTTAACAATTATAACCCTAGGATTCTGGAGGCTAAGGCAGAAGGGTCACTAATTTAAGGCCAGCCTGGGCTACACAGCAAGACTCTGTCTCAAAAACCAGGCAAAATTCTCCAAACCGGGATATATACACACACACACACACACACACACACACACACACACACACACACACATATATAATGTATGTATTTGTTTATTTTGTACATTGACTGCCTGATTGACTGTGCTGTGGGGATGGAAGGTCGTCAGGCTTAGGTGTGACAAACCAGTGCCCCACAATGAGCTTCATCCAGAGTCTCTCATATCATTGTTAACCACTTAAGGCAGGCAAAGAAACAATCCATGTGCTTGGGGAGATGGCTCAGTTGGTCAAGTGTTTGCCACACAGTCACAAGGACCTGAGTCTAACCCCCCAGTCACGTACACATGCCAGGGGCAGATGGGGTGGGTACAACAGTAAGCCGTCACTGTAGACACAGACAGGCGGATCTCTAGAGCTGGCTGCTGGCCAGCCCAGCCACACGGGAAGCTCCAATTCAGTGAGAGAGTCAGCCTCAGAAAAATGTGGTGGCTCACACCTTTAATCCCAGCCTTGGGAAACAGAGGCAGGCTGATCTCTGTAAGTTCAAGGCCAGCCTGATCTATATAGTGAGTTCCAGGGCAGCCAGGTGTCCATAATGAGATTCCTCAAATAAATAAATACATGTACCCACAAACCACATACACACATACACACCACACACACACACACACACACACACACACACACACACACACACACAGATTTTAAAATGAAGAGAGAACAATTCAAAGGAAACAATACTTGTCTGTTCAAACCCCACAAGTCTGAATGCCACTTTGTCCCCTAAAGCTAAGCTGGCATTTCTTGTAGCCAGAGTGTCCTTTACAAAGGAAGCAGTCCTCTAAGAGGCACAGTTGTAAGATATCAACCCCCTCAAAAAAACCCGGGCACAGTGAAGGCCCAGGACATCCACCTATTGAACCCCAAGTTAGCGTCATGCTTCGTTCTTAATGCTGGCCATCGCTCGATCTGCACGCTACGGGAAACAACTCTGTGGCGCTGGGGAGACGGCCCAGTAGGGAAGGGGCTTGCTGTACAAGCATGAGACCGCCTCTGATGCCCAGAGTCCACCTAAGAAGCTGGGTGTGATGGAGAGTACCTGTAAGCCTTGTGCGGGGGTAACAAAACCAAGAGAATCCACGAGGCTTGCTGGCCAGCCAGCCTATGCTAAGGTATTTTTAAAAGATTTATTTATTATGTGTGGGTCTGTGTGAGTTTATGTATACCACGTGTGTGCAGATATCCACAGAGGTGGCCAAGGAAGACAAAAGAGGATGGCAGGTCCCCTGGAGCTGGAGTGGCAGACATTGTGGGTTCTGGGAACCAAATGCTAATCTCCTATAAGAGCAGTAAGCATTTTTAACTACAGAGCCATCTCTACAGCCTGCCACTGAGAGACCCAGTCTCAGATAAAAGGGTGGGAGAGTAGAGAGATGGTTCAGCACCTAAGAGCACGGGCTGCTCTTGCAGAGGACCTGGGTTCGACTCCCAGCACCCACATGTCCACTCACAATCATCTGGAACTCTAGTTCTAGAGGCCCTCTTCTGATCCCCAGGGGCACTAGGCATTAATGTGGTGTACAGATATATATCCAAGGTGACCTCTGACCTCCACACACACATACATGTGCACCTACTCCCAAATGACTCTGTGGGCATTTGGGAAGCCAGGTGTGGTGGCGCACACTTGTAAGGCCAGGACTCAGGAGGCTCAGGCTGATGACTGCGGGCGTAGGTACACAGTGACTTCCAGGCCAGCCTGGGCTACAGAGCGAGGCCCTATCACATCAGAAACAACCTGTCTCCACAAGCTGTGAGCACTGTGCATCGCTTACCTGGAAGATGTTGGGGATGTGGGTGTGGTAGTATTCCCACTGTTCCTGGTTGAATCTCTGCAGGATTGAGGAGTAATCAGCTTTGCTGTCCTCTGCCATTTGGTGACGTAATTGAGCTTGCTGCCGTGCCTTGGGGCAAAAAGAAGAACATCCTATTTATACAGCATAAACAAAAGCCTACAAAGGCACACCAGTACCCAAGCCACTTTGTACACTTCATGTTAGCAGGTGCATTGAAAAATGACTTCTTAGGCTAGGCATGGTGGCGCATGCCTTTAATCCCAGCACTTGGGAGGCAGAGACAGGCGGATCTCTGTGAGTTCAGGGCCAACTGGGTCTAAAATTTCTGGACAGCCAGGGCTACACAGAAAGAGCTTATCTCAAAATTATTAATTAATTAATTACTTCTTCATAGTTCTGGGGACTGGCTGAAGAACTCAGAGCCTCACAGAGGCCAGACAAGTGCTCTGCCACTGAGCCACACCTCCAGCTCATCAGGTGCTTTAACAAACAAACAAACTGTCCTGAATCTAAATTTTCTATTTGTCTATTGAGACAAGGCATCATTATGTAGCTTAGACTGGCCTTGAACTCATAGAGTTCTTAAAGATGACGGAATTTTCCCAAGTCCAGCCCTGAGAGAATTCCGAGTCCTGGGAAAGATGCTACATTTGGCGTGGGGTTATCCGAGGAAAGGAATCTACATACATCATGCCTTTTTGTCCGTTACTTTATTCCTCTATGACAAAATTCCGTCTATACAGCTTCAGCTCCATCCTCACACTCAGCTCCTCTCTGTGCCCACTTTTCCTGTCCTCATAGTTTTAGTAAGCTCCTATGCCTTTGACCTCATCTTCCTCCTCTGTTCCTTCGTCCTCCATCTTGCCTTCCTGACTCCTTACTCCTGGCTCTCGGAAAACTCTGCAAGAGATCTGCTTTACCCTCTACAGAATCTCTGTCTTCCTCTCTTCTCTCTGGCCACTGGGTTCTGTGTCTGCCTCGAATTCTGCTCCAGTCCTTACTGCACCAGGATATGCAGAAAGCTCTCTTGTCCTCATCAATCTCTCTGCCACACCCCTAGGCCTGAGGGAAGGGGTGGTCTGAGCTTCTTTTGCACAAGAAGCAAAGCTGTGCATCTCCAGTCAGCTTGAGTCCTAGGCTCAGCGGGGGAGTGAAGTTACCTGGAGGTTCAGCAGGTCTGAGGAGCTGAACTGTTTGCCAAGTGGTCTGGTAATATATGTGCCCACAAGAAATTCATAGCAAGGTGCAGCTGAATAGTAAGGCTGCATAACACCAAATATTCCGTGATAAATGGCTTCCCACTTGACGGGGACCCTTGGTTGGTCAAAGTATAGTTTTAATATACAGCTGAAACTCTATAATACATTCTTGTGGCCCACAAGAAGTTCTACCTGCCTCTGCCTCCAGAGTGCTGGGATTAAAGGTGTGTGTCACCATCTTAAAAACAAAGAAAAAAGAAAGAAAGAAAGAAAGAAAGAAAGAAAGAAAGAAAGAAAGAAAGAGAGAGAGAAAGAAAGAGAGAGAGAAAGAAAGAAAGAAAGAAAGAAAGAAAGAAAGAAAGAAAGAAAGAAAGAAAGAAAGAAAGAAAGAAAGAAAAAACTTGGGGCTGGAGAGATGGCTCAGCAGTTAAAAGCACTGGCTGCTCTTCCAGAGGACCAGGTTCAGTTCCCAGCACCCACATGGCAGCTCACATAGGGTTTGCCTTAGACCTGAGACAATTCCTCCTCTTCCTCTGTAACTCCAGTTCTAAGAGACCTGACACCCTCATGCTGACATACATGCAGGCAGAGCACCAATGCACATAAAATAAAAATAAATCATTTTTTAAAAGAAAATATTTTTAAAAATTTAATTTTATGACATGTATAATAAACACTGTATGGTCCTTGGGAGAACCTTGAAGAGTGTTTATTTGTGTACATACACTTTTTTGGAAGGGGAGGTAAACTATATTTTAAAACTCAATCCCTAGTGGGGTCAACCATCTGAAAAAGGTGGATGAGGCTGGAGAGATGGCTCAGTGGTTAAGAGCAATGGTTACACTTGCAGAGGACCCAGGTTCAGTTCCCAGCACCTACATGGTGGCTTACAACTATCTATAACTCCAGTTGCAGGAGATTTGATGTCCTCTACTGGCCTCTGCGGGTACTGCATGCATGTGGTACACAGACATCCAAGCAGACAAAATACTCCTATGCATAAAATAAAAACAGAAAAAAAATTTAAAACTGTTAAATTAAAAAAAAAAAACTTTTATGGCAGGTTGTGGATTCAAGAATGGCCTATGTAGAGAGTACCAGACCTGCCAGGGCTACAGAGTGAGACCTCAAATCAAAGAAACAAGGTGCTGATGGGATGGCTCAGAGGTTAAGAGTGTTTACTGCTCTTCTAAGAGGACCAGGGTTCTATTCTCAGCACCTACACCAGGATGCTCACAACCGCCTATAACTCCTGTTCCAGGGAACCCAATACCATCTGTTCTCCAAGGGCACCTGCACACACATGATACACATAACTTCAAACACATGCATCCACATAAATAAGAACAGTAATTTGTGTGTGCAGCGGGGAGGGTGTTTCCAGACAGGGTTTCTCTGTATAACAGCCCTGCCTATCCTGGAACTAGCTCTGTAGACCAGGCTGGCCTCGAACTCACAGAGATCCATCTGCCTCTGCCTCCCGAGTGCTGGGATTAAAGGCGTGTGCCACCATCGCCTGGCTAATAAATACATTTTTAAAAAAAGATTTATTTATTTATTATGTATACAGTGTTCTGCCTACATGCATGCTTGCAGGCCAGAAGAGGGCACCAGATCTCATTACAGATGGTTGTGAGCCACCATATGGGTGCTGGGAATTGAACTCAGGACCTCTGGAAGAGCAGCCAGTGCTCTTAACCGCTGAGCCATCTCTCCTGCCCCTAATAAATACATTTTTAAAAAGTTAAAAAGAAATCATTTTTGACCAGTTTAGAGTCACTTTGGGGGAGGAGTTCTGGGTACCAAACTCATGGCTTGGCTCATGCTAAGCACACGACTTCCTGCTGAGCTACATCCCTAGGCCCAGAGTCAAGTCGGCAGCTCAGACAAGGATGTCTATACAGCACAGAGTCACACACAAACCCAAGAGAATGTGTCACTTTGATCCCCACCTTCTACTCAAAGGAGACCAGAAAAAAAGCCATCCAGTGGCACTAACACAGTCTGAGGTCTACATGGCTTAAAAACCACGCCCTGCTGATGAAGACACTTCACGGTCCCGGTTTTACGTCACAGAGCTTAAGCAATCCCAGGTTAGGGGCTCCATTCCAGCACGGCACATGAGCTTCTGCTTGCTTTGACTGTTTTTGTCTTGTTTGATGGCACCCAAGTCATAGGAGATCAAGATCCACGACTGAGTCGGGAGCGGTTGGCGGTGGTGCACGCCTTTAATCCCAGCACTTAGAGGAGGCAGAGGCAGGCGGACGCGCACGCACGCACACACACACACACACAGCATGGCACACATGTGGAGATTAGGGGACTCGTGGGAGTTAGCTCTCCCCCTTCACCATGTGGGAATCAAACTCAGGTCATCAGGCTTGGTAGAAACACCCTTACCCACTGAGCCATCTCAGGGGCCCGCGGGCAAGGTGTTTTTGTTTTGTTTTGTTTTTTCTTTTTCTTTTTTTTAAATGCATAAGGCTGTTTTGTTTGCACATATATCCATACCCTATATGTGGGCTGGTGTCCAAGGAGGCCAGAAGGCATCGGATCCCTGGAGCTGGAGTTATCGATGGCTGGGAGCCACCATGTGGGTGCTGCGACTCGGACCCAGATCCTCTAAAGGAGCAACCAGTGCCCTTTAGAGTCAGTCTTTTTTGGAGGGTGGGGGGTTCGGGGTATCACACCCACAGCCTGATTCACACTAAGCACATCTCTCCAGCCCCCTCAGGTGAGCATTTAATCTCAAAGTTTCTCCTTGGCTTCTGACCTGGTGACCTTAACCTGAGTTCCACTTCCTCCACACGTTTCACTCACAAGGGGACAGTCCTGTGGCTTCCTTTATTTTCTTCCCTATTCATGAACAAAGATCACCCAGTATTTCCAAGCATTTCCTTATTAGCTGGGGCTTTTCGGTTCCGCAAGGCATGGAAGGCATGGCGCCTTCTCAGCTAACCTGGGTATGTTTTAGCACCACATTCTTCCTCTTGGCTGGCAGCCTGTCAACTCCTGTCCTGGCCATATGCTCTGCCTTCCGCCTCTGACAGTCCCCCACCAAGTACATTAACTAAGTCCCTGTGACATTCATCCCTAGCTACCTTCAAAAATCCACCCCCTCATAGTGATCCTGTGAAAATAACAGTGTCCCCTGCCTGCCTTCCATCTGCACAGCCAAGGCTTCCAACACCAGAGCTCAACCTCCTCAGTTGTCACTGCGGTGAATATGTTAAAAAAGGGGATTCCCATGCAGAATACAACTTCTAGAATAACTTCTGCTTCATTCATAGGCCTTCCTCGGAAAGTCTTAGAGCGGAGGGGAGGAGAGGGGAGGGGATTCCACTCCAGACAGAACATAACTGCAATCAGATAAAGCTGTTGCCTGTTTATTTCAGGGAAATGGTCCTAAAATAGTGATGGGATATCTTTTGGCAGAATATGCATGTGTGAATGTTCAAAAACGTACACATACACACACACACACACAGGCGGGGTCCAGAAGATAAATCTACTCATGGCAATTAACTGCTAAGAGCTGTGGTCTTCCCGCACTGTCTGGGGGAAGCTGCTGGAATCCTCTTCCCTTGGCGCCCCCTCATAATGTTTCAGTCCAGCCATGAAATTGCTTTTAGAGTTTATTAATGCCTAACGGTTTCAGGGTGTCCTTCCCCAAGTCCTGTGCAGCTGTGATGATAAAACAGTTCAGGACCTCAGGTGTGAACTGCGGAGGGTGTGAACCGTGGAGGGTGTGAACCTTGGAGGGTGTGAACTGTGGAGGGTGTGAACCTTGGAGGGTGTGAACTATGGAGGGTGTGAACCTTGGAGGGTGTGAACTGTGGAGGGTGTGAACCTCGGAGGGTGTGAACCGCGGAGGGTGTGAACTGTGGAGGCAGCTCCACGAGGAAGCAGACCGGAAACCTGGAGTGACTGAAGGCAACATCATGTCTGACGTAGTGCCCCCTGCCACCTAAGGCGAGCGTCACCTTCTCAGGTGTTGGTAAACCTGTGTAAAAACAGCCCCCAGTCAGTAGGACGTGGTGACACGCACCTTTAATCCCAGCGCTGGGAGGCAAAGGCAGGCAGATCTCTTGTAAGTTTGAGGCCAGCCTGGTCTACATAGCAAGCTCCAGGATAGCCAGGACTAAACAGAGAGAACCTGTCTCCAAAAACTAAAAAAACCTAAAACTAAAAAGAAAGAAAAAAAAGCCAAGGTTGTCTCAGAGGCCTGAATTTCCCCTCCTACCCACACCACTGGCTAGTCCTTTAAAGTTGCTGTTCTAAGAATACCTTACAAGTAACATGGCTGTAGTTCAAAGATACACAGAGGTGTTCAGCGTGAGTGAGTGAGAGAGAGAGAGAGAGAGAGAGAGAGAGAGAGAGAGAGAGAGAGAGAGAGAGAGAGAGAGAGAGAAAGTATGAGTCAGAGTTTCAGAATGTAAAGATCTAAGTCATGGACAGGTCTGAATGAGACTCATCTAGCTGTTGTCAGAAAAATGAAATCTTCACTTCATAATTCCTTGGTGTGACCCTGCTGTGCATGGCTTCACTTCTGATTGGTCGCGCTCTCAGCGTGGGGACTCACTATGTAGCCCTAACAAGTCGGCCAGGAAGAGCTCATCTTTGACATCTTTTGGAAAGTCATTTTTCCTTTCCCATTGTCGAAGAGGTACAGGGCTGTAGCAGCCGCTCATCAGTTAAGAACATTTGCTGCTCTTGCAGAGGACCTGAGTTCCCAGCATCCCACATGGTAGCTCACAGCTGTCCCTAACTCCACTTCTAGGGGATTAGATGCTCTCTTCTGGCTTGCATGACTTATGCCCATGTAGGCAAAACACTCAAACACATAAATGAAAATAATAAATATAAATAAATCTTTTTTTTTAAATTATAAGAATCCTATCTTTTATTACCAAAAGTTTTTTGGTGAGTTGTTGGGAACAGCAATGAAGACCATCCTTAGGAGTCCCAGCAGCCTGCCTAGCACTGCGTTCTCTGAAGCAGTGGCTTCTTGGTGCTCCCCGGAATCATTATCCAAGAACTCCTAGCTGGGTTTTACGTTGGAAGACAAGGAAGCTCGATCTGCCCCTCATCCCCCACCTCAGTGAGGGCACCATGCCTCAATGGCTGCACCATGGTGCATCCACACAGGCTGCCCAGAATCTGCAATGCCTGGCAGCCGGTCCCAGCTCCCGGGACTGGCAGATGGGCCTGATCTCCCTGCAGCGCAGGCACTGAGGGGACCCAGCAGGGCCTCTGGATTCTGATCCCTCCTCAAACTGTTTGTGCCAAGAGAAAGGTAAACTCGGGAAATTAACAGTCCTGCATTCTTTTTCTTGGGATGACCAAAGGAAGAAGAAAAAAAAATCTGTTTGCTGAAAATAATTCAAGTTTACAAGTTTTTTTTTTTCTTATCTGTTTTGTTTTGTTGAAATAGAGTCTCATATTATAGCTCAAGCTAGCCTGGTACTCCCTGTGTAGCCCAGACTGGCCTCAAATTCACAGCAATCCTCCAGCCTCAGTGTCCTGAGTGCTGGGAATACAGACACCGTGTCCAACGTCAAACTTACAGTTTGTATAGTTTGTAAAGTAAAGCATTCCTGCTCACCCCACCTGCCTAACTGTCGGATGCAGCCAGGAGAGAGAACAGGCCATACAGGTCACCAGATAGCAATGGTGTAATAGGATATTAATAACATAGCATGGGATTACCTATTTTCTAGGCACGTTAACATCAAAAGATACAAACCCACATGCACGTTGGTTAAAAGCTGTACCACAGCACTAATCCAGCAGCATGAAACAGTATTTATAGCCTCATTGCATTATTAAGGGATATCTTCTTTTGTCTTGATGAGTAAACGATGTAAATTCTAACACTGAATGCTGGGACAGGCCTGGCTTGCCTCTGAGAACGGGCTCTGCAAGGCTGATGGGAGGGGGGGAGGGACAGGGGAGGGACAAGGACATGAAGCCAGTCTTTGTCTTGCCACGCTGTGGTATAAGTGGCATTGTTGAACTTTTCCAGCAAAGGGTCGCATCTAGAATACATTTTCAACTTCAAAACTAAGAGTGCATTTGACAAACCCTACTCAGTCGGAGCGCTGGGAGCATCGCTGGAAACTTCCAGGCCGAGGACTTGCCAAAACAATGCAGCCTGTCTGGGATAAATTATAAGGGCAGCGAAAATACAAAACAGAAAAACTTCAAAATAAGTTAACCAAAGAAATATGCCTGAACTATTCCAGCAATTTCCTGAAGCTTCTTTTTTCCCCTCCAGTCTTACAGTGCTCCAGCCCCGGGGGCTGCGGGTTACTCTGGTGCACAGTCATTGAAATAGAAGGAGAAAGGAAAAAAAACAAACACAAAAAACTAACCCCAAACTGAAAGATAGCAAATGAGACCAGGATCTCCATCCGGTGGCCATTCACTTGCTAAGCAGGGCTAAGAAAAGGCTTTCTGTTGCTCCGTACCCCAGTTACCCAAAGTAGAATTCAAAGTATCTGTTAACTCAACGGGAAAAGGAACTTTTGTTGAGCGGGCAGCAGGCCCTGTGGACAAGTCCACCCCGTGGAGGAGGCTGCAGAAGCAAATCTGCTCTGAGTTTGCACTGAGATGAGGAAGGACCGGGGCCTCCTGGTTTCTAAGACACGACCATTGCAGCAGACTGCAGCGTTTCATTATGGATGTTGGAAGCTGGAGTCTCACTATGTAGCCCTGGCTGGCCTGGAACTCTCTCCATGGATTGCCAACCTTTGCCTCCCAAGTGCTGGGATTAAAGCTGTGTGCTTCCGTTCTAGGATGAAATGATTGTACCTTTCCCTCTGCCTGATCTCAACAAGCAACTCCACATGGGGTTCACAAAGGTTCTGACACCCATGGCTACGGACACACTGGCTGAAGGTAAAGGTCTCGGGCATTTGCCATCTCTGCCACCAGGGTTAACACAGTGCTGCACTTGTTTCTCAGGCTAACCATAGAGACACATAAATCTCTGCAGTTTTAGAAAAGAAACACTCGGGAGGCTCAAACACAGTCCTGTTAGACACAGATGCAAGAATATCATGCTTCCATTATTTCTTTTCAGTGTATGTGCATGTACGTGTGTGTGTGTGTGTGTGGGGTATACAGGTACATGTGTATGCATATGAACATGGAGGACGGAGTGTTGTTCCTCGGGCACCATCCACTTAATCGCTTTCTTTTCTTTTCAACAGTCTGCCACCAGCCTGGAACTCACCAATCAGGCTAGTCTGCCTGGCCAATGAGCCCTAGGGACCCACCTGTCTTCACCCCTCCCCCACCCCACCCCCAGTACTGGGATTATACAGGCATGCTACCACACTCAGCATTTTTTTTTTTTTTTTTTTAAACAAACGAAAATGGGTTATGGGTTGAACTCTGGTCTTGACACTTGTGACTGAGCGGTGTCCCCGCCCTTTACTCCATTCCTGAAGTTAATCTGAACTGCCTGGGGGCAGCTGCTGACCTTTATTGTCCGAGTCACAGCGAACATCTAATGGAGAATGCTTGCTACTCAGCTGGTGTGCGCTGAGACTGGAAGACCCCAAGTTTAAAGCCATTCTGGGGTACACAGTGGGTACTAGGCCAGCCAGGGCTACACAGTCAGACTCTCAAAACAACAGCTTCACCTTACATATTTCAGTAAGGAGCCAGCATGGGAGACCACAGGCTCTTCCACTGTGGCCTGGGTTGGCTCTGTCTGCTTTCTCTAAGCTGCACAGCACTTCACAAGAGTCCCATTGATCAGAGAAATGTCCAAGAACCTCAA
Organism: Peromyscus leucopus; assembly: GCF_004664715.2. NCBI lineage: Eukaryota > Metazoa > Chordata > Mammalia > Rodentia > Cricetidae > Peromyscus > Peromyscus leucopus. Next base: position 8,333,114 of record NC_051066.1, on the reverse strand, counting down.
ATGGACTTCAGGCTACGGGGGGAGGTAAGAGTGTCTGCTGATAAACAAACCCCTAAGCCTGTCCATGGAAGATAAAAATGCCAAGCCTGGGATGGCTCAGTGGTTAGAAACATTCACTGCTCTTCCAGAGGCCCCAGGTTTGGTTCCCAGCACCCACATAGTGGCTCACAACTGCCTGTAAGTCCAGCTCAAGAAAATCTAAAGTTCCTTTCTAGCTTCCTCAGGCATGTCACTTGATGCACACATATATATACTCAGGCTCTCACACACATATGCATAAAATTATAAATAAAAAATATATTTGAAAAAGAATGCCCAAGCTCATAAATTAGCATAAAAATTGCCTGGCAGAAACAATAAATATCTGTTGTGGAATAATCTTTTTGTACATTGTAAAGATGTGTTGCTCTGATTAGTTTAATAAAGAGCTAAATGGCCAATAGCTAGGCAGAAAGAGGATAGGTGGGCCTTTCAAACAGTGAGAACTCTGGGATGAAGAAAGGTGGAGTTGCCAGGAGACTCAGGGAGAAGCAAGATGAACATGCTATGCTGAGGAAAGGTACTGAGCCACATGGTAGAACATAAATAAGAAATTTGGGTTCATTTAAGTTGTAAGATCTAGTTAGCCAAAGCTATTGGCCAATCATTTATAATTAATAATACGTCTCAGTGTGGTTATTTGGGAGCTGGTGGGACAGAAAATTCTGCCTACATATACCCTTACCAGGATGGCATTTCCATGGTCCTACTTCTCCAGAGGAGAAGCAATCACTGTCAAAGATATTCATTCAAGAAAGATTATAAACGTACCAGGGAACAGGCCACCATGAGACCCAATACCACAGAGAAGAACAGTTACTACAAGAACCTGGACTATCAGAATGTCTGGAAGAGATATAAAACAAAAAGATGCAAAAAGAAAAAAAAAGAAAAGAAAGAAAAAAAGAAAGAAAGAAAAAGTAACAGAAGTCACAATAATATGATGTCATCAGCGAAGGTCTGAAGAAGATACCAGTGAAACTTCTAGAAGTAAAAAAGTAGTTGCACCTGGCAGTGGTCGCGCACACTTTTAATCCCAGCACTCAGGAGGGAGAGGCAGGAAGATCCCTCTGAGTTCAAGGCCAGCCTGATCTACAGAGTGAGTTCCAGGACAGCCAGGGCAACACAGAGAAACCCTGTCTCGAAAAAGAAAAAAGTAGTTGCAGAAATTTAAACTCAATAAATGAGCTAATAGAGAAAGTAATTAAAAGCATGGGGCTGGAGAGACAGCTCACTGGATAAGAGCACTGGCTGCTCTTTCAGAGGACTTGGGTTTGATTCTCAGCACCTACATGGCAGTTCACAACTGTCTGTAACTCCAGGGATTCTGATACCTTCATACAGACCTACATGCAGGCAAAACACCAGTACATGTAAAATAAAATAAGTAATTAGAAGTTGCACAAGAGTTCACATACAGAGATAAAGGAACTCAATGGGGCCAAAGGATGGCTTGGCTCCTCCCATGGACGCCCTGTAAACTGCTTGATCCCCAGACCCCACGTTAAGGTGGAAGGAGGGAGCTGGCTCTTCGCATCACTGTGTCACCCCCTCACAGTAATAATAATAATAATAAATAACATAAATAACGTATGAAAGGGAAGAGGTCTATGAGACACAATGAGGAGCTGCACACTCATCTAACACAAGTCCCTGAGCCATCAATTCCAGAGACTGAAAGATGAATAATTTTTGAAATTTTTTTGTTTGTTTTTATGTTTTTCTTTTCGGAGCTGAGGAGCTAACCCATGGAGCTAAATCCCCAATCCCTTGTTTTTATGTTTTTTGAGACAGGGTTTCTCTGTGTATCCCTGGCTGTCCTGGAACTTGCTTTGTAGATCAGGCTGGCCTCAAAGTCAGAGACCCACCTGCCTCTGCATTCAGGTGGGGGGATCAAAGGTGTGGCCATCACATCTGGCCATTTTTGAAGCTTTAATGCCTATAGTTTCCTTGCATTTATGAAATAAATAAATACTCAAGGACCCTGAGGAAATAAAAAAATAAGAACTATGTCTGAGCAGTGGGTTGCACATGCCTTTAATCCCAGCACTCAGGAGGCAGAGGCAGGCAGATCTCTGTGAGTTCGAGGACAGCCTGGTCTACAGAGTGAGATCCAGGACAGGCACCAAAACTACACAGAGAATACCTGTCTCGAAAACAAACAAACAAACAGAAAAAAGGAAAAAAAAAAAGAAAAGAAAAACCCCCTCCCTTCTGCTTTCTCTTCTGCTCTCTCTCCGTTCCCATCAGGTGTGCACCCTCGGCCCCTCCCCGCCTCCTTCTTTCTGCCTCCCTCTATCCCTGTCTTTCTATTATAATAAACGAACTTCCATGTGGACACAGTGTCTCTGCCCGTCATGTTTCCCTGCATGCGTGGGGGGGGTACCCTGGCCTGGCCAGCTGCGGTCCCCGTGTGTAATATCATAACAGTCATCTCACTGGTTCATCTTCTTTCCTGTCTCTCTTTCACAATTATTTACTTGTTTCTGCTATTGTTGGTTTTTTGGGGGTAGGGTGGTGTTCAAGCAGGGTTTCTCTGTGTAGCCCTGGCTGTCCTGGAACTCGCTCTGTAGACCAGGCTGGCCTCGAACTCACAGAGATCCACCTGCCTCTGCCTCCTGAGTGCTGGGATTAAAGGCGTGCGCTGCCGCCGCCGCCGCCGCCGCCGCCGCCGCCGCCACCACCACCACCACCATCACCACCACCACCACCCAGCTTGGGGCTCTGTAGTTGTTCCTAAGAAAGAGTCTATGTAACCCTTGATGACTTCCAACTCATTGTGTAGCACACATTGGCCTCAAACTCATGGTCCTCCTGCCTCAGCCTCTCAAGTGCTAGGACTGTTGACACAAGATATCACACCATCATGCCATGCCTGGTTTTGAAGGTCAGTCTTGAATGTGAACTTGATTGGACTGAGAAACACCCATGAGGCCAATGGAGCACCTGAGTGAGTCTGTGAGGGCTTGTCCCCAGGCAGTGAGAGTCAAGCTTGTCCCCAGGCTGTGGGAAAGCGAGGGCTCTGACAGTCGACCTCTGAGCAGACTCCTGGGAGAAGGTGGCTTGGCTAGAGGAAGCAGGTCACTGGAGGTGTGTCTCTCAAGACTCTATCTTGCCCCACCCTCTTTCTGTCTCTCTTTTTGCTGGTTTCTGTGATGTAATGCTTTCCTGCTAGGACAGAGAGAAACTTCTAGAACCATGAGCAAAGTCTTTCTTTCCTCTAGCTGTTTCTGCCAGGCATTGGGTCACAGTGATGATGAAACTAACAGGCCATCTGATTCTCTGGAAGGTTTGCTATTCCATATCCAGCCGATTCCCGTTCTCTGTCTTTATCTCCTGTCTGTTAACTGGAGCCCTCATGAAACCTTCCATTATTATCCAACGGGTGCTACGCATTCCTCCACCAACACATACTCTGTTGAATGCCTAGATGCTTGGAATGTTTTTGAGGCTACATATATTCATTTGATTAGCAGTGCATTAAAGCCACGAATGCTGGCCATACGTCTGCATTTCCAGCAGTTGTTAGGGCCTCAGCAGGAGGGCAGCCTGCTACTAAGAAAGATGTGTTCTCAAAAAATAAAAACAGGCTGGGTGGTGGTGGTGGTGCATGCCTTCAATCCCAGCACTCAGGAGGCAGAGGCAGGCAGATCCCTGAGTTCGAGGCCAACCTGCTCTACAGAGTGAGTTCCAGGACAGCCAGGGCTACACAGAGAAACCCTGTGTTGAAAAGCCAAAAGGAAAAAAAAAGGTATTTTTAAACCCTTTTAGGTTCCAAGATGAAGCTGCAGTTGCAATATGTATTTCCTGCATTCGTGCTGACCACTTCCTCTTTTTATCTTTTTTTGTTTTAAGAATTATCTTCTAGAATCCTGGGAGGGCGTGGGTGTCCCAGGTGCTGACAGAACCACACCACCGATGCCTTTAAGGCACTTGCCTTCCCTGGCCTTCCTGATTCCTGAAGAAATCCTTCAGAGATCTAGTCAGACATTTTTACCTAAAACAAAAAGTGGGGGCCAGCAAGAAAGATGCTTACATGTTCCAAAAAGCCGTCAACTCAGTACCCCAGACAGCAAAGGAGGCGTGCAACCACTTCATTCCACCGCGTCCAGCGCTCAGGGGGTGTGGGCTGGAGACGGCTTCCCCAAACGGTGAAAACTTAACCTTCCACTGCTTATCTGGCTCCAGTCACAGTAAACCTCTCACCCTGCTTCAGTGCTTCAAGCACTGCGACTGTGTTCTTAGAGTGGCCAATGTCCCAGGCTGCCCACTCCACTGATTTTGAGAAAATTATCAGACAATCCTTTGAACAAAAGGCCTTCTTGCTTAATGATGGCAGAAGTTCTAGACTTCAATTTTGTTTTTAATATTTGAAACATTCTATCACATAATCTAACACACACACACACACACACACACACACACACACACACACACACACGGTGGGGAGATGGTTTGATGGTTAAGATTGTGCATTGTTCTTGCAGAGAACATGAGTTCAGTTCGCAGCACCCAGTCAGGTAGCTCACAAATGACTGTAACTCCAGCTGCAGGGAAATCTGATGCCTCTGGCCTCCTTGAGCACCAAGTGTGCGTGTACACATGCACATAATTAAAATAATAAAATAAATGTTGAAAACAGACAAATACATAATATATGTACTTCTAAAAATATTTTATCTGTGTGTGTGTGTGTGTGTGTGTGTGTGTGTGTGTGTGTGTGTGTGTGTTCTGCAGTCACTAGAGGAAGCCAGAACAGGGTGTCAGATCCCACAGAGCTGGAGTTACAGGCCATTGGGAGCTGCTTGACTTGGGTGCTGGGAACTGAACTCTGGTTCTCAGTAAAAGCAGTACACACTTAACCACTGAGCCACTTCTCCAGCCCCGACACGACCTTGTAATTATAATTAAAAACCTGGAAGAGGGGGCTGGAGAGATGGCTCATGGGGAAAGAGCACTGGCTGCTCTCCCAGAGGTCCCACATTTGTGTTCCCAGCACCCACACGACGCACAGACACACATGCACCCAAACACTCAGGCACAGAAAGCAAATACATCTAAACAAAACACAAACCCGAAAGAGGGACATGGCCGCACTTGTCTTTATCCCATCTCAAGAGGCAGAGGCAGGCAAATTTTTGTGAGTTCGAGGCCAGCCTGGTCGATGTGTTGGTCATTTACTTATTAGGAAACCTGAAACAAGCCAGACCCATCTGGGAAGAGGGAACTTCAATTGAGAAAATGCTGCCATCAGATTGCCCTGTGAGCAAGGCTGTGGTGCATTTTCTTTGTGTATTTTATGTAGACGGGTGTTTTGTCTGCATGTACATCTGCACACCAGGAGGCATCAGATCTCACAAACCCACAGTGATACATAGTGGTGGGTCGCCATATGAGTGCTGGGGATTGGGCTTAGGACCCCAGGAAGAGTAGCCACTGCTTAGCTGCTGAGCCATCTCTCCAGCCCCTGAACATTGTTCTTAATTGATGATTGATGTAGGAGGACCTAGCTCACGGTGGGCGGGGCCACCCCGGGAAGGTGGTCCTGGGTGTCTAAGAAAGCAGACTGAGCAAGCCCTGAGAATCGAGCCAGGAAGCACTCTAGGACAGTCTACACAGTTCCAGGCCAGCCAGGGCTACACAGTGAGTTCCAGGTCAGCCAGGACTACATAATGAGACCCTGTCTCAAAAATCAAAACAAAACCAACACCCGGAATCAGGGGCAAGCAAGATGGCCAGAGGGTAAAGGTGTCTGCTGCCTGACAATCTGAGTTCAAGCCCCAGGACCCAAATGGTGGAAGGAGAGAGCTGACTCCTGAAAGTGTCCTTTGAACCCCACTGGCACATCATGGCATGCTCACTCCCTAACCCCATGAATAACTAAATAAACAGACAAATGTAAAAACCTGAATTCAGCTCAGTGGAAAAGCACGTGAAAGACACCAATTCCCAAACCAAAACTCAGCTTACATCCTCGTGTCCATAGCTTAGAATTCCCCCTCTCTTCATAACAACTTCCTCCTGTCTGACTATAATAGACATGTATGTAATGTCTTAAAATGAACTCTATTCAAAGTCTCCCTTTTTCTTTATTGTTCTAATTTCCAGGAGTGCTGTGGAATAATCCTCTTGTACACTATAAAGATTTGTCACTTGAATCGGCTTAATAAAACGCTGATTGGCCAGTAGCCTGGCAAGAAGTACAGGCAGGGTGAACAAACTAAGGATGATGGGAAGGAGGAGGGCAGAGTCAGGGGTCACCAGCCAGATGCAGAGGGAGCAGGAAATGAACGTGCCATGCTAATAAATGTACCGACACGTGGCAAAGCATAAATAGAAATGTGGGTTAATTTAAGTGTAAGAGTTAGCTAGTAACAAGTCTGAGCTATCAGCTGAGCATTTATAATTCCCATTCAGCCTCTGAGTCAGTTATTTGGGACCAGGCAGTTGGAAAGGAAACATCCATTTACATTGGGAGTGATTTGAGACGGTCTTTCTCTGTATCCTAGGCTGGCCTGGAATTTGCTATGTTGCCCCGGCTTGATATGAACTATCCTGAGTGCAGGGATTACAGTTGTAATGTTCCACCCTGAAAACTTTTACAAGTCATATTACCATAGAAAAATGAGATGTAAAGTCCCACAGAAACTGGTCTTTTATGTTGACGATTCTAATGTAACTTAACTTTTGTTTTTCATGGCTGGCCTGAAACTTGTTAGGCCGTCTAAAATTCATGGAAATCTACCTGTCTCTGCCTCCCAAGTACTGGGATTAAAGGTGTGAGCCAGCCACACTCAGCAATAATTTAACTTAAGTATTTCCTCAAATTGAGTTGCGCAACAAAAAAGGCTCATGATTAAATCAGAGAGAAGGTGAACTCACATTCGAGTTCTGACTAGTCACCTCTCTTGAAGTATGAAGAGAAGAAGCCACACAAACTTCCTGTGGCTGAGAAGGGCCCATAAATTGAGACTGTAGCCACAGAAGAGCCACACCTCCCAGAAAAGTAAAGGCTGGGGAGATTTCTCGGTGGAAGAGGCCCTTGCCACCAAGCAGACAAGCTGAGTTCTATCCTGGTCCCCACATGGTGGGAGGAGAGAACCAACTCCTGAAGCTGTCCACTGATGTCCACATGGGCACTGTGGGACACATCCCCACACATCTCCACACCCACACACATCCCCACACCTCCACACACACCCAAATAATAATACATTCTTTTCAAAGATGAATTAGATGGGTAGTGACCGAGGAAGACACCGACATCAACAGGCCTCTGTACACACATGTGCACCTGAATGTGTACACACATATCACACACACACACACACACACACACACACACACACACACACACACGGAAGAAAAACAAGAAATTGATACTGAAGTTTGTAAAAACAATAACAAAACCCAACTCAGCCGCTCTTTTCCATTTCTGCAGCCATCTGTAGCCAGTGACTGTAGATTCTGTTAGACAATACCCTGCTATGCATGCAGAAGTTACGTAAGGATGGCAGTCACATGACAGGGCCTCCGATGGACTTGATGTTAACATGAGTGTTTAGAAAACACTGCACTCTCTGTTGGGAAATATTAGTTTACAGGCTGTTCATCTGGACAACCTTCCCCTCTCAACCCATACCAGGCTGGCAAAGCAGGGCACTGTTAGAAGTCCAGGAAGAGGCACTGCCATGTGGATCCAGCCTGGTTTGATTCTGGAGCAGTGTCACAGTGACCCCAACTTCAAGGCTTTTTGTCACTCGAGAGACATTCCAGAGTCGCAGGGAAAAGTCACTGCACACTAAACACCAGGAAGGCCATGGAGGGCAGGTTCTTAAAGGCCAAGATGGCATGGTCCCGTCAGCAGTCATGACCAAAGGACCGGGAAGGATTCAAACACTTCAAATAGTGGAGATCCCATCAACTTGCGGTGTTTCCTGAAAAATAAGAAACAGGCCTAGACATGTAGCCTGTTGGTAGAGTGCTTGCCTGGCGGGCATAAAGCCCGAGTTCCACTCTCAGCATGGAATAAACCAGGCTCGATGGTCCACTCTGTCATCCTGGCACTTGTTAGAGCCTGCCTGGTCTCAAATGCCTTGCTGCAAAAAGCCAAAATACAAACTCGAACCTCTAAAACAAATAACAAAACCTCTTATCTGCGAAGAGGGTCAAGGAAGGCCTGAGGGAGCTGCCTAGAGTCCCTTATCTTGTTTGGTGGCTTCATGGTTTCTTCCTTCTTCTTCTTCTCCTCCTCCTCCTCTTCTTCTTCCTGTTTGTTTGTTTGTCTGTTTTTGTTTTTTGAGATAGGGTTTCTCTGTGTAGCCCTGTCTATCCTGGACCTTACTGGCCTTGAATTCAGAAATCTGCCTGCCTCTGTCTCGATGGTGCTAGGATTAAAAAAGGTGTGTGCCACCACTGCCTGGATTCATGTGTAATGAAAGTTCATGGAGCTGCCCACATGTGATGTGGTCACCTCAGCGGACTGGCTGGTCAGCCCCGGACCCACCAGTCTGTGCTTCAGATGTGCTGGGGTTCAGACATGCACTACTGTGTCTGGCTTTTACATGGGTGCTGCGGATTCAAACTCGGGTCCTCATGCAAGTACTTCACCCACTCAGCTATCTGCCCAGGCCCAGAGGGAGCTTAAGGACTTGTTGTTAGGATCCTGCCCTCACTCCTCGGGGTCTGGCAAATTATGTCATCAGCAGGCTCTGGCGACTAAGTCCCGGCAGCCTACCCCTCCCCTCTGTTCTCCCTCTGTTCCCTCTCTGCTCCGCTCCCTCCCTCCCCCATCTTTCTCTCTCACCAGGCCTGGTCCCCTTTCCCCCCACCCCTTTTCCCTCCTAATGAAGCTCTAAAAGGTCCCACTGGGTTCTGTCGTGACCGTGACCTTTCCACGCTGTAACCAGCGCCGTTTTACTATCACTTGTGTCAGGGGAAGGATAAGATCTGTTTTTACTAAAACCAGAAAATATATTCCAACTTATGGTTGACTAACTGGATCAACCAGCTGGAACTGGCAGAGCCCAAACTCTGACAGTTTCATCTCCAAAAAGGAGAGGCTGAAGGATGTCTCGAACATGCAGCTGGCCCTCCTCCTTCATCACTGTGCCTCTGAGGAATACAGCAACCAGGGATCATCAAACATACACTCCTGCCCAGAGAAAAAGCCCTTTCAGGGAATTACCAAGCTCCTGGCCTCAAGGCAAAAGTCTACCGTGTCCTAAAGTGGGTAAGAACCTATGTAGGGAGTTTGAACCAGTACTGTGAAAATCATGACTTAGTGATGTCTTCAGAAAGAAACGGCGATTCTGCTCACACCCAGAGATTCATGCAAGTTTATACTACACGTCCCCTGGGCCATCACACACACTCTAGAGTCCTGGGAGACACGGCACAGCGTTATATAAACTGCACAGCTGGCTGCCAGGAACAGGAAGGTGAGCTGAGTCAAATATAATCGGGCCGCTTAATCATTTGTGGAAACTGGGAGAGACATCTGTGTTGAGTCAAAGACTGTCAGAAGTAGCAATGGAAAGTGGGTGTGGCCATGCACCCCTGAAATTTCAGCATTCGGGAGGTGAAGGCAGGGGAGTGGCTAGCTTGGGCTATGCACGGAAACCTGTTTCCAAAAACAGAGCAAAGACAGCAATGGAGATCCAATGAGAAAAGCTGACTTCGCGCCTCCACACTGCCTGCGGTGGACGAAGGTTTCAGGTCACCTCCAAAGCGAAAGGACTTAAAACAGTCCGCGTTTAGACATCCGCGCTTATGCACTGACGTCCAAGACTCTCGTTCCTGGGGAGGGTGACCATGGTACTTTCAGAAAAAAAACAAAACAAAACCAAAAAACCTGCTCCCCGTAGGGAAAGATGAATCAATGGAAATATGGAAGTAACTGAGGTAGCGATTCAATTTGGAGGTAACCTCACACATCCTATGGGGGTGGGAGATGACCCAGTTAGTGAAATGTCTGATGTGCAGCTAGGCTTGAGTTTGACTTCTCAGCACGTGAAACAAACAACACTCATAACAACCACCACCGGGCAGCGGCAATCACCTGTGACCTCAGGGCTGGGCAGGGTGGAGACAGGCAGGTCCCAGGGCTTGCTGGAGGGCAGCTGAGCCAAAGCAAGCTCCAGGTTCAGTGGAAATAAAAATCCACCAGCATCAAAAAGGAGCAGACAATGAAACATTGGATCAGGGATGAAGAGATGGATCATTCGGTGTCGATGCTGCTTCTAACTCCAGCTGCAGGGGATCCAACACCTCTTCTGGCCTCTGCACATACCCACACATATGTAACTGTCACAGAGAAGCCTCGTTAGACATTTAAGAGACCATAAGAGCTGGTGATGTAGTGTGTGTCTTCAGTCTCAGCGACTGGGGAGGTTGAGGCAAGGGAAGCAAGAATTCAAAGCCAGCCTGGGCCCACACGGCAGGATGTCACTTCAACATAAGGAAACACAAAAGACACAACCCAGAACTAGACACTTCCATCTTACAATTATTATTTCAGAAAAAAGAGCAAGCTCCCAGATTCTAAGTAAACCAAAACAGAAGGAAAGGGGAGTTTTTATGAATTCAACGAATTAGGCCTGCCTATTTTTTTTTTAAACAGTCTCATTATGTAGCCCAAGCTAGTCTCAAATTATCATCTATCTGTCTCCCAAAGCTGGGATTACAATAGTGTGTGCAACCTCACTCACCGAAATGAAAAATATTGAGTGAAATATGTTGAATAGTTAGTTTGTGTCCTTAAAGAAACAGTAACATAATCTAGCTGAGTTTACCCAGGATAACTTAATTCAATGTAGGAAAATAGATGAATGTAGTAACCTACAGCTCAATGAAGTAAAGGAAGCAGAAAATGGTATCTGATTACCAAATTAAGCTTTTTAAAGAACAGACATTTTGGAGGGCTGAAGAGCTGGCTCTGCAGTTAAGAGCATTTGCTGCCCTTTCAGAAGACCTGGGTTCAATTCCCAGCACCCATAGCGTGGCTCACAACTGTCTGTAATTCCCGTTCTAGAGCATCTGACCCCCTCTCTTGGTCTCCACAGGCACTGTACACATGCGGCACACAAACACACATTCAGGCAAACATCTATACACATAAAACAGAATAAAGAGGGCGGCGCGGCGGCGGCAGTGGAGACGGTGGCGCACGCCTTTAATCCCAGCACTCGGCAGGCAGAGCCAGGAGGATCTCTGTGAGTTTAAAGCCAGCATGGTCTACAGAGCGAGATCCAGGACAAGCACCAAAATTACACAGAGAAACCCTGTCTCGAAAAACCAAAAAAAAAAAAAAAAAAAAGTAGAATAGAGATATTTTGTCAAAACAAAGAGTGACAATTTCTTCTTTAAGAAGACATATTAAAACCAGTCTTTTACTTTCTCTTCCCTTCCTTCCCCCTCTTGCTTTCCGCTTTCAGTCAGGATCCCCCTCACCACATCCCCATCCAGTAGCCCTAGCTGGCCTTGAGCAGCAGCGATCACACGGACTCCACCTCCCCAAGTGCTGGGTCACAGGCCTGTTCCATTACACTCTTGGTGGACAAGACTGGAAGCTCTCCATAATCAAGGGGAAGATAAGGAAACCCACAAGGGCTACTGCTCTCTGCAGGAGAGGTCACAGACTGCAGAGGAAGATAAGACAAATAAATAAAAGAGGCACAAAGATAAGGGCGGAGGATAGGACCGCCAACACCAGCTGCCGACGGAAAGCCGAAACAGAGGTCACTGTGGGAGGCTCCGGGCTCTGATGTGTAGCCCGTGTTCTAGACATCCCTGAATTAGGATCTCAGAAACAGTGTTGATGAGGCTGGAGGATGGGCTCAGTGGTTAAGAGCACTGGCTACTCTCACAGAGGGCTGAGGTTCCATTCCCAGCAGCCACATGGTGGCTCACAATCACCTGTAACTCCAGTTCCAGGGGATCTGATGCCCTCTTCTGACCTCCATAGGCACCAGGCATGCAGGTGGCAAACAGATATACATGCAGGCCAAATACTCATATACAAAAAATAAAAATAAGTAAAAATATTTTTAAAAGAACATGTGCATTTGTGCCACATGTGTACACACGCGACCATAAACTGAGCTGACTTCCACATGTGTGTACACACACATGACCATAAACTGAGCTGACTTCCACATGTGTGTACACACACATGACCATAAACTGAGCTGACTTCCACATGTGTACACACACACACATGACCGTAAACTGAGCTGACTTCCACATGTATACACACACATGACCATAAACTGAGCTGACTTCCACATGTGTGTACACACACATGACCATAAACTGAGCTGACTTCCACATGTGTACACACACACACATGACCGTAAACTGAGCTGACTTCATTTAATCGTGAGTTTTAAAACATACTTCAGTCTATCTTACCTGGTGTTTTTATCTATTTTTAAAATCTATTCACTTTGCATTTTTTTTAACTAGAAAAAAATATTAACTTTATTTTTAATTATGTGTGTGAGTCTATTTCTGAGCAATGCATATGAATAAAGGTATCCACAGAGGCCAGAGGCATGGGATTCCCTGGAGTTGGATACACAGGAAGTTGTGAGCAGTCTGAAGTGGGTGCTGGGAACTGAACCCGAGTCCCTATCCTAGAACAGTATGCCCTCTTATCTACTGAGCCGTCTCTCCAGCTGTGTGTGTGTGTGTGTGTGTGTGTGTGTGTGTGTGTGTGGTCTTTGGTTTGTTTCTTTGAGACAGGTTTCTCTGTGTAACAGCTCTGGCTGTCCTGGAACTCACTCTGTAGACCAGGCTGCCCTTGAAATCACAGAGATCCACTGCCTCTGCCTCCTAAATGCTAAGATTAAAGGCGTGTGCCACCACGCCCAATTCCATATATAGTTTTAAAGACTAATTTATTTTCATTTTATGTCTGTGCATCACGTGTATGCAATGCCTACAGAAGCCAGAAGAGATCATCAGACCTCCTGGATTTAGAATTACATATGTTTCAAGCTGCCACGGGGGTGCTTTGACTCCGACCCTGGGTCCTCTAGAAGAGCGGTCAGTGACCTCAATCCCTGAGACCTCTCTCCAGCCTTGTATTTTTCAATTTTTTGAGACAGAGTCTCATACATCCTAGACTGGCTTCAAGCCCACTGTGTAGCCGAGGATGGCCTTGAACTCCTGACCGTCCTGCCTCCACTTTCAAGTGCTGGGATTACAGGCATGCATATACCACTCTCAACTGGGTAACATTGAAAAGTCCAAAGAGGGACCGTCAAGATCGCTTATCAAATAAAAGGGTCTGCTGCAAAACTTAATGATTCCTAGGACCCACGTGGTGGGCGGAAAGAACCCCCTCTACAAAGTTATCCTCTGACTGCGACACAAATACACTCACACAAATAAATGAACTCGACTTAAAAAAAATATTTGAGGGCTGGAGAGATGGCTTAGAGGTTAAGAGCACTGACTGCTCTTCCAGAGGTCCTGAGTTCAATTCCCAGCACCCACGTGGTGGCTCACAACCATCTGTAATGAGATCTGGTGCCCTCTTCTATATACATAATAAATAAGTAAATCTTTAAAAAAAAATTTGAGCAACACTTTAAATATGACTAGTTAGTAGAAATTTATGGTAAGTATGGTCACTTAATCTAAAAATGAATGTCTTTTGGTTAAGTAAAAAATCTCCCCTCACGATGTCAAGAATATGCATTTTAGTACATAAAGTAATTTTAAAAATAGCCATACATCCCTCCATCCTAATCGAGATATTTCCCCACTCAAGGGATCGTGAACTCATCTGGCAGACCCGAAGAGCACCATGAAAAGGCACAGCTTTTCCAGAGAAAGGCAGACCGCGATGCCCAAATGGCCCTGGGCACCATGAATGAATGCCACTATTTAACGGCATAATTGTGTTTACACTATCTTGATGACTTTCATTAAAAAGAAAATGGGGCTTCTAGGGAAAAAACACACACACTGGCCTGGGAAGACAAGGGCTCACTTTATGTCTGAGTCATGGAGAGGAAAGCTCCGCAGACTTCCAAATGCCTCTCTCACCCCGGCCTCCTGGGTATCAGCCCAAACGAATCCCTGACACAGCTGGGCAGAGGGTCAGCCTTTCTGGAGGCCTGGAGCTGCCGGCTTCTCCCACACGGGCTGGGACAGCGGCTCGGCTCCTTGGACAGGGAACTCGGCCTTTGACGAGCCACTAAAGAATGTGGCCTCCCGAGCCACTCCTCTTGTGACGTGTCCGGGTCTCCCCACGATCACGGTGGTGACCAAGCAAACCACCTCAGGCCTGGTTTTTCCTCCAGTGTGGACGGTCATGCTGTCCCCATGGCGATGACACAAAATGAAACCCTTCTTCCATCAAGTACCCTCTTGTGGTTACATCAGAAAGAGGAAGCTGAGGCCAGGCCTCCTCAGCGGCAGCCTAGGAAGCACGCTCCAGGGAAGTGAGACTGAGTCCCCTCACCTTTTCCACGTCGGCCTTGGTCACGTTGATGTCAGCATCCATCTTCTCGAAGTACTGCTGCGCACGGTCAGCCTCCTTGCAGTCCCGTTCGAAACGCCTCTTACTCTGCAGACAGAGCACAGCCAGGCGGGTGGTCATCCACCCGCCCTGCCACCTCTGGAGAGACCCCCACGGGCATTCTCCCCAGAACCCGTCCACCATGCGGCATCCTTTCCAGAAGTAATTTCAGCATCTGTCCACATTAGAGTGACACCCTCTCTGTTCTCTGCATAGGATTTACCTGCCTCTACTCAAGTACTTTATGAGTGTATGTACCTGTTTTTGTGCATGTGTGAGTGTGTGTGTGTGTGTGTGTGTGTGTGTGTGTGTGCATGAAGAGGTCAGAGGTCAACGTGGGACATCTTCCTCAATCACTCTCCACCCTGTTTTAAAGATTTATTTTCATTCTGATTGCATGTGGTTGTGCGTGCATCTGAGTGGAATGCAGACACCTACAGAGGCCAGAGACATTGATCCCTGGAATTATGGGTGCTTCTGAGCCACCCAACATGGGTGCTGGGTCCTCAGGGAGAGGGTCAAGTGCTCTTGGCTGCTGAGCCGTTCTCTCTCCAGCACATACACCTTGCTTTAGAAATACGCCTCTCACTGGGTCTGTAGCTTGCTCACCGGCTGGCCAGTGAGTCCCTGAGAGTCTCTTGTCTCTGCCTCCCCAGTGCCACTGCACCCAGCTTTTTAAGCAGTGCTGGGGATCCGAACTCAGGTCCCCATGCTCCCATGGCAGATGCTTTACCCACTGAGCCGTCTCTCCTCAAGCATTTCTGGCCCAGCACTTTGCTTGCCATAACAGTTCTAGGAGCAAATTAAATGAAATACAAATGAGAAAAATCTAGAAAGAAGACTCCTTAGTGGTTTTTGCTTGATTTTTACTTAGTGAGTCACTCAAGCCCTATTCAGACTGATGTGAGATGGTCTGGGAGATACTGGTTGAGCGGCCGGCTTCCCACGTACCGACTCCAGCTGCTTCCAGCACGTCTCAATGTGCTGCTGGGCCTTCCGTCCGTCATGGAAGTTCTGTGAAGAAAACAGAGCAGGGTCAGACCTACACTCCTCACACTAATGCAGGAGGAAAACCCTTACACCTACTTAAGCAGCTTTAAAAATTATGTTTATGTTATGTGTGGCTGTTTTCCCTGTATGGATGTGCATGCATCACGTGTGTGCAGTGCCCATGGAGGCCAGAAGAGGGCGTCAGATCCCTCGGGGCTAGAGTTACAGATGATTGTGAGCCACCATGTGGATACTGGGAACCAAATCCAGATCTTCTGCAAGAGCAGCAACCGCTTTTCACTGATGGACCATCTTTCTAGCCCCTTAGTAGCCTTTAGGTACCATCTCATGGACGTGTGTCTGCCTAGTACGTGTGAGGCCTCACAAAGCAAATGAACAAACACTGAACACCTAGTCTGTGCAGTCCAGAGAAATGTAAGCGTTCATGCCAGGTTTGGTGGCTCATGTCTGTAATCCAACAACTTGTGCTTGATGCAAGAGGATTTTCATGAGTTCAGGACAGACTAGAGTGAGACCCTGATCTCAAAAAACAGCCGAAGTTTAAATAATAGACAAGTTAAAGGGAAATGAAAACTAGGCTGGCCGCAAAGTTCCCTTTAAGGTTTTAGACGCAGCAATATTGAATGTGAAATTGTGTGTGGCTTGCAAAAACAACAGGCCTGCCTTACTGAGACAGGGAGCCATCACACCAGATGTGGCACACTTTGAATCCCAGCACTTGGAAGGCAGAGGCAGGAGGATGTCTGTGAATGTGAGGCCAGCCAAGGCTGCATAGTGAGACCCTGTCTTAAAAGAAAAACAGACAGCAATCGCTGGGGTCATCTTCTGAGTGGCAGTGAATTCACACGTTATATCTCCACCTCCAACGGATGAGAAGTTGTATTTCTTAGCTGTCATCCTCAACCTCTCCTGACTTAGAAACTAGCCCTGTACCTCCGCGAATCTGCTTTCCGGATATGTCACATAATGGGCTCACACAGGCTGTGGACTCTTGTGATGGCAGGACGTCAATTTTTTTTTTTTTAACTATTCACATGTAGGGTGCTTTCAAGGTCCATCCTGTTGTAGTATCTGTCTACCAACTCTTTTTTTCTGGCTGAATAATGTTCCACTGAATAGATGCACCACATTTATATATCCACTCATTGGTTAGTAGTTCAGGAGAATATGAACATTGATGCTATGAACACCACTGTGAGCTTTGTGTGAACAGACATCACATCTTAGACTCTTTAAAAAATGGTTGCTTTTTTTAAAAAATTAATTTTTATTTTATGTGCATTGGTGTTTTGCCTGCATGTATGTCTGTGTGAGGGTGTCAGGTCCCCTGGAACTGAAGTTACAGACAGGTGTGAGCTGCCATGTGGGTGCTGGGAATTGAACCTGGGTCCTCTGGAAGAGCAGCCAGTGCTCTAGTCCCCTTTAGAAATGTTCTATTATTATTGTGTTTAGGTGTGCATATGATGTGTGGTGGGATTGTGGAGGCTACAGTGTGTGTGTGGAGGCTGGAGGACAACTTTCTAGAATTTGTTCTCTTCCCAATGCCTAGGGATGAACTGCGTGGCCTGAGCTATCTCATCAGCCCTGGGATCTGTTTAAACAGAAGGCCTCAGGGCAGGCATGTGACTGCTATTAACCTCCAAGGACCCCAGGGAGCCAGAGCCGGGCAAGCTGCAAGAAGGGGAGGAGATGAGCTCAGTGAGGGACCCCGGCGGCTCAGGGGTCTGACTGAGCACCAGACTGTGGGTGCCGTGAAGGGAACACCCCAGAATAGAGGCTGTGACCTGGTGAGTCAAGCTCTACAAACACTACCACGAGCCCACCCCCAGCCACGCGGGTGTCTTTTGACTGGCAGTCCAGGTTCGGACCTGAATTAACAAGAACTCTGGGTCCTCCAGGTGCCTCAGTGCATAAAAGCGCTTGCCGTGAGAAACAAAACCCAGAGTTTGATCCCGGGGTCCTACACGGTGGAAGGAGAGAACCAATCTCTCAAAGCTGTCCTCTGACCTCCTTCCATGTGCCATCCGAGTGGGCACACATGTCCTGGGTCCTGGGCCCTAACTTGAAGAGAACTTATCGGGTCCCACATGGCAGGAGGAGAATCCAAATCCACAGAGCTGCACTGACCTCCACCGGCACATCATGATGCACACCCCCCCACACACACACACCCCCAATAAATAAAGGTTTTTGTTTTGTTTTTAAAGCCCAGGATGACCCTGTATTTGGCCTGCGTTTCAGAAGGAGGAAAGAAGGGAAGCCACAGCATGAGGAGTGTAAATCGATCTGTAGTGTTAAGGCTGGTATTTCTACAGGATTCTAACGTCAGTCCATTGCGGCCTGGGTCTGAGTGCTGGGAAGAGCTGGCATGAAGCCTCATGGTAAGGTGGGTGGTTAAAGCCGGGAGGCCACCAAGGATGAACGCTCTGGAAAGAGAAAATGCTACAGACTGACAAAGGAAATAGCATCTGTCACTCGGCATCCTAAAAGCACCAGTTCCCTCTAACATTCTTCCACCAGACACTAACTGGATCGGTGGACCTTGTCTGCATGGCCAGGGGCTGCAGGGCGGTGCCCTGAAGGGCTTTGCCCTCTGGCTCTGATTAAATAAATGTGCTGCCTGCAACTGCCCGGTCAGCTTCTGGTTTGCCTGAGACCCTTGACCAAGGACACAGTCAACTCTGAGCCCCTACAGGGTTCACCCTTGACTTGGAGGACAAGGGACATCAGCAGCTCCCACCTGGTTTCCCTGGTAAATGTCCCTCCGTGTGGACTCACAAGTGCGTCCCTCAGGAGGCCAGAGGTTAAAGTGAAGTGTCTTCCTCCATCATTCTCCACCTTAATTTTTGAGAACCTGGAGCTCACTGGTTCTGCTGGACTGGCTGGTCAGTGAGCTCCTGGGGTCTGCCCACTTCTGCTTCCCATGGCTGGGTTACAGGTGTGCCCCGCCACACTGGGATTAAGGGTGCTAGGCACCCAAACTCAGGTCCTCCCTCACGTTTATACCGCAAATGGCTAACCCACTGAGCCATCTTCGAGGCCTCTAAATGCTCCTCCAATAACCCTTCTCTTGTTAGCCGGTCTGAGGCCTGCGTCTAGACTGATGGGATACCCTGCCTGGCAGTGACTCACAGGAAGTACCAGGTCCCCAACACCCTCCCCCAAGCCGTACCTTGAGCGGCCCCTAGTCAGACCTACAACTCAGCAGAGTCTCCGGACAGTCAAGCACCAGAGAAGACTGGGGAGGGGCCAAGGACAGCCTTTTGCCAAAACAATGATACTTTATTACAAGGTATGTGTTTTTGTCTCCAGAGGTCAGGTGTCACCATTCTGGGTTCTTCTGCAGTTAAGTTCTGACCATCCTATAAAATTTCTTAAAGATTAAAGTTTTTTTTTTATTTTAATTTTATGTGTCCAGGCATTTTGTGTGCATGTATTTTGTGTATCAATTGCATGCTTGGTACCCAAGGAGGTCAGAAGAAGGCTTTAGAATCCCCTGGACTGGGGTTATAGACAGTGTGAGCTTTCATGTGAGCACCAGGAACCAAATCCAAGTCCACTACAGACCTCTTAACTGGGAAACCATCCTTCCAGCCCCATCCTTCATTTTTTTTTAGTCTCTACAAACTCTAAGTCTTGTCCCTCAGGCCTTCACTTTTTAATCTCACAATGGGGGGGGGGCACGGGGGCAGGGATGACAGAGCCTGAGGCTGAGAGTCAGGGAGCTAGGGCAAGGCTGAGGGAGAGCCAGGCAGTCTGCTGATTGCAGGGTGCAAAGAGCCCGGCTGGGGAGGACAGACAGGAAGCCATGCAGAGTTCTGTGGAAAGGAAGGAGTGGGGGGCAGGAAGAAGGTGGAGGGGGGGAGGGGTGTCCTCAGGGGAAGACAGAGGCAGACAGGAAGGAAATAAGGATCCTTTCACACCGTGCTGGTCAGTGACACCTTTGGGTTCCCTAAATTCCCTCCCTGAGGCCCTCTCTCCACAGAGGACATCTGTCCCGTTCCCAAGCAGGACAGCAGTGTCCTGCTGCACACTGAAAAGGTCTCAGTGACTCGAGATTCAAAGATGGAGCCAACAGGTGGCATACAAATGTAATCCCTAACTCCATGAGCAGAAGCAGGAAGACGGAAGTTCAAGGCCTGCCTGTGCAACTGTCTCAATATAGTAAGTCAAAAGAGGGCTGGAGATTCAGCTCAGTGCAGTGGTTCTCAACCTGTGAGATGCCACCCTTTGGGGGTCAAATGACGCTTTCACAGGGGTATCCTACATACTAGATATTTACATTATGATTCATAACAGTAACAAAATTACAATTATGAAGCAACAATGAAATAACTTTATGGTTGGGGTCCCCACAACATGAGGAACTGTATTAAAGGGCTGCAGCATTAGGAAGGTCGAGAGCCACTGGTCTCGTGGTAAAGTGCTTGCTTAAATGGGTTCAACGCCCAGCACCACCCCCCTAACAATAGACACAGATAAGAATAAAATGGATAAACAGATAAATAAAATAAAAAGGAACGGTTGAGGCTGGAGGGACGGATCAACAGTACTGCACTTGGCAGAAGACCTGAGTTCCGATCCCAGCACCCACACCAGGGGGCTCACCACTGCCTATAACTCCAGCTGCAGAGGATCCAACACCCTCTTCTGGGCCTCTGAAGCCACTGCACTCATGTGCACAGACACACACAATTTAAAAACAATAAAAATAGCCAGGCGTGACAGTGTACACCCTCAACCTAGGCAAAGGCAGGTGGATCTCTAAATTTTCAGGCTAGCCTGGGCTACATAGTGAGACCCTGCATCAATAAAGAAACAAACAAATGAATATTTTTTTAATTCATATTTGGGGCTGGAAAAATGGCTCAGCAGTTAAGAGCACTGGCTGCTCTTCCAGAGGATCTGGGTTCAATTCCCAGCATCCACATGGCAGCTCACAACTGTCTATAACTCCAGTTCTGGAGGATCCAACACACACAGAGACATACATGCAGACAAACCATCAATGCATATAAAAAAAATAAATCATTAAAATAAAAGAAATTAATATTTTGCGTAATTCTGACTAAAAACCAGACAGGACATTCTCTGGCTGTCCTCCATACACATGTGTGGGAATTATACATGTGCTGTGTACCTTTCAGAGCTGGTGGCTGGGGGCAGTCTCCTATGAAGACATCTCAAGCACACTTTCCCACCATTAACCAAACACCTGAACACTGCGGTGCGAGGTAGTGATGTTCCTTGGAGTCTTTCTTCTGGAGGGTGTGGCCCCAGACTCCCCAGGAGTCCCTCGCCCTCCTCACCCCCCTGCGCATGCCTGACCCTAAGCAGGGGTCACCAGCTCCAGCTGGCTCCCTGCGGGGGGGGGGGGGGGAGGACAGTGCTTTGAACAGTTAGAAAAGTTAAACAAACAAGCAGATCTGCCAGATGCATTTGTTGTTTACAGACAAACAATGGCAGGCGCTTCTTCTCCGGACAGTGAGGGAGTGTGTCGGAAAACCGTGCCTTCTTGTCCCTGAATAAAGAGGGATTGTTCCCAGGACAAAGATGGAAGGGCTGCTTTGGGAGCCTGGGATGAAGTCATCACCACTCTTCCCTCCTGTCAGAAAAGGGACAGGAAATGCCATCTCTGGGGACCCAGAGGAATGCTAGTTACTGTCCCTGTAAGAAGACGCTTTGGGTTTCTCTTTAAAAACATAATAATGGACTAAAAAGAAAGAAAAGAAGGGAAAAGAAAGAAAGTAAAAGAAAAGCTGAGTGGTATCTAAAGTCACCTATAAGTATTGTTTTCATTTTTTTTTTTTTTTTTTTTTTTTTTTGTGGGCTTTTGGTTTTTTTTGGAGAGGGTGTTTTGTTTTGAGACAGGGCCTCTGTGTAGCACTGGCTGTCCTGTAACTCATTCTGTAGCCCAGGCTGGCCTTGAACTCAGAGATCCCCCTGCCTCTGCCTCCCCAGTGCTGGGACTAAAGGGGTGTGCTGCTATACCCAGCTCTCGGTTCAGTTTTGATTGTCCTTGAGCTTCTCCAGAAGAAGCACCCTTCAGAGAACGGTCTGGCTCAGTGGGTCAGGTACTTATTGTACGAGCTTGAGGCCCAGCATTCAGATCCCCAGCAACCCTTGGAAAACCGAGTACCTGTGTGCACCTTTAATCCTAGCACTGGGGAGGCAGGGACAGGAGGAGCCCTGGGACTCACTGGTCAGCCAGCCGAGCCCAGCTGTCAAGTTTCAGATTCAGTGAGGGACCCTGTCTCAGAAAACAAGATGGCGAGCAATACAGGAAGCTACCCAATATATGACTTCCGGCCTCCACATGTACATGAATGGGAGATTTAAAGAGAGAGAAAAAGAAAAATCTGAATATGGTTGGGTGCCTCGAACCTTTAATCTCAGAACTTGGAAGGCAGAGGCAGGTAGATCTCTGAGCTTGAGGCCAGTCTGGTCTACATAGAGTTGGATGGCTAAGGCTACATAGAGAGACCTTGTTTCAAAAAAGCTGAACTAATCCAGGCGGTGGTGGCACATGCCTGTAATCCCAGCACTCGGGAGACAGAGGCAGGCGATCTCTGAGTTTGAGGCCAGCCTGGTCTACAGAGGACAGCGAGAACTGTTACATAGAGAAACCCTGTCTTGAAAAACAAACAAACAAACAAACAAAAAACTGGACTGTGTGGTTTGAGCCTGCAATCCTGAAACTTTGGGGGTTGGGGTGGGAGCTGAGGCAAGAGATTGCTAAATTTGAGGCCAGCCTTGGCTACCTTCATAGTGAGTACCAGGCCAATCAGGATATCCATACAAAGACAGTCTCAAAACAGTAACAAAACCGTAGCAAAACCCAATGGAAAACATCTGGGAGCTAAAGAAAAGAAAGCGTCAGCCTGAAGAGAAATAAAGACGACAGTGTCTGTGGTGACTTTACTGTTCTGCAGGCTGACATGTGTTTACTCTGCCTAGGGGACAATATGGCCAACTCTGTATCTAACCACTAATGGTTAAAAAAGCAAAACAGAGCACTGTTGTGGAAACAGCCACTTCCAACACAAAAGGGAAAATTAAAAGACGACGTTCTGCGTTGGGAGCAGTCACCCGTCTGGAATCTCAAACACAGCTCGGATTCCACAGATGGAATCAAAAGAACAGACTTTAAAAGGGCAAAGACAGAGGAGCCCCCAGACAGCACGTGTGGGTTGGTCCCCTGGACTGGCAGTGTTTCAGACAGGGCCTCACTATGTAGTCTAGCTGGCCTTGAACCCTCCACCCCCTGCCTGCCTCCCTAGTGCTGGAATGGCAAGTGTGCTCCCTCTGGAATCTGGCATAAATCTGTGGGGTTCAGGCTGATGTGGGCCAAGTGTGACAACACCTTGTGGAAGCCGATCACCCCGCCCATCTGGTGTTCTGTTCTCCACCTAACCCTCAAATAGAAACATAATACGAATATGGCCATGCATTCTAATTTCATTTCCAAAGGACTATGTTCTGGAATCTATATATTAAAAGCCCTTCAATGCGGGCATTTCAGACCTCATATATCTACCCCGTCACACTCGGAAGACACCTAACCTCCCGCAACACTGATCACAAGGCATGGTTTGGGTATCCAAACAGGATGCAGGGTCTGCCTGGCCTATGGATGAGGCTGGGTTTCCTTATTTCTCTAGCTGCCCCTTTGTCCTTGGCTCCCCCTTTTCTCTGGATAGATGCCCCCCAGAAAGCTCCACACCCAGCACCCATAAGTTGTGCTTAGCCTCCTCTGCAAAGCCATCCTGCGTGCTCAGGCCTTAAAGCTCTATCCTTGGAGGACCTAGGTTAACTCACATGATACAAGGACCAACTTGAAAGGACCTTCATAGACTCCGAGGACATTTCTCCCCATCTCTTCCAAGAGTACAAAGCTGTTGCTTTTAAATCAAAGCAAGGACCTCCATGATGGGTTTAGGGGAGTGTCGGGTGGAAAAAAGAAACCTCCAGTGCCCCGTGGCTGAGAGGTCTTCTCGTCTAATTCCGTCACCCACCAGAGGACAAGTGCAGGCCCAGGTGCATGTGGGGATGGTCTAGATTTGAGGCATGCAGTGTGATACACAAGTGTCCTGTGCCTGAAGCTCATTAAATCTAGGACAGAGTAAGGGAACAGAGTGTGTAGGAGAAGGGCAGCCTGGGTGCCAGCGGAGCAGAGGCTAATGAAATGCATGACTGAATCACAAAGGCTGGGGGATGGCCCCTCCTCAGTATCTTGGAATGATGAGCAACTTGCAGATACTCAGATGCCACACCTGAGATTGAGTGAAGGAGAAGCAGAAGAGGGAGATAAGGTCTTGGCCCTGGATGGTCTCCACAGCCAGGGCGAGCATGAGTGCCGGAATCACCAGAAGGGTAGTTAGTGGCACTCTTGAATCAGCATGATGGGGAAGACAGGTGACTGCTGAGTACAGGACACACTAGACGAGGAACAAGTGGGGGTGGGGCAGGCCTGGTGGTGACTAAAATGACTAAGTTCAATCCCCAGTATTGTCAGAGAGGAGAGAGGAAGGCAAAGGAGAGAGAGGGAGGGGGTAAGAGGGGAGAGAAGGAGGGAGGCAGGGAGAGAGAGAAGCACGTAAAATCAGGAAGACAATGTGAACACCCTGTCCCAATGAACAATGAAGCTTTCACTTTGGTTGATGCCACAGATGTGGCCCAGTGGCCTGGCTCCATCCCCAGCACCCTATACAAGGGGAGAGCTGCTGCGTGTTTACCGTCCTCTCTTGGGAGGTACAGGCAGAAGGATCAGGAGCATCTTTAGCTACATAGTGACTTCAAGGCCAGCCCGGACTGTCAAAGACCCTGTCTCAAACCAAACTGAACTAGACAATCAGAACCAATAAAAAGTCTCAGGGAAAGCGTCCAATGATCTAAAACTTCCGGTCCTCTGCAGGTGTCTGCCGAGGCTCATGAAAACTTCAAGAGCCACTAAAGGCATCAATAATTGTTCCTCTACAACTTCCCAGCTAGTTACACTGGGGGAGAGCAAGGCCCAGTGCCCGGTGATCGATGGAGCGGATTTTCCAGCTGCAGAGAAAAGTGTGCCTGCTGCTCCACTCGGGCTGGCGAGACCATCTGGGCTCCTCAGTGGGAGCCCATCTCTACAAACTCCTCCCAGGAGATGAGTGGGCTTCACTGTGCTGGACCCCAGATGGACAAAAAAGCGGAGCTCAGCCAGCCTCTAAAACTCCAGTGAATTCCTTCACCGCACAAAAGTCATCAATGGGCCGGGGGTGGGGATGGGGGTGGGGGGTGGAACACGCCTTTAATCCCAGCACTTGGGAGGCAGAGGCAGGAGGATCTCTGTGAGTTCGAGGCCAGCCTGGGCTACAGAGTGAGTTCCAAGACAGGCTCCAAAGCTACACAGAGAAACCCTGTCTCGAAAATAACCAAAAAAAAAAAGTCATCAATGGCGTTATATGTCATCCACTCAATGACCTAGACCTCAGATAAGCCAGTCCGGGTCTCAGTGATGGGTTGTAAGTCTGCTGGAGACTGTTAATCTAATACACGATCAGAGCTTGACTGAGGACCATAAACCAGGCTGCCGAAAGCACTCCTGCTTTGAGCTAATCTCACTTCTGGGAATTCAGTGGGGTAGGAAGATAATCTCACTTCCCACAAAGGAAAGCGTTAGACCAGGTGCAGTGGGCCAAGCCCACCATCCCGATATCCCTTTAAAGCTTTTCAAAGCCAACATCAACTACATCATGGATTCCAGGAGAGCCTGGAACATAGCAAAACCAAAAGAGCTCAAAATACAGAGCTAAAAGGAGCCGATTGTAGAATTGTTTAATCTAAACCAATCAAAAGCAGCAAGCTACAGATCAATGAAACAATAAAAAGTACATAAACAATAAACAAACAGGGCTGGAAGCTATAAATTCATTTATGAATGACTAGAACATAAAGATGGATTATTAAAACAATCCATTTTCCAGAGGACACATAGAAAACTCTTCTATTAAATAGAGAATGAAGGATATAAACTACAGTACAGTGAGATGGCTCAGCCAGCATGTAAAAGGTGCCTGCTGCACAAACCTGGCGACCCGAGTTCAATCCCTGTAACCTACATAAAAGGGGAAGGAGAAAACAGAGTCCTACAGACCAGCACCGAAGTGTGTGTGTGTGGGGCTTTGTTCTGACCTCAACAGGAACCAGGAAATGATACATCTGACCAGTGCCACTAAGGGAAGTCAGGGACCTAGAGTATTAGGTTTGCAGGCAGAGGCTGCACCGTGCAATCAGTGGCCTCGGGGGTAAGCTATGAAAACCACTGAGGAAATAAAAGCATACATGCAGCCATGTTTGGCCCCGAGATCCAGGATGCCCGGGTGTCACCCCCAACTGGACCCTGTGTGACCGGACAGACCCACATCACCTCCCTATGCTCCAGGCTCCCGAGCAGTGGGTAACATCACAGACTTTCTACTGGGGAGGGCTAACCTGAGGTCACAGTCAGTGTTAGCTACAGACAGAAAAGGAAGTGCAGGGCTAACCAATCTCTCAGACCATCGGTGTATGACACACGCACAGGACACAGTCCTCTAAGCTTTTTGTTTAGTCGGTTTGTGATTTTTTGTTTTGTTTTGAGACAGGATGCACTATGTAGCCCTGGTTGTCTTGAAACTCGCTCTGTAGACCAGGCTGGCCTCAAATTCACAGATACCCACCTGCCTCTGGTTCCCAAGTGCTGAGACTAAAGGCGTGCACCACCGTACCTCACTGTTTTTGAGCCAGGATCTCTTGCAGCTCAAGCTGGCCACAACTCACTGTGGAGCCGAGAAAGATCTTGAGTTCATGATCTCCTTTTCTCCACCCCCCAAGTAAGTTCCACCACTGCCTTTTTTACTTTATTTTTAAAATTTATTTTGTACATCCTGTGTATGGAGATCAGAGAACAACTTGCAGGAGTCAGTTCTCTCCTACAATGTGAATCTTGGGGAATCAAACTCAGGTCATCAGGCTTGAAGGCTAAGGTCTTGTCCACAGAGCCACCTTGTGCTCTCTCCCTCCCTCTACACACACACACAAACACACACACACACACACACACACACACACACACACACACACACGCACACACACACTTTTTGAGGCAGTGTCTTGCTAGGTATTCAGTTCCACCCTCCAACTTGTAATCCTCCTGCCTCAACCTCCCGAATGCTGGCATTAAGGGCCTGTGTAACCACACTGAGCTATGCATTCCTTCTGAAGAATGGCAGCGATGATATAGGAAAGAAGAGATGGCTTCACAGCGCCACATATGAAAATACCACAAATATGTATTTGTTGACAGACATTCTTCCCAGGATTTCTCGAGATTTCACAATGTTCTTAAATGTCAGTCTCATTTAGTTGCAGAACACTTCAACAAATAGAGTGGTATTTGCAGATCCTCCTGACGGAGCATATGACTCCCAGCCTGGACTGGTGACTGGTGACATTCCTTACAAACAAAAGGCTGGTTTAGTGGTCAAGAGCACTGGCTGCTCCTGCAGAGGAGCCGGGTTCAGTTCCCGGCACCCACATGGCAGCTGAGCCTGTGACTTCTGTTCCAAGGGATCCAGTACCCTATTCTGACCACTTTGGGTACCAGGTAGGCAAAACACATAAAATAAAACAAGTAAGTCTTTTTGTTTTTTGTTTGTTTTGAGGCATGGCTTCTCTGTATAGCCCTGACTATCCTGGAACTTGCTCTGTAGACCAGGCTGGCCTCAAACTCAAGAAATCACCTGCCTCTGCCTCCCTAGTGCTGGAATTAAAGGGGTGTGTCACCACCGTCAGCTTAAAATAAATAAATCTTAAACAAAAACCAAAACTTTTTA
This sequence comes from Peromyscus leucopus, assembly GCF_004664715.2. Taxonomy (NCBI): domain Eukaryota; kingdom Metazoa; phylum Chordata; class Mammalia; order Rodentia; family Cricetidae; genus Peromyscus; species Peromyscus leucopus. Next base: position 8,305,682 of record NC_051066.1, on the reverse strand, counting down.
AGGAACACGATTTAAGAGATGATATAACAGATTATAAATAGAGAATTAACAATGAGTAAATAAGATAATCCATTTACAAGATAGCAAAGGCATATGAAAGTCCTTATCTATAAACTTTTAGAACTAAGTTGACATTAACACAACGTGTGTGTGTGTGTGTGTGTGTGTGTGTGTGTGTGTGTGTGTCTGTGTGCGCGCGCGCGCGCATGCACTGGGGACGGAGAGGCAAGTGTGCAGCACCGAGCCGCACCCCTGGTGAACTGCAGGAAAGAGGTCTCCACTGCACTGCACCCCAGCCCTGGGCCCCCCTGTTACTTCCCAACTGCTGTTCCTCTCTCTCCCCTGCACTTTGTGGCCTGCCTTCTGCAACGCTGGACCTTACGAGGTGGGCAAGGGCGTCCTTGTCCTGGAGGAGCAGACATTTCCGTGAGGTAGGAGAAGACAGTGGGCAGGGGTTACTGGGGCGTGCGTGCGTGATCAGCACGCACAAGGTCCTGTCGCTAGCCCTCCAACTCCCCCAAATCTAGATACTGTTAGGCGCTATGCAAGAGTGATGTCAGGGACAAGATGGCTCAGAGGTTAACAGTGTTGGCTGCTCTCGCAGAGGACCTGCGTTTTGTTCCTAGCACCCATGGTGGGTGGCTCGGCTCACAACAGCCTGTTAACCCCAGTTCGAGGGGATCAGAGGCCTTCTTCTGGCCTCAGGGGGCATCTGCACACTCGTGGTATACATACAAACCAACTGACTCCAGCTCTGTCTCTCTCTTTAAACCACAGCAAAGCTGTGGACATGGTGGTACATACTTCTAATCCCAACACTCTAAGGCAGAAACCGGCAGATGTCTGTGAGGCCAGCTAGTCTACAGAGTGAGTTCCAGGACAGCCAGGACTACATAAAAAGACCCTGTCTCGAACAAAACAAAACAACAACAAAACAAAAACATTGCAAAGGGGGAGGGTGAGAGGCCAGAGGAATTTGGTAATTTTAAGTGAGGCAGATGGGAAAGTCTGCTCTGAGGAGACATTCCTAAGGAATAGGCCCTGAGGTGTCTGGCAAAGGCTCTCTGAGGGAGAAAAACCTGCACAAAGGCCCTGAGGGCAGAGCACAGTGAAGCCAGTGACACACAGTTGGTGGAGCGGAACGGGGGAGGGACATGGCTCTGCCGTACTCCGTCTCCTGACTCACTCCTAAACAATGGACACTTGCTAAGAAGGTAGGAGCAGTTTATCAGCTCTGTGGGTAGAGGAAGGTCAGTGGTGAGAACACAGCAGAACCCTAGACAGGAAAAAGAGGGAAACCTTTGGAAAGGTCAAGGCAAGTTCAAAAGCAGGCCAGCAGGCCAAGGCTTCCTCCAGATTCCCTGTGTTTATTTTATCTTTATACTAGGTGGTAAGGTTTTGTTCTAAGCCCCAAGGTTCTGTCTCACTGCTTCCTAGCTGTTTCACAAAATAAAATACCAAACCAGGTGGTGGTGGCGCATGCCTTTGATACCAGCACTTGGGAGGCAGAGACAGGAGGATCTCTGTGAGTTCAAGACCAGCCTGGTCTACAGAGTGAGATCCAGGACAGCAAGGGCTACACAAAGAAATCCTGTCTCGAAAAACAATAAATAGGGACTGGAGAGATGACTCAGTGGTTAAGAGCAGTGGCTGTTTTTCCAGAGGACCTGAGTTTAATTCCCAGCAAGCACACGGTGGCTCACAACCATCTAAATGGGATCAGATGCTCTCTCCTCTGGCATGCGGGTGTACAAGCAGGCAGCACTCACGTGAAAAATAAAATACATTAAAAAAAAAGGAAGAAAGAAAAAGAAAAATGATGAACAAACAAACAAACAAATAGATAAATAAAATGCCTTGGTTCAGTAGACAATGTTGGGAAGCTTAGGGTCTGACACGTGGGCCAGCCAACTGGGTGTGGTGGGAGGCCCTTTGAGCCTCCACTGACAGGACACCAACTACAGGCTGGGGTGAGACAGCTCACAGCTCAGCAGGCAAAGGAATCCACTCCTCCCGGTTGTCTTCTGACCTCTAAACACACATCATGACATGTATTAGTATACCCATCTCACACACACACACACACACACACACACACACACACACACACACACACACGCTGGCCTCCACCTTCCTGTACACCGTCATGCCTGATTCTAATTTTGTATGTTTTATATTTATTTTATGCATATGAGTGTTTTGCCTGCATGTACGTATGTGTACCACATTTGTGCTTTGTACCCCAGGAAGTCAGAAGAAGGTCTTGAACCCCTTAGAACTGGAGTTACAGATGGCCGTGAGCCACCCTGTGGGTGCTGGGAACTGAACCTGGGTCCTCGCAAGAGCAGCCAGCGCTCTTCACCGGTGAACCCTCTCTCCAGCCCGTTTGTTTTTTAAACAGGGTCTCATTTTGTCACCCTGGCTGGTCCAGAACTCACTGTATAGACCAGGCTGGCCTTGAATTCAGAGATCCTCCTGCCTCCTCTACTGCTCAAGTGCTGAGATTAAGGCATGCCTGCGTGCGTGCGTGCGTGCATGCGTGCGTGCGTGCGTGCGTGTGTGTCCTCGCTCCCTGGACCCTTGTTTTTGTTTGTTAAGACAGGGTCTCAATATGCAGCTTTGCAGGTCTGGAACTCATTGTGTAGCCCTGGTGGTCATTGAATTCACAGAATTTTCTGCCCGTTTCCCCGGTGCTAGCAGGTGTGAGCCACCATACCCAACTCCATGTGGCTATCTGATGGGAAAACACCCCTGTCCATCTTTGGGGGGAAGACACCCCAATATACATTACCGATTTCCTCTCCTGCTTCAGCTCCTGCACATAGCGCATCAGGTCCACCGTGATCTGTGACGTCATGTTCTCAGAGATGACCTCATGCTGGCCGGCATAGTCATTCATCTCATTCAGGGTGGAAAGAAACGCTTTACATGCCGTATACCTGGGGACAGAACACACCAGCTGCTTCTCAGACAAGCCCACCTCCATCCTCACATGCTTCACTTGAGGAAATACTAATTAAAGTCAGTCTGCTGCACCTGCCTCCCAGAGGCTCTTGCTGGTTCATTACACAACGGCTCAGAATTAATTATAACCCAAACATGGCCACAGGCACTCTGTGAAATGCAGTCTCTGGTTCTGTTCATTCTGAGTCCAGAGATGGTCCCAAACCCACCCACCCATGTTCACTAAATACACCAGGCACCCGGACCTACATCAAAGATGATGCCTCCACCATGCACAATGACCCATCACTGCTGACTGAAACAGGCATAGTTCTTGGATGGATGAATAATTAGGACTTCTGACTACAGAACAGAGCACAGACTCTATGACAAGGTTCTCAACCTGTGGATCACGACCCTTTGAGGGTCAAATGACCCTTTCTCAGGGGCTGCATATCAGATATCTACATTCTGATTCACAAGAGTAGCAAAATCACAGTGATAAAGTGGCAACGGAGATACTTTTATGTCGGGGTCACCACAGCATGAGGACCTGGATTAAAGGGTCGCAGCGTTAGGAAGGTTGAGAACCACTGCTCCAAGGCTTATACCCCACACTGCCTGCACACGCCTGCAGGACCTCCTAAAACTTTCCCTAATTAGTTTAATGGAAACGGTCCAGAGCGGGTCCCGTGGCTCAGGGCCAGGGAGGTTAAGGAAGCCTTCTCATTGTCGCCCCCAAGTTGAAACAGACCCAGACAGGAAGGCGGGATGGGACTTGTGTGACAGCATGCAGCTTCCTCCCCTCCCTTCACAACCACCACCGACCACACACGCATCTCACCACACATCCACCAGCAACGGACGTACTTGTATTCTTCTTCTTCCTTTGAGTTCTTCTTGGGTTGGTATTTCTTTGAAAGATTCCTAAGACAAAAATGCAGACAATGTCACCTTCCTTGGAAGTACGTAAAGACATAAGGAATGAAAGATGACGTGTGCGCTTCGCTGGTTTTCAAAAATTTCATGAAGTTGCACAATTAAAACCCATTTGTGCTGGGTGGAGGTGGCGCATGCCTTTAATCCCAGCACTTGGGAAGCAGAGGCAGGCGGATCTCTGTGAGTTCGAGGCCAGCCTGGTCTACAGAGCAAGATCCAAGACAGGTACCAAAACTACACGGAGAAACCCTGCCTCGAACACCCACCCCCCACCCCCCGCAAAAAAACATTTGTAGGGCCAGCAGGATGGCTCAGGGGGTAGAGGCAGCTTGCTGCCAAGCCTGGTGACCTGAGTTTGATTCCCCAGGACCCACATGGAGGAAGAAGAGAACCAACTTGTGCAAGTTGCCCTCTGACCTCTGCATGCCACGGCATACACCCCCTTACACACATATCCTATACAGTAATAAATAAAAAATGTTTACAAATTATCACCCCAACAGATGACAGGAGACTCACCTCTCTCATTTGTACATACACTCACACACATGAACCATTCTTCCACAGACATGCGGATGTGTAGCAGATTTCTCTAATAAACACAGGTTTAAAAAGCAAAGTTTTCTTTGTGTGTGAGGGTGTGTACTGGGGTCACGGGGGAGAGGAAGCACTCCATGCTGAAAGACCCTTCGTCAGTCTCTCAGAGGAAACAGAGTTAAACTCCAGAGCCAGGGTGGAGGGGACAATTGGGGTGGGCGGGGTGAGCACAGTGACAGATTCTTCTGTGCACGGGAGCGGGGGGCACTGAAGAGCCCCGTGACTACATTCCAGGTATTTTTAGTGTGCAGGTTTAAATAGTAACCATTCCTCCTGCCAATCATAACTCACACATTGAAAACACCACTCCTAAGTTCACACCTCACATAACAAGTCTCAAAACTGTGATTTGAAACCAAAGCACTTGTTTAAGTCCACCTTTCCTTTTGAGCTTCTAGACCTGCACAGCCATAAACATAATTTCAACGTTACATGGAGCTGAGGGAAGCTGAGCCTGACTAACTGTGGTAAATGCTGCTCTGAACGGCTGGCTGGCAAGAGGGCTCAGTGGGTCGAGGTAGTTAGCTGGCCTCCAGGCCTGATGATGTGAGTTTGGTACCCAGCACCCACCCTGGGGAAGGAGAGAACTGATTCCCACAGGTTGACCTCTGACCTCCGCATGTGCACCATAGCTGCACCAACCCCCTGCCACCACCACCACCAAACAAACAAACAAAAATTTGAAGACTTGTTCTGTGGTCCAGGCTGGCCTTGAATCTGTGGTGACCCTCCTGCCTTAGCCTCCTGAGTGCTGGGATTATAGGCCTGGGCCATCATGCCCAGCGAGAAAAGGTACTCTTCTTCCTGGAATTCGATATGTAGCCAGGCTGGCCTCAAACTCACAGAGATCTGCCTGCTTCTGCCTCAAGATTGCTGGACCTAAAGCTGCGTGCCACCGTGGGCAACCACAGGCATGAAAATCACCGTTTACCATCAATTCCTAAACAAGATCAAAGACCTGTCATGGGCGACATTCTGTTAAGACCCTATGTCGCCTTGGCTGTCCTGGAACACTTTATGTAGAGCAGGCTGGCCTCAAACCCACAGAGATCTACCTGGCTTTGCCCCTCTGAGTGCTGGGATTAAAAGCATGCATCACCATGCTCCCCGACCCCCAACTTTTTTGCAAAAGCCTGAGTGAGAGTGAGTGTGGTGTATGGCGTATTCGCTCGCATCCGAGCACCCACACACACGGGCAGAGGCCAGCAGCCAGCAAGGCTCCTGTTCTCCCTCTCTCCGCCTTGTTTCCTTGAGACAGAACCTGGAGCCAGGCTGGCAGCCCGCAAGCTCCAGCGACCACCTAGTCTCCACTCCTTGCAGCATAAACGGTCATGCCCAGCTATTTCTGTGGTGGCTAGGGACTTGAACTCACACCCTCATGCTTGACCAACATGCATTCTTACCCACTGAGGCACCTCCAAACCCCAAGTCCAAGGTTCTTTTCTCTATCAACCCTTCCCAAACCCTTACCCTGGGGATAGGCTTCCTGGCCTTGTATTTTATTTTATTTTTTTTAAACAAAAACAAGCCTGCAGGGAAGCCCTCAAAACATCGCCCTCAAATTTATGGGATCTGCTGAGGAACCCAGTGTGCTTCCTATACGGGTACACTAACGAGAAGGAAAGAGAAAAACAGAGTTTATGAGGCTGCTGGCTGAGATCTGGCCAACCCTGCGGGCCAGGGGGACTTTGAAAGCAGACCTTTGGGCCCCTTTCCAGGTACTCTGAACCAGGATGCGCAGGGTGGAGCCCAGGAATGTTTGGGGCTGCTCTTTTCTTTATTTTTCTGAACCACAAGATATCTGGATCACAGTGGCAGGAGAAAGGTCTTTCTCAACAAACGAAAGGCACCGCATAGAAGGTGATCAGGAGAGCCGGGCAGCGGTGGTGGCGCACGCCTTTAATCCCAGCACTCGGGAGGCAGAGCCAGGCGGATCTCTGTGAGTTTGAGGCCAGCCTGGTCTACAGAACGAGATCCAGGACAGCCAGGACTCTGTTACACAGAGAAACCCTGTCTCAAAAAACCAAAATAAAATAAAATAAAATGAACCAGGATGTAGCTCAGTGGTAGAGACTGCGGGGGGGGGGGGGGGGCAGAGCAGGAAGGTTTGTGTCATTTGACAGTAAACAACAGGAGCAAGATGCTCACCTCAGTCCACACACTTTTAAAGGGGTACCTGAGAACAGAGACGACGATTTGGAGGCGATCAGAATGATTTTCCCACATGAAGGGAAGTAAGGCCATAGCCCTGAGTCAGTTCAGACAGAAGCAGACTGAACAGGGAAGATTCACGCAGGGACAGGGGACCTGCCCTGATAATATCCATGTTGCCCCTTCCCATCTGTGGACTCTGAGGACATAGGCAGTGTGGGCTAGTCTGTGGTCTCCACTCCTCAGGTCTCAAGCTGCAGGCATGAGGAATTCCTCATAAACCTAGGGATTCCACAGGAACATGGACAAAGAACTCCTGACAAAGACTCAGCCCACAGTCCAAAATGCCAAGGAGTTTCAGGACAGACGATAGCTCAGAACCCCTTCCTCAGCTGTGTCCAGCCTCTAGCCTCCAGACTGAGCATACAGCAAGCAACATCCCAAGGGACAGTCACTTCCAGGGCTATCGGCATGTGATGAGTGAGCTGGGAGTCAGCTAGAAGACTTTCAGCCTCACCTCCTTCGGTCCCTGTGACAGGCAATCTTCACGGTCAACATGAGCTGAGGTAGAGTCACCATGGAAGTCCACCTCTGGGTGTGTCTGGGAGGGCGTTTCCAGAGAGGTTTGACGTAGGAAGGAAGATGCCCGAATGTGGGCAGCACCACCCCCTGGGCTGAGGTCCCCGAATGAATGAAGTAACCCGAGCACCAGCATTCACCTCTCTGCTTCCTGACTGCAGCCACACTGTGACCAGCTGCTTCAAGCTCGGCCACCATGATGGACTGTGTCCCCCTAAACTGTGAGTCCAAACCCTTCCTTCCTATTGGTCACAGCGATGAGGAAACTCAACAACTTCAGAAGGCAGAACTTCTCACTATTCACCTTTTACAGTTGAAAAAGACAAATCCCAGAGAACGACGAACCCCAAATCATACTTCTGTGAAGCAAGGGCGGGACTCTCTCCCTGGCACTGGGGACCGAGAAGATGAGCTCAGCCACTTCAGCAAACTCTCCAGGTCAAGCAGACCCAATGTGAAAAGATTTGTCAGACACCATTAGAGAAGAGGAAGAGAAAGAGAAGAGAAAAGGAAAACCCAACCTGCAGGAGAACAAGCAAGTCACCACCCCACCCCGCCCCTGTGGAGTATCTCACACCAGCAGCAAACTTAAAACACAAACCTGGCACAGCAATAGAGCTGCGCAGGACAATACGACTCACTCAGGAAATGAACTTTGGGCGAATGAATAAACACACCAGGCTTTATCAAATTCGACAAGAAAGGAGCGAGATAACCACAGTGCCAAAACAAGACCATAACCGGAGAGCATGCCCAGCATCCAGGCAGAGCTCGGACGCATGGTCACACTGCATGGACTGACTCAGAAAAAGCCAAGTTTCCCACAAGGACCATGTTCTGCCTGGCCCCAGACTTTCCACCAAGGCCATGCGGGCATCAACCATGGTTAAAGGAAAACGGGCACGGCCGGCGGAGAGCCGGCGGAGAGCCAGGCACGCAAGGCTTTTAGGCATTTGCCGGGAGAACTTTGGAGATTTAATCAGAAGGAAATGGGGATTGGCTGAGGAACTAATGTGGCTGCTCCACAGAAAGCCGGCACACAGTGGGACGGCAAGCCGACCCAACTGGTAACGACCCAGGAAAGAGACACCGGTGACTCAGACGATGCACAGCGCCATGAGAAGCTGATCCTGGGTCAGTATGGGGAGTAGAGTGGATGGTGTCTTGATGGCTTGCTGAGGAGGGTGAGAGAGGAAGCACAAAAAGGACTCTGTGGCTTCTGCCCGCAGCCAGGGAGGGCCGTGCACTCACAAGAGAGGTGGAAACTGAGTCAGTGGTTTCAGACGTGTGGATGCAGACATTGTTTAGAAATCTCAGTGAGCGCTGGTAAGCTGCTCTGGAGTCGGGAAAGGAAAACAGCTTGGAGAGACACAGCTGGGAGTGAGTGATGGCTGCACCCGTGGGCGCTAAAGCCAGATACAGCCGGGGTCAAGGAGAGAGCACGGACCGAGGGGAAGGAAACAGGAAGTGGACGCTGCTCACAGCAGCATTAGAGCAAGGATAAAATCAGTGATGTGGGAGGGACCCAAGAGACTGTCATTTGGTCTCCAGGGGAGGAAGATGCTTTCAAGGAGGACAAAGGACCACTTCCATGCCCATCAAAAGCTGCAGACAGACCTCCACAGCACAAGGTGACAGGGGACTGAGGTACCAGGAAGAAACTAAAGAGAAACAAAGGCACAAAACTAATTAAGTCCCCGAGGGAAGACCCATGACTAGGCTGTGGTGTAGTACATTTCCTCTTTTCTTTCCTTCCTTCCTTCCTTCCTTCCTTCCTTCCTTCCTTCCTTCCTCCCTCCCTCCCTCCCTCCCTCCCTCCCTCCCTCCCTCCCTCCCTCCCTCCCTCCCTCTCTGGAGACATGGAGTCAGTTTTCTCCTTCCACTGGACTCAAACTCACAGAGATCCACCTGCCTCTGCCTCTCAGTGCTTAGCCAGGCAGTGTAGCCCGTTTTCACATGAGTGACAACGTATCAGGACTAACCCGCGTGAAGCAGCCATTTGCTAGTGAGTCCCAGACTCTTTGCAGGGTTCTACAAACTGACCTGGATCCAGCTAGTAGGAAACACACTTTCTTGGTTTCTGCATTCCAGGTACTCAATGTAAACAAAATGTGTCATGCTAAGAGCTTTCCACAGCTAGCACTGAGATGCTTATTTAAGCAAAAATGAGAATCCTGTGGCATCCTAGATTATAACACCCGAGGATGACCTTGAACTCCCGAACCTCCCGCCCCCACCAAGTGCTGGGATATACAACCACACTCAGTTTGCGCAGGGCTGGGGATGGAGGCCAGAGCTCCAGCTGTGCGAGGCAAGCCCTCTCTGCCCACTAAGCCATGGCCCCAGCCCTTTACCAACAATTTAAAAATGGTTTCTATCCCAAACAAACTCCCCAGATAATTTGAAAGGTTCAGGACAGCACACAGCTCCCTGGCGGGAGCGGGGATAGTCTAGAGACACTTGTGCTGTTCCTTCCTAACAGTGGCCTCCAAGGAGCCGAAATTTCCCAGGGAACTTCATTCTGGAGCAAGAGAAAAGCTAAAGGTAGGGTGGTCTGGGCCAGCAAGATGGTTCAGTGGGTAAAGGCGCTGGCAGCATAAGCCTGGTGACCTGAGTTTGAGAGAACTGACTCCACAGTCTTGTCTCTGACCTCTACATTTGTGCTGTGGCATGCACACCCCTACACACACACACACACACACACACACACACACACACACGCACGCACACTCCTACACACACACACACACACACACACACACACACGCACGCACGCACACACTCCTTCACTACATACACACACACACACACACACACTCCTACACTACATATACACACACACACTCCTACACTCCACACACACACACACACACACACACACACTCCTACACTCCACACACACACTCACACACGCACACGCTGAAGACTAGTACTGGGATGTCACCCACTAGAGCTAGGACATCGACATTAACAAACCAGTGATGGGCCAGGACTGCTTAACCCTGCGCACCTCTGGCTTTTTATTTAAATGGCCATCAGGACCCACAGACGGACTTGGAGGTCACTGTACCTCTTCGTTCCTCTTCCCAGTGTGGCCACAGTGAGTAAATATCCTTTCTCTGCGTTTCACTCTGACTTGCCTCTTTAATGAGCGTGCTGGGGACAAGTGGCTGGGACTAGCTTGTGGGAGCTGCCAGGGTCCAGGTTTCAACCCTAAACACTCCTGTGACAGTTCTTTTCAAATTCTGCCCCTGGGACCCCTCACACACTCTGAAGAGCGAAACCATGCAAACATTAACTAGTTTAAGTACACTGAAGCCAGCAGAGGTATAATCTGATCACAGTCCCAGTCCTACAGTAAAGGAAGAAAACGCTTCAGATATGCACCTGTGGCCTGTGCCGGCCCGGAGAGAGGGCTCAGCGCGCAAAGGCACTTGGTGCCAAGTCTGATGACCTGAGTTCAATCCCAGAAACCCACATGGTGGAGAGAACAACCCCCAAAGTTGTCCCCTGACCTCATAGGATGCTGGCAGTGGCATGTCCATCTCCCTCATACACACACAATAAATAAATAATATAATTACAATTTAAAAGCAAAAAAAGATCCAGCATGAGTGCAAACAGGCAGCTGCTGAGTGACCACCGAGACGCTCTGGAAACCCACACAGCAACACAGTAAAGAGCAATGAAAATATAAGCAACGACCACAGCTCCGACGAACCTCACAACTGAAGCAGAGCAAAGGAAGGCAGGTTTTTGTTTTAGTTCCCAAGTAGTCCTGGTTGTCCTGGAATTGACTCTGTAGCCCAGGCTGCCTCTGCCTGCCTCTGCCTCCTGAATGCTGAGATTAAAGATTTTTAAAGGACCAGAGCCAATGCTCACACCCATGTGAAACTCACCGCAGGCTCTTCTGAACCATGCCACTCAGTAGGGGCATGGCTTCTGGGAAGGGAGGGCTGGTCAAGAACCTTCCGTGTGGTATTCCTGTGCTTCTCCACACACGTGTGTATTTCTTTGTTCAAGGCCAGCCTCTACCATACAGTGAATTCAAGGCTAGCTTGGGTTACATGAGACTTTGTCTCAAACAGAGGAGCTGAACAAACTAAAGGAATGACATATTACTTTATGAGAAAAGACTACACACAGAGAGACACTGTGGAATGAGAATAGAAATCACGCTTGCATTCGGCTGGCAAGATGGCATGGGGGGTGGGGGGGTGGTAAAGGACTCGCCGCCAAGCCTGATGATCTGAGTTCAATCCCCAGGACCCACACCACGAAAGGAGGGAAAACCAACTCCTTGGGTGTGCTCTGACCTGCACAGAAGCACATGGTACACACATTCCCCTGCCCTACAAATAAATAAGTGCAATAAAATTTTAATGAAAAAGAGAAGTGAGCCTTTCTTTCTCATGTTCGCCGGGCCACCTTACCTGAGCTGCTTGGCATAGCTGAGCTCAATCTCAGTTCTCTCCTTCACAAACTTGATGTACTTTTCAAGAATATCGATTCCCCACTGGGTGTGTTTTTCTAAGTTGTCAAACTGATCCTGTTTGGAAAAAGAGAGAGAGGGGAGTTTATTGTCTCTTTCTGGAGCTACCAGTTCCAGGGAGCAGCGCTCTCCATCATTCCCTGATCCAGGAAAGCGGCGCTAACATTTTCCATGATGACACTCGGGGCCTTTTCTGTTGAGAGCTTTACATCAACATTACCAAATTTGGTTTGAGCATGGTCCGGAGTTAGGATCTGCGATCCATTCTGCTCTCTCTTCCTTTTAGACGCATTGACTCCTATATATAATTAATGTTCCATTACAAAGGAAAATGTCTCGGATGCCAAAAGCCGACAGGTGAAACACACACACACACACACACACACACACACACACACACACACACACACACCACACGAGTTCCCTAGGGCAGAAGAGATGGTTTAGTAGTTAAGAGCACTTGCTGCTCTTGGTGGGGTGGGGCAGAGTTTGGTTCCCAGCACCCATGTCAGGCAGCCCACAGGCAAAACTCAAGCTCCTGGAACTCAAAAACCCTTTCTAGATTCCTGAAACACCTTCATGTACATGTGCATACACAATAATAGAAATAATTTCTTACACTTGTTTTATGTATATGGGTGCTTTGCCTGTGTGTATACAAGCGCATCATCTGTGTGCCTGGTACCCACACAAACCAGAAGTCTCAGATCCCTGGATCTGGAGTGACAGGTAGTTAGGAGCTGCCATATAGGTGCTGGGAATCAAACCCAGGTCCTCTGGGAGAGCAGCCAGTGAGTGCTTTTAACTGCTGAGCCATCTCTCCAGCTTTCCGCTCTCCTTTTCTGTTGAGACAGGGTCTCACCCTATAACCCTTACTGGCCTGGAACTCACAGAGATCCACCTGCCTCTGCCTCAGGAGTGCTGGGATTAAAGGTGTGCACCATCACACCCAGCATCTTTTTTTTTAAAGAAAGAACTGTCGTTTAAATTTGGAGAGAGGAAGTGGTAGAGGAAGGGTTATGAAATTCAGCATTTTTCAAATGAGTAAAACAGCTCAATGTGGACTTTGCTATACTATGTGTCCAGACAGGGGTTGGATCTGGGGAACCAAAACTGAGCAGGGTAAACTGCACCTTGCAGTGTTTTCTTGTAGTTCACCTTGTTTCTGCTTTGAAGAGCAAGACAGGCAGATGTGCCGACCTGCTGATGCACAGCTGTAGAGAGGGTCGGGACCCTCCTGAGCACAGGGTGGGAGGGTGGGAGGGCCCCAGGGAATGGACAAGCGTGACGACATTGGAGGCAGTGGCGGCCTGCCGTGCACAGTGACGGAGCTCAGACTCTCTAGAAGGCTCAAACTGCTCTTGCACGGTGACCACAGATCTGTGTGGAATCATGTGAGGCAGAGGCCAGGAGACTGTCCTAACGGTCTGAGACGAGAGCAGGAGGAGGGAGCCATTTTGGAGACACTTGGCAAATGCTACTGTAAGCGACATGTTGGCTCCAGACTCTAAGCAAGGGGGAAGGGCTGCAGGGTGACTCGGGCTCAGCTTCCTGAGTGCAAATAAATCGTTCACACAGGGAGGAAGACGCTATCCATGCGAATCGAGGGGTTGGTATGCACAACAGAGCCTGGAAGCACAGATGGACCGAGCTCACAGAAGGATGCCGGGGAGTGCATGGGTCTGAAAGGCCAGCCACAGAGTGGAGTGCCAGAGGGTGGACAGCACACACAGGAACAGCAAGGAAGACTGGCCCAGGAAGTGGAGCCCGAGAGCGGTGGAACCCAGCCAGAGAATGCATTAGAGCCACTCAGGGTGAGTCTCGAGCCAGGTCAGATGGGAAGAATGCTGCTGCCTCAGAGGGAACCTCAGAGAGGATGAGGCTCTGGCCAGCCACAGGACTTCACTGACCCAGGCCACCAACTGTCTCAATGGCTCTGCTGTGGTTCCCAGTGTGCCCAGAATCCCTGCCTAGTTTCACCAAGACACACAAAGTGGGGAGGGTCAAGTCAATACACGAATCACACACACACACACACACACACACATACACACGCGCGCACACACACACACATACACCAGCCATTCCCGTTCTTCCCGCACTGTCCCTGAGACACGGTTGGCATTGGCACAGCGCTGGCGCTGCAGCTCAGGTGGTGGCGTGCTCGCCTGGCGCACATGCAGCCCTGGGCTCCTCATGAACTGAGTGTGACGGCACACGCCTGTAATCCCAGCACTCAGAAGGTGGAGGCAGGAGGATCAGACGCTCAGGGTCATCCTCGGCTACGCAGCAAATTTGAAACCGGCCCTGGTCTACATAAGACCCCATCTCACAGAAGCGGGGAGGGAGAGCTGGAGATGGCTCAGGGGTTGAGATCATCTCCTGCTCTTGCAGAGGACACAAGCTCTATTCTTAGCGTCCACTTTGCCCTGTGTAACTCCAGGGCATCTTAGGCTTCTTCTGACCTCCTCAGGCAGTGGACTTAAGTGCCCAAACCTCATGAACACACACATACAAATAATAAAAAAAAAATCTTGGCCAGGTGGTTGCCTTTAACCCCAGCACTCGGGAGGCAGAGGCAGTAGATCTCAGTGAGTTCAAGGCCAGCCTGGTCTACAAATTGAGTTCCAGGACAGCCAGGGCTACACAGATGAACCCAATCTAAAAAAAAAAAAAAAATCTTTAAAAAAATTCTTCTCTCATATATTACATCCTGACCCATGTTTCCCCTCCACCCCTCTCCCCAATCTCTCCCCTCACCTTCCCTCTCTCTCACCCAGATCCACTCCTCCTCCATTTTCCTTCAGAAAAGGGCAGGCCTCCCAGGGATATCAACCATACGTGGCATATCACATTGCAATAAGAGCAGGCCCATCCCCTCATATTATGCCTGGATGAGGCGGCAACCCAGTAGGAGGAAAAGGGTCATACAAGCAGGCAAAAGAACAGAGACAGCCCCCGCACCCACTGTTAGGAATCCCACAAGAACACCAAGCTACTCAGCCATAACTTATATTCAGAGGACCTAGGTCAGACCCCTACAGGCTCCCTGATCTCTTCGACCCCCAGTGAGTCCTGGTCAACTGATTCTGTGGACCATGTTCTCCTGGTGTCCCAGACTGCATAGAATCTTTTTAAAGAGGCTGTACATCTGTAGTCAGACACAGTGATGTGATGTATACATTTATAATCCCACCTCTCAGGAAGCTGAGACAGGATTACACGAGCCCAGGAGTTCAAGGCCAGACTAAGCAACACAGTGAGACTCCGTCAGCAACAACAAAAGTTGTACACACTTAGCATATATAACCTGACAAGTCCCAAGGTAAGCATGTACCCAGGGCACCGACCATCGCCACAATCTACCTATCCAATACATATCCTCCCCTTCTAAAAGCGTTCTCTTGTCTTTTGACTCCTTGTGAGTGAGTCAAGCTCTTCAAACACAGCGCGGTCTTGTTGAGTGCTGCTGAGCCGAGTGCTGTGCTTTCTGCCGCCTTCGCATCAACCTTGAGTCCGTCAGTCACGTGACCTACTTTCCTTCCTGTTCCTGTGATAAAACACCCTGACCAGAGGCAATGGAGAGGAGAAAGTGTAGACTCAGCTTACACTCCAGGTCACAACCCGTCACTCAGGGAGTCCCGGCAGGAACTGAAGCAAGAATTTGAAGCAGAAACCGTGGAGGAATGCTGCCTGCCAGCTTCCCCACAGACTCATGCACACCAAGGTAAGCACGGTCCCAGGACCACCAGCCTAGGGAATGGCGTTACCCACAGTGTGCTGTACCCTCCTAAATCAATTAACAGTCAAGACCGCATAATCATGCCCATAAGCCAATGTGGTGTGGACATGCCCTCCATTGAGACTTCCTCCTCAGGTGACACTGTCAAGCTGACAGTTAAGGCTGTGATTACGGTCTCACAGTCACCATATCTAACAAACTGCTTTAGTCCTGTTCCCAGGCAAGTGCACAGAACAGTATCCACTAAAGTCTTCTGCCACTAAAACGACTCACACTGCAAAATGCTTATCCTTATAACCAATCTTTTAAAATGTCGTTATTAAAAAAAGGGGGGGGGGACAAAGACTTAACATTCTCCGCTTTTTAGTCCTCAATCTATCCCACACCCCTCCCAGATTCCATTTTAAGAAAGCTGCTCAGATTGTTTATTTATGTTATCTCTACAGAGGAGGGTTGTTGAGCGAATGAGCAGGGTAAACAGGAGGGCAGGTCTCTGTAAACAACTGGAGAAGGTAAATACACAAGGAGCTCAAGTGATGGCGATGAATGGACGGCTCCTAGCACTCAGGGCTGCTCCAAAGTGCTCTGCTGGTCAGTGACCCTTCCTGGACCTAGTTCCTTTTCAACCGGATTTATTTAAAGATAGAAGCTGGGGTGATGGCTCTGTGGGTAACAACATGTTTGCCTTGAAAGCATGAACACCCTGTCCACAACACCCACGTCAGTCAAAGTGCCCAGCGCGGGGTAGGTGGATGGTGTTTCTGAAGATGACACCTGAGGTTGACCTCCGGCCTCCACAAGCATGTACACACACACACACACACACACACACACACACACACACCTCTAATGTATTATTTATATCTATCATCTGTCTATCTTGATAGCTCTATCTATCATCTACTCATCTGTCTACCTACCTAACTTATCTATTGATATTGATATATATCAAGCACTGGGGCCGCAGCTCAGTGGTAGAAAGTGTGAAGTTCAAGTTTCCAGCCTCCACACTGAAGAAAAGAAAACTCCCCCTCCCTTGAATTCTCTCTACAACGCCATCCCCTCTGAAAACGCTCGAAGGCTCCTGCTCTTGGATTCCATTCTGTCCCATTGACAATCTGCCTGATACGCCACCTCCAATGCTCTGTAGCAAGGGTGGATACCCCCAAATCCCTGCAAACAAAAACAAGAAGCCCCTCCACAAGGAACTTAGTCCACCTCACAATTGACTGCCCAATAATATGTTTTCATTGACATTAGTTTTGAGACAGGGTGTTCTATGTAGCCCAGGCTGGCCTCAAACTCCCTATGTAGCCAGGATGACCCTGAACTCCTGATCTCCCTGCCTCAACCTTCCACTCGCTGGAATTAGAGGCATGCACCGCCAAGCTGGTCCTGGCAATCAAACCCATGGCTTTGTGCATGCTAGGCATGCACTCTGTTAGCTGAGCCACACCACAGTCTTCAACAATGTGTTTTCAACAGTTATCAGTTACCAAGACCATTCTGCAAACTGTACCAAAGCCCTTCCTCAAAGAACAGGATCCAGCTGGATGTAGTGGTGCACGCCTTTGATCCCAGCACTCAGGAGGCAGAGGAAAGAGGATCTGAGCTTGAGCCAGCCTGGTCTACAAAATGAATTCTAGGACAGCCAGAGCTACACAGAGACACAGAGAAACCCTGTCTCAAACAAAACAAAACAAAACAAAACAAAACAAAACACCAGAATCAAACAGGACAGAGAATCTTCACAGTAAAGCCTTAAATAGTAACAAGAAATTGAATGCCTGCTGCCTCCAGGAAGCATCCTTTGCAGACTCCTATTAAGGCATCCCTGAAGGGACCACACCCTGCTGCTACTATCACAGGACAAGGCAGCCAGAGGAAAATTCAAAACAGATGAAAAACCAACCGGCCCACTTACATTCTTGACTAAAATGTGGAAAATTTAATGGGAAGAAATTCCAAATCTTAAAAAGACTCCTTTGTGGGCAAACATTGTAAATGGTCCTTAAAAAAATATTCCAGGCTCCAGTGAGGATGTTGTTGTTATCAAGAAAGTATTCCTTCTAAACCTGGCCTGGTGGCGCAGCCTGCAACCCCGCCCCCCCCCCCCCCCCCCCCCCCCCCCCCCCCGCACAGCTGGAAGGCTGAACTGGAGGGATCACCGAGCATTCAAGAGCAACATTGTCTCAAACCAACCAAACAAACAATCAGTGGCCTGAGATGGCTCCGTAGATAAAGACACTCACCTCCAAGCCGGAGTTGATCTCTGGGGCCCACGTGATGGAAGGGAGCTGACTCCCACAAGTTGCCCTCTGACCTCTCTATGCACACAGTGGCATGTATAAAATGTAACAAGCCCTTCCTCTTGCCTGAGGTCACATGACTGCAGCCCTACAGACCCTTTGCCCTCTTAAAATTTATTGAGGCCCCTAAGGAGTCTTTAAGTAGATTATACTTATTACTATTTACTTTATGGGAACTTATGGAGATTTTTTTTAAAGCTATTCACTTGTGTAGCAATAACAAGTACACCACATGTTTATGTAAATGACATTGTTTTTCTGCTTAAAAACTGGAGTCTTCCAAAGCAAACCCAAATAGTGGGAAGAGTGACTTCAGAGCGGACGGGCTGTTGGTGTGTTCACTCTGCAGCCATTCCTGAGGAGGTGAGTTAGCAACAAAGGTAACTGCGTTCAGGCAGGCACAGGAAGGGGAGGACCAGCCTGCCTCCTTCCCTCCCTCCCCCCACTTTTTGTTTTTCTTAGTTTTATTTATTTATTTTAGATAGTCTCTCTTTTATAGCCCAGGCTAGCCTTATACTCACTATGCAGCCACAGCGACTCTACATTCCTGAGCCCTGCCTCTCTTTTATAGATAGCCCAGGCTAGCCTTACACTCACTATGCAGCCACAGCGACTCTACATTCCTGAGCCCTGCCTCTACACCTTTCAAGTCCTGCTATACCAGGCGTGCACCTGATGAAATCTTTACCTTTTTGTGAGGGTGGGTGCCGTGGGTAGACGCTACAGCCCTGCATACTAGGCACTTGCTCTACACTGACCCACATCCTCAGCCCTAAGAGTCATTCAATGGCCTCTGCAGATAACTGGACCTCTTCCTTGTATAGCACACCAATAGTTTCTCAAAGACTAGGGACCACATGACATCAGCAGCCACAGCAGCAAACCGTCCACACCAGTTACAGTGAAGCCCACCAGACCACCTTGCATTGCAAATGGCACTTTTACCTATGTGTGATTATGCAATATTCACCGGTGTCAGCCTCGGCTGTCGACGTGATACACCGGGACAGAGGGGGCCTCAACTGAGGAATCACTTCATCAGACTGGCCTGTGCGCGTGTTTGGGGGGCTTTCACTTCATTTCTAACTGCTATAAGAGGGTCTTGCCCACCATGGGCAGTGCTATCCCTAGGCAGCTAGGCCTGGGCTACATAAGAAAGACAACTGAGCAAGCCGGAGGAGGAGGAGTCAGCAAATTCTGTTCTAAGGTCTTGGCTTCAGTTCCTGCCTCCAGGCTCCTTCCCTGGCTTCCCTCAAAGACAGACGGTAACCTGTAAGCCAAATAACCCCTTTCCTCCCCAAGTTACCTCTGGCTAGTGTTTTATGACAGCAAGCACACTAAATTTTTATTTAGGAAATACTTTCCTTGGCATATGTAGATCTTTTAAGATTGCCGTCCAAGTTATTCAATCATTTAAAACCATTTTTTTTTTAAATTGCATTTATCTCATCAATTGCCCGTCTCTTTCCAGGTGTTTAAATATTTGGAAGGTGTCAGGCTCATAGTGAAATACAAATTTCCTCAAATTCTAATTTTTTTACATAGAAGCCAGAATGTTCTAATTAGCAACAAGTATTGCCAGTAGCTCTTCACTCAGTGAGGAAATCGGCTGCCACGTATGCAGGAGCTTGTCTCTGAGGTGAGAGTGGCGTCCTAAGAAAGAAAAGCCACTTTCCAGCTTCTGACTCAAACAGGCAACTGTTCTGTTCTACACGAATGTGCTGAAGAACGCATTCAGTGGCAGCACATATGCCTAGGAAGGAGCCTTGTCCACGAATCAAGACTTCATAAAATGAGGGCTCTGAGCTAGGTACGGCAGCGCACACCTGCAGTCCCAGCACCGGGGAGGTAGAGGTTGGCAGATCAGGAGTTCAAGGTCATTCTTGGCAACTTTGAGGGCAACCTGGGACACACGAGACCTTGTCTCAAAACAAAACAAACAAAAAACCCACAACAGGCAGGGCTGGAGAGATGGCCCAGCCGTTAGGAACATTTACTGCTCTTGCAGGGGACCTGGGTTCAGTTTCCAGACTGTAATGTAGTTCCAGGAATCCAACACCCTCTTCTGACCTCTAAGGGCTTCTGCATGCACGTGGTGCCCACAGTTACATATAAATAAAAGTGAACAAAGGGCTGGGGATGGCTCCGTGGGCAAAGTGTCTGCTGTACAAAAATGAGGACCTGAGTGAGGCTCTCCCAGGCCTGGAGTCCGAGCGCCTGAGCGGAAGAGACTGAAGTCTCTCTTGGCTGACCAGTTCACTAAATTAGCAAGCTCCAAGGTTGGTGGTATAGCCCATCTCAAAGAATAAGATTGAGGCCGGGCAATGGTGGCACACGCCTTTAATCCCAGCACTCGGGAGGCAGAGGCAGGAGAATCTCTGTGAGTTCGAGACTGTCCTGGACTACCAAGTGAGTTCCAAGAAAGGCGCAAAGCTGCACAGAGAAACCCTGTCTCGAAAAACCAAAAAAAAAAAAAAAAAAAAAAAAGTAAGATTGAGATCGGCTGAAGAAGACATTTGCCATCAGTCTCTGGCCTCTAAATGCACATGCACGGATGCACCCCCGCCCCCCCAAAAATAAACTGGGTATCAGTATGCTCACAAAATCACAAATTTCAAGGGAACTAACTGAGGAGCCATTCCAACCCGCACACATAAGCTTGTGTGAGTATGCACACGCAATAAAGAAACATAATTTCAAAAGATTTATTCATTTATTTTGAGAAAAGGTCTCTCTGTAGACCAGGCTGGCCTCGAACTCACGGAGATTCACCTGCCTCTGTCCCACAAGTGCTGGGATCACAGGTATGTGGCACTGTGTCTGGCTTGTAAATAGTATTCTATACAGACATGTTTTCATACATTCCTTTGTAATATGTCACAAATATTTAGTCTGTAAATACTAATTAGCTTATCTGTAATTGAGTTGATGGGAAAATCTTCTAAGATAAGAGATGTAAGGCCACTTAAGCCTCTGCCAACTAGTGATTAAAAAATGAAGATAAAACATTTGAGAAAGAGACACTGACATCCACTTCAAAAGCCTGTCACAAAGTATTGAACCATGGCTTTTTTTTTTTGATTGATACACTTCCTATTTTGTCCCCATGAAAAATAGAAATCATTCTTCAGGAAATGGCACCAAGTAATGCCCACATATGGATTGTTCATCAATTGCATATAAAATTTCACACTTAAGGAAAGAAGAAAACTTAAAAATAAATTCAGGGTTAGTTGGGCATATTGGATCACCGAAGTTTGAATCAGGCCTGGGCTACAGTGAGACCCTCTCAAGGGAAAAAGAGAGAGAGGAGAGTTAGGGGAGGAGAAGAGACCAGGAGAGAACAGAGGGATGGCTCAGCTGTTAAAAGTGTTTGCAGCTCTTCCAGAGGACCTGGGTTCAGTTGCATGCACACACACACACACACACACACACACACACACACACACACACACAAATAAATAAATAAATAAATAAATAAATAAATAAATAAATAAATAAATAATCTTGAAAGAGAGAGAAGGAGAAGGAAGGTGAGAAAATAAAGTTCAGGATTAATATTGTCTAAAAGCCAAGAATGTAGACAATTTATTTCCCTATCAATCAAAATGTTTGTGGAAATTACAAGCACAATTTTTTTTTTTAACAGTAAGTAATATAGACTGTGTCTTAGTCAGAGTTACTATTGCTACAGTGAAACACCATGACCAAAGCAAGTGTGGGGGGAAAGGTGGTGGTGTTGTTTGTTTTTGTTCTTTTGAGAGACCTGACACCCAGCTCCCAAATAAATCACACATGGAGGATTATTCTTACTTATAAATGCCTGGCCTTAGCTTGCCTTGTGTCTTGCCAGCTTGCCTTAACTTAACTTATCCCATTTACATTCTGCCTCTGGGCTTTTCTCATTCTCTTACTTCTGTAAATCTTACTCTTACTCCGTGGCTTGCTGTGTAGCTGGGTGGCTGGCCCCTGGAGTCGTCCTCCTTCTCTGGCTACATCTTTTTCTTTTCCTCCCAGATTTCTCCTTCTGTATATTCTCTCTGCCTGCCAGCCCCACCTATCCTTTCTCCTGCCTTGCTATCGGCCTTTCGAAAAGCTCTTCATTAGCCCATTAGGTGTTTTAGACAGGCCCAGTAACACAGCATCACAGAGTTAAACAAACGCAACATAAACAAAAGTAACATACATTAAAATGATATTCTACAACAGAAAGGGTTTATTTGGCTTATACTTCCAATCATTGTTCATCACTGAAGGAAGTCAGGACAGGAACTCAAGCAAGGCAGGAACCTGGAGGCAGGAGCTGATGCAGAGGCTATGGAGGGTGCTGGTTACTGACTTGCTCCTCATGGCTTACTCAGCCTGCTTTCTTAGAGAACCCAGGACCACCAATGGAGGGGTGTCCCCACCCACAGTGGGCTGTGCCTTCCACCATCAATCACTAACTAAGGAAATGCTCAACAGGCTGGCCCATAGTCCCATCTTACCAAGGCATTATTCTCAACTGAGGCTCCCTCCTCTCTGATGACTCTGGCTTGTGTTAAGTTGACATAAAACTGTCCAGCACAGATTGTTTCTACCCCATGCCAAGACAGCCATCCATCTAACCCCCTCCCCATAGATGTGTGTGTATAGACAGAGTTTCACTCTGTAGCCCAGGCTGGCCTCAAACTCTCAGAGACCCACTGCCTCTGGAGTGCTGGGATTAAAGGCATGCACCACCAAATCTGACCCATCTCAACCTCTTCAGCTTTTGAAATTTCTTCTTGTAACTGACTTGTACTTAATAATTGTGCATTTTTCTGCCAGAAATTTTATATTTATTGTATTGTTTTGTAGAAGTTCTTTATAGGTTAAGGTAATTAAGAGTGCTACATTTTGAATTTTTTTTTTTTTTTTTTTTTTTTTTTTTTTTTTTGTAAAAAGAGACAGCAGGTAATAGTTCTTGCCACCAAGTCTGACAACTTGAGTTTGAATCCTGGTTCCACAGGGTAGAAGAGAACTGACTCCAGCAAGTTGCCCTTTGACCCCCACATGCATGCAGTGATAGAAGCATGCCCCCCACAAACACACAAAATAAATCTTTAAAAAGTTTTCCTTGGATTGTTTGATTTGAAACTTTGTATATGATTGCTACAGACTGAATGCTATATGCAATCCAAATTCTTTTTTTTTTTCCATTTATTTTTTGTTTTAGTTTAGTTTTGTTTTTTGAGACAGGGTTTCACTGTGTAGCTTTGGAGCTGGTCCTGGAACTCACTCTGTTGGTCAGGCTGGCCTCGAACTCACAGAGATCCGCCTGGCTCTGCCTCTCCAACTTCATGACTGAAATCTAATCCATGCTGGAGGCATGGCTTTGGGGGAGGTGATGATGTCATGAAGGAGAGGCCTTTGTGTCATGAAGGAATCAGATTAAGGCCTCTGTGACAGCAGCCCCTGACAGCTCCCTTCTAATTTCTGCTAAGAGGGCTTTAGGTGATAAGACAGTGTCTAGCGTCTGCATGCCAGGAAGTGGTCCCTCATCGGACACCATGTCTGTGAGCCTCTGACCTTGGACCTTTCAGCCTCCAGAACTGGGAGAAAGAAATGTTTCCCACGAGCCACCCTATCTACAGTACTTTACAACAGCAGGCCAGACAGGCTAAGACAGCACATTTTTGACACACAGACCCAGGCTTGGTGACCTTTGGGCTGGGTCAGGAAGGTTCCCCCACACCATTACACACTTCTGTATGAGGTAAAGCTTCTTCAGCAAACATCTTTTGGTGGTGTCCTACTTTGGACCATATGGACTTGATTTGTGGATTATTATTTTAAAGGTGCCTAAGGAACTATTATGAAAATAGCATCCAGGGGCTGGGGAGACAGATAACCCTGTGGATAAAGCCTTTGCTGTGTCCGTGTGGAGACCGATGCTCAGGCCCCCGGCACCCACATACAAACAGTAGGGAACTCCAGGCCTGGGGGAGGGGGCTATCCAGACTAACATAATCAGCAAGCTTTGGGTGCAGTGAGAACTCCAACCTCAGTAAATAAAGTAGTGCCTCAGGAAGATGCCAGATGTCAACTTCTGGATTCCACAAGCACACATATGCATACATGTGCTCCCACACACAATCGAATTTAATACAGACAACACATTAAAAAACATCTGCCTTCACTTTACTATAGCCTCATTTCTTTTTAGTTGTTCATGGTAAAATAGCACAGATATTGCTGTTTTATTTCAGTTTAGTGTTTTTACTAAAAGGAAAAAGGTCTTTACCAACGTCATTTAACATGAACCAGAGAGGACAGGCGTTTGTTGCCTGGCAACCTCAGTTTGATTCCCCAGGGTTCATGGTGTTTGAAAACAACTGACTTCCACAAGTGTCCTCTGACCTCCACATGTGTGCTGTGCTGTGGTGACACACACAGACAGAGACACACACACACACACAGACACAGAGACACACACACACACAGACACACACACACAGAGACACACACAGACACAGAGACACACACACAGAGACACACACAGACACACAGACACACACACACAGAGACACAGAGACACACACACACAGAGACACAGAGACACACACACAGACACACACACACACAGACACACACAGACACACACACACAGAGACACACAGACACACACACACACAGACACAGAGACACACACACAGACACACACACACAGAGACACACAGACACACACACACACAGACACAGAGACACACACACAGACACACACACACACAGAGAGACACACACACACACACACACACACACAGACACACACACAGAGTAATGAATTTTTTTAAAAAAACAAAAACAGAAACCAAAAGCCCAGGATGTCTTTTCTGCCATCTTTTTACATGTCCATACCACTGCCAAATGCATCCCCCCAAAATATGCCATCTCCATCAAGTGCTTCTGGCATGGCTTGTGCAGCTTCAAACGGGTCACCTCTTTGTCACTGTGTGGGATTTATCGCATCCTGTGACACAGATCCAGACTCCCAAGGCCTGGGAATCCCCCAATCAATATTTGCTGAACGCAGACTCCCAGTGCTGAACTCCTCTGGGCACCGGTCAGAGTCCGAACTGTTCACATGCTCGGGTCACTACACTGAGAAGCGGGATAGTGAGCGGCAGACGTTCTTCGAGAACACTACAACTGTGAACAATGAAAGTCTGCTGCTCTGGTGGAGCCATTAAAAATCTAACCCATGGGGCTGGGGATGTGACTGGGGCGGAAGAATGATTGCCTAGCACCCACAAAGCCCTGGGTTCCATCCCTGGCACCACATAATCCATCCGTGGTGATACGCGCCTGTATTCCTAGCACTGGGAGGTGGAGGAAGGGGGATCAGAACTTCAAAGTCATGGGCTTAGCAGTTATGCTCTTCCAGAGGACCCAGGTTCGATTCCCAGCACCCAACCGGCAGTTCTCAGACACCTGTAACTCCAGAGAATCCAATGCCTTTTTCTCACCCCTACAGGCACCAGGCAAGCTCGTGTGCACAGACACACAGGCAGGTAAAACACGCCTACACAGACAAATAAATAAAAAAAGAATTTCAAGGCCCTCCTCAGCCAGTTCAAAGCCAGCCTGGGATATAGGAAACTGCCCTTAAAAAGCAAAACATCTAACCTATGAAGAACTTGTAATGACATGAGAATGTTATATATAGAAAGGGGTGTCAGTTGGGCGGTGGTGGTGCGCGTCTTCAATCCCAGCACTCGGGAGGCAGAGCCAGGCGGATGTCTGTGAGTTTGAGGCCAGCCTGGACTACAGATCAAGATCCAGGACAGGCACTAAAAAACCACACAGAGAAACCCTGTCTCAAAAAACCAAAGAGAGAGAGAGAGAGAGAGAGAGAGAGAGAGAGAGAGAGAGAGAGAGAGAAAGGGGTATCACTGGGCACAGTGGCACAGGCTTAGGATCCCAGTATTCAGGATGGTAAAACAGGAGACTGAAAATTCCAATCAGCCTTGGCTACATAGCAAAAAAATAAAAAAAAGAGGCAAGGTAGCTCAGTGGTAAAGTACTTGCTGAACACATGCAAAGCCCAGGTTCTAATCCTCAGCACTACACACACACACACACACACACACACACACACACACACAATCACAATCACAGAATTCTACACATAAACATTGATAAACTTTTTTATTATTACTCAATCACGCCCTCTCTCGAAGCATTCTAATTCCCAGAATCAGGCACAAAAAGTACTCTCATAAGCAAAGGATAACCAGACTGCAGCCCACAGCTCTAGGGAGACTAGCTAGCAAGATGGACCCTAGGAGGGACGCATGGATCACCTAGAGAGAAAGAGATGAGATCTACATGAGCAACCTGGGGGTCAAGGGTGGGGGGTAATGGAGGGCAAGGGACGGGGGATAAGAACATAGAGGAACGGGAGTTTCAACCAGGGACAGGGTGGGAGAGCAAGGAAAGAGATCCCATGATAGATGAAGACATCATGGGACTAGGGAGAAACAGAGTGCTAGGGAGGGTCCCAGGAATCCACAAGGGTGACCCTACCTTAGACTACTGGCTATAGTCAAGAGGATGCCTGAGCTGACCTACTCTGGTGATCTGATGGCTGAATACCCTAACTGTCATCATAGAGCCCTCATCCAGTAACTGATGGAAGCAGATGCAGAGATCCATGGCTGGGCACCAGGCTGAGCTCCAGGAATCCAAACGATGAGAGAGAGGAGGGATTCTATGAGCAAGGGACATCGAGATCATGATGGGAAAACACACAGAAATGGCCAGCCAAACTAGTGGAAATGCATGAACTGTGGACCAATAGCTGTGGAGTCCCCATGGTACTGGACTAGGCTCTCTGGATAGGCGAGACAGTTGTTTAGCTTGAACTGTTTAGAGGGCCCCCAGGCAGTGGGATTGGGATCCATCCCTGGCATGAGCCAGCTGCACCTTGTGCAGTCTTGGTGCAGGGAAGAGGGGCTTGAACCTGCTTTAGCTGAATGTACTAGGCTCTGCTGACTCTTTATGGGAGACCTTGCCTAGAAGAGGTAGAAATGGGAGGTGTGTTGAGGGGGAAGGCTGAGGGGTGGGAGGAGGAGAGGAGGATCTGTGGTTGGTATGTAAAATGAATAGAAAATTTAATAAAATAAATTTAAAAAAATCTCTAAGGCATTGGGCAGTGATGGTGCATGCCTTTAATACCAGCACGTGTGTGTGCTTTCTATGGTATGTGTGCAAAGGTCAGAAGACAAAATGAGGGAGTTGGTTTTCTCCTACTCCGTGGGTCTGGGAGGCAGAACTAAGGCTGTAAACTCCACAGCAAGAGCCTCTATCCACTGAGCCATCTCGTCACCCTCGGGCATGATTGCAGTAAGTCGGGCGGATAAAAGGCAATGATGGACAGACACAGGCTGCTAGACAACAACATACCACCTTCAGAAGCACCGCCTCCTTGTCCATTTCCTGTCTGTTTGGCTTCTTTGAAGGTAGCACCAAGAGTCTATTTCTATGTTGCAAATCCCTAAACCCACACCATTAGTCCCAGCACTTGAGAGGCAGAGGCAGGCAGATCTCTGTGAGGTCAAGGCCAGCCTGGTCTACAGAGCGAGTTCTAGAACAGTCAGGGCTACACAGTCTCAAAGACAAACAAACACTTGCTGACCAGGGCTGGGGACGTGGTTCAGTGGGTAAGAGTGACGTACAGCAAGAGTGGGAACCTGAGTCTGGCACTCCATCATCTGTGTGGAAGTGTCCTTGGTACCCTAGCCCTGCAGTGTGTGCAGGGGATAGGACAGCTGCGGGGGTGTGTGGGTGACTGTCAGCCTTGCAGGAAAACAGTAAACTCCAAGTTCACTGATGCCCTACCTTGTGGAGATGAGGTAGTTTTTAGAGCAAGATAGCCATTGTTCTCCTCTGTCCTTCAGTTGTATGCATATGGGTGTGCACACCCATAAACACATGTTCTCATAACACACACGCACACACACACACACACACACACAAATGCACACACACACACACACACACACACACAAATGCACACACACATACATGCCCAACAAGGGCTGAG
This sequence comes from Peromyscus leucopus, assembly GCF_004664715.2. Lineage (NCBI taxonomy): Eukaryota > Metazoa > Chordata > Mammalia > Rodentia > Cricetidae > Peromyscus > Peromyscus leucopus. The sequence goes on along the minus strand of NC_051066.1, from coordinate 8,277,864 downwards.
GATGCATTTCAGTTTCTAGAGTGCTTGCCTAGCATGCACAGAGTCCCAGGCCCCATCCCATAACCCTGTCTGATAACCCTGGTGTGGTGGCAAAGCCCATAATTCTAGCACCAGGGTGGTGGAGCCAGGAGATCAAAAGTTCCTGGTCATCCTTGGCTACACAGTGAGTTAGAAGGCAGCCTGAGCTAGAGACCTTGTCTCAGAGAGAGAGAGAGAGAGAGAGAGAGAGAGAGAGAGAGAGAGAGAGAGAGAGAAAAGTCAAATGCTTCTGTTTTCCCCAGAGATAAGCCAATGGGAGCCAGCCAGGGTAAGTTTTTTTGGATGAAAGTAGCAGTTAATCTTAACTGTTTTCACACCTGGTCTTCCTGGGTTTGACAGTGATGTGGGTCACATTTGTGATGTATTTAAGAAAATATTTTAGGGCACACCTTTTTTTTTTTTTTTTTTTTTTGGTTTTTCGAGACAGGGTTTCTCTGTGCAGTTTTGCGCCGTTCCTAGAACTCGCTTTGGAGACCAGGCTGGCCTCGAACTCACAGAGATCCGCCTGGCTCTGCCTCCCGAGTGCTGGGACTAAAGGCGTGTGCCACCACCGCCCGGCTAGGGCACACCTTTTTAATCCCAGCACTCGGAGGCAGAGGCAGGTGGATCTCTGTAAATTCGAAGCCAGCCTAGTCTAACTAGTAAATTCCAGAACAGTCAGGGTTACACAGTGAGACCCTGTCTCACTAATTTTTTTATAAGCAGTTTTGTAATTTGCTCTGATGTTTGGCACAGATTGGTGAGGGAAGTTTCCAAACAGATCACCACGGCCGCTCCATCTGGAGCCCAAATCTGCTTTATAAATTCTGACTTGGCAGGTGCTAACTGGAAGGAAATGGGCCATCCCACTGGCGTATTCTGTTGTTTATTTTGGTCTCTGAAGGGGTGGCCTGCCAGACAGAAGAAACCTCAGGATTTTTTAAGTGGTCAGATGGGCACAATGCTGACTCTATCTACACAAACATGGAGCTGTTTTCACAAGACCTCGACAGATTAAAACCAAACCAAACCCACTGCTGTGGCGCTCTGGAGATTCAGGGAGCAAGGCTACAGGCGCCTTTAAAGCTGCCAGGCTGGCTTCAAGTTTTCACTGCAGCATCCAATCTGAATACTAAGAGGGGAAGCCCCGGGAGTCAACGCCTAGAGTGTCACAAACCACACCAATGGAGTGGCTCTGTCCCACAGACGGAGTGACACGTCCATTTCCATGCCAACAGTACATCAACAATATACCCAAGTAGATACTATGGGGACCAGCACGATGGCTGGGTGGGTAAAGGAACTCGCTGCCAGGCCCGACGACCTGAGTTCAATCCCAAAACCTACATGGTTGAAGGACAGAACGGATTCCCCCAAGCTGTCCTCTGACCTCCACACTAACCCACAACGCACATGCACCCACTCTCATACACAAAATAAAATGTAAAAGCAAGAACAAAAGTCAGATACTTTGTGGCCTGGGGATGTAGGTCAGTTGGTAGAGCGCTTGCCCAGCAGTCTCAAAGCGCTGAGTTCAAGCCTCAGCACTCCATCAACAGGCTGGGTGGAGGAGCATGCCTATAGTCCCAGCACTCACTTACAGGAGAATCGAGAGTTCAAGGTCATCCTCAGCCACACAATCAATAGGCACCTGTATATATATATATATTATATATATATATATATATATATAATATATATATATATTTTAAAGATATTTAATCCTAGACATGCAGCCCCGTGCCCATGGAAGCCAGGGAGTTGGGCATGGTAGGTGGCCAAGCTTGGATAAGCTCCCTCCCCAGTTTCGTTTATCGCTTTCTTTTATATAAACAAGTGGGAATCTGTGTGTATCTGGTAGTCTTTTGAGTTCGTTTCCCTGACAGAGGACATCAGTGCTGAGTCTGACTGAGCTGGCATCCACCAGCCATCTTAGTTTGCATTCTCGTGGTGTTCCGGTAGCCCAGGGATGAAGGGCTAAAAGCGGACTGCCACTTGAAAAACTGGCAGCGTTTCAAAGTCCTTGAGCACTCACCTCCTGAGAGTCTGGTAAGGCATTCAGAGAGTGCAGGGGACTGTCCGCTCCAGCTGGCTGCAACCCTGCTGAGCCGGCAGAGCATCCCAGCCTCCCAGCCCACTGGTAACCTGGGGTACAGCTCAGTTCTCCTCGCTTTCAGTTTCCTGTTAGGGCAGGTCAGTTTAAGTGTGGCAGAAATAGAAGTTTTAAAATGGTTATGTTGCTGTTCTCAAGGGGCAATGCTTGCTAGACCAGAGAGGACAAGGAAAGCCTGGTATAGAAATAGCCAAAGGGTGCCGGGCGGTGGTGGTGCCCGCCTTTAATCCCAGCACTCGGGAGGCAGAGCCAGGTGGATCTCTGTGAGTTCGAAGCTAGCCTGGTCTACAAAGCGAGATCCAGGACAGGCACCAAAACTACACAGAGAAACCCTGTCTCGAACCCCCCCCCCCCAAAAAAAAAAAGAAAGAAAGAAAGAAAGAAAGAAAGAAAGAAAGAAAGAAAGAAAGAAAGAAGTAGCCAAAGGGCAACTCGGGCTCCATGAAAAGGGACCTGTCGGGCTATAGAAATGGCTCAGCAGTCCGAGCACTGGATGTCCTTGCAGAAGACCTGCAAGTCCATAACCCCAGTACCTGGGGAGTGGTGGTGGGAGGATCAGGAGTTTAAAGCCATCTTTGGCTTCGAAGTAAGTTCGAGGCTAGCCTGGACTACATGAGACCCTGCCTCAAAAAAAAATGAGATTAAAATAACAATTAAAAAAAATAAAAATATAAAAGCAATAAGCAGGTCGGGTAGAACACTTCCCAGCCTTGGAGAGGCCATGGGTTTGATCCCTGCCAAGGGAAAACAGACAAAACAACAACAACAAAAAACCCCAAAGAAAATACCTCCAAAATAACATCAAACTAGATATTCAAAACTAGAACAGAGGGGTTTTGGGTAGTGAAAATCATGATAGTAATTTCTAGAAATGTCATACCAGAGCATCTGAAAGCAGGTGTTGGGCAGTTCCCTGGGGATTCCCACAGCCCTCAGCTGAGGGAGGACCTTGCACAATAATGTGTTGGTGGAATTGAACTGTACCACAGGCAAACTGAGAGCTGTGTCTAGCCCATCTAATGGTAGTGGTCTTAAAACGGAACTGAATAGTTATACAGGGTCACATAAAAATATCAATCCCAGACACACCGTGACGGCCATTATCTGCTACTCTAGCTCCAGCTCCCACGTGTCCTGAGAAGACTTGAAACCACTAAACGCTGGTTTTAGTAGATCAATTAACAGCTGATTTGGTAGAAATTAATTCCCATGGAGAGTAATTCATTTCGATTGGGCCAGCTACATGTATGTTCTTAAATAGCACCTGCTAGGCCCTTCCAACCTGTTTAGCAACAAGAGTCTTCCTTCATTAAGGACACTAAACAGGGAGGCAGTCCTTAGGCACCCGGGAGGAGTTCGGATGACTCCTCCTCCAGCTGAAGACCAGCAGGTCGGTCTCCTGAGGCATTCACCTTGGCTCTTAATCTCTGAAGACCAAGGAGCTTCTCACATTAGCTCTTTGTCATTATAGCCATGACCAAGACGTCCCGGGCCCAGCTGTCTTCTTTATGTGTGTGTGCACGCCCATATGTGTGTGTATGTGTGTGTGGATGCACCTGGGGGCCAGGGTTACTGTCAAGTGTCTTCCCTGACCACTTTCCACTTGAGATTTCATTTTTACCGAGGGTCCAGTTGCCAGCTTGCCCTGGAATTCTGACTCCACCTCCCAAGGGCGGATTACAGGGATGAACACCCTGGCCTGGTTTATTTCTGAATTTTATATTACATTTTCTTTATTGACTGTGTGTGTTTGTGGATGTGCCGCAGTGCCTATGTGAAGGTCAGAGGGCAGCTTATGGGCTTAGGTTCTCTCCTGACATCATGTGGGTCCAGGGCTCAAACTCAGGTCAGCAGGTGTGGCAGCAAGCATCTCTACCTGCCAAGTCGTCTTGCTGATTCTCACGCATCTGTCTTTGTAGTACTAGAGACACTGGGCAAATGGGATTCTCCTAGGCTGCACCACCAGCCCTATTTTCTTTTCATCATTAGCATTTTTATTTGTTTGTTTGTTTGAGACAAGATCTCATGTAGTTTAAACTATCCTCAAGTTGGCTATGGAGCTAAGAAGAACCCCGAACTCCAGATCCTCCGGCCTCCACCTCCCAAGTCTTGGGATTTCAGACATGCATGGCTTTGCCTGACTACCCTAGTCCTGTTTTTCATTTTTATTTTGAGATAAGATCTTACTAAGTTTCACAGGCTGGCCTGAAACTCTCTATGTGGCCCAGACAGGCTTTGAACTTATGACCCTGTTGTGATTTGAAAGAGACATGTCCCCCATTGGGTCATGTATTTGATCCCTAGATGGTGGCACTATTTGGGGAGGTTATGGAGCCTTTAGGAGTACAGCCTTGCTAGAGGAAGCCCGTCATTGGGGCCAGGCTGTAATGTTTTAAGTGGCCTCACTCCTCTTCCTGCCCCTCTCTGCTTCCTGTGTGTATAAAGATGTGATCAGCCAGCTTCCTGCTTCTGCCAGCACGCCTTGCCTTTCTGGCCATTACTGGTTTTCCCTCTGGAAACTTAAGCCAAAATAAACTCTTTCTTCTGGCCTAGTATGGGGTCATACACCTTTCATCCCAGCACTCAGGAGGCAAAGGCAGGTGAGTCTCTGTGAGGTCAGAGCCAGCCTGGTCTACATAGCAGGGTCCATAGTGAAATCCTGAATAAAAATCTCTTTCTTCCCTAAGTTGCTTTGGTCAAGGTAATTATCTCAGTAAGAAAATTAACCATTTCAGATCCCCTTGTCTCTGCGCCTCAGGAGCTGGAATCACAGGTTTGTGCCACCACACCTGGCTTGAGCTCACCATGCTGAGGCAAATGGTTCAGGGGTGTTTACTATATTCACAAGCTTGCACAACCACCACTTCCATCTGGTTCCAAAACATTTCCATCCCCCCACATCCACCGTGCTCCATGAAGCAGTCATTACCTGCTCTTCCACCTCAGGCCCTGGCAACCGCCAGTCTGAGTTAGCTCTCCATGGCTTTACCTGCTCTTCCTGTTTTATCTAGAGAGATCCATACACCACACCAGGCTCCGCCCCTTTACCACCTCACTGTGAGGGTTCCCTGGAGTCCTAGCACAGGCCAACACTGCATTACCTGTTACGGCAGGATAATACCCCACTGCACAGAGACACGTGGTTCAGCCTCCAGGAGTCTGTGGTTTTCTATGCTTTTTCTGCTGTCAGCCCCTCACACAGTCCCCCATGCAAAGTGGCTTTGGTTCGAGTCTCTGAAGGGTTCAGTTCGCTGGTCTGTGTTTGTGTCTGGGTACCTTCTTCAGATCTAACCTGCCTATACTCTTCACATCCATGACCGTAAGTAAAAACAACCTTAACTTTTTCCTAGCACTTTAAAAAGTATTCCATACAAATGTGTACCGCATGACACGTCCCGAAGCCTCACCTCTCCACCCCTCCGCCTCTGGTGAGTCCATTGCTCCTCCTAAGGCATTTTCACTTCCGCTTCTAGGTCACATAAACACATAAGATTTCATGCATTCATGTACAATCTAGGAGCCACAAAAGAAAGAAAACATATTTGTGTGTGTGCCCACACAAGCACACATGTATGTGTGGATGGTTATACACTGCTTTAAAAGAACACTTCTTTTTGAGACAGATTCTGGCTATGTAGGCCTATCTGGGCTGCGCTGGCTGTGTAGACCAGACTGTCCTTAAATGCTGGAACTGCAGACATGTGTCAGGAGACCTAGCACTTAAAGGACACTAAGAAGGGTCCCAGCTGAGTGTCTGCTCGGGTGTAGCCACGCCCCATTTCAATGATCCAAATGCCAGATGGTGTCCCAGCAACATGCCATTGGTGATGGGCAAGAACCCATGGATGGGTCATCTTTTTTTTAAGTTCTGACACCAGGCGGTGGAAGCAGAGGCAGGCGAATCTCTGTGAGTTCAAAGCCAGTCTGTTCTACAGAGCAAGTTCCAGAATAGCCAGGGCTACACAGAGAAACCCTGTCTCCAAAAACAAACAAAACAAAAGTTCTGAACATTTCCTGTTTTATTAAGTTTCCCTGAGCTCAACACCCTCTCTGCTTCCAGTAGGTTCTACATCCCTTTTCGTCTCTCTTCCTTTTGCCTCACATGATATCAGACCCTAGATAAACTTGAATTCAAAGAGTGCTAAGCATTCAGCGTGCAAAATAATATCCTCTCCTCGTTGAGGCTACTCTGGTCTCTGCCACAGCAAAGGATCAAGACACACACAACTTTTGCCCTGGGCTTTGCCATAAACCTTGAACTTCTGGGCTCAAGTGATCGCCCGCCTCAGCCTCCTGAGTAGCTGGGACTGCAAGCATGCCTCGCGTCCTGGGCTTGAAATGGGTATTAGCTCGGCTCACATCTGCAGCCATTTACCAACCCCTTCATTCCAAGCATGTGAGTGGGGGTGGGTCCACACCACAAACAGACATTGTTTATTTTTAAAGGAGCAAATCTTTTTATAGACTGGCACACGTGAGTGAGACCCACTGAGGACTGCTGAGGAGACTCTTCTCTGTCCACTTGTGCAATTAACTGTTTAGGTTTTCAGTCATTATTTCACGACCAAATGACAGTTTGAAGGAAGATGGACCTGAGAAACGGGGCCTGGCCCTTTAAGAACTTCTCCCTGTGCCCTGCCCTCCTCCAAGTTGATGGATCTGCTTAAAGTTATCCAAAGTGGCCTTTCCTCTGCCCGACTGCTTTCAGTGGTGTCTCTGGTCATCCTCCTCCTCCACTTCCTCCTCTTCCAAGGCAGGTTTCTTGTCAAGGCCGGCTTTCGACTCCAGATCCTGCTGCCTCCCCCTCCCCGGTCGGTGCTGGGATGGCAGGAGTCCCCACCATTTCCAGCTCCAGGTCTGCTCCAGGTCTACTTGTGTGCACACTCCACTCTCTCAGCCTGTTGCTATGGAAGCTTTTCTGGAGTGATACTATTCGTCTGTCTTGTCTGTTTGCTGACCTGCTAAACCAATAGAACAGGCAGCCAAAAAGTTGCACATGCATGCGTGTGTGTGTGTGTGTGTGTGTGTGTGTGTGTGTGTGTGTGTGTGTGTATGAGTCCTTTATTCCCCCCACCATGTAGATTTCAGGGACTGAACTCAGGTTCATTAGGCTTGGCAGCCATCTTGACAATGTCTCTTGTGAGACAAGGTCTCTCATGAACCTGGATGGCACACCAGCAAGTCTCTGGGATCCTCCTGTCTCTATAGTGCTGGGATTATAAGCAGCCACCACCATGGCCAGCTTTTGCTTGGTGCTGGGGATCCAAACTCAGGTCCTCGGAGTTTCTAAGGCAAGCACGTAATTGATGGAACCATCTTCCCATCCCCACCAAAATGTCTGACTTGGCAAAACAGACCTGGGGATTTTGTCTGGGAGTCACGCCCAGGATACCTAATGCCTTCAGGAGGCTTAATAGCCTAAGGAGTGTGTCTAATGACTCTATTTATGTCCCGCTGTGCAATGGTCGGACCTCTGCAAACCCCCTATTAACATTATTGGCGTTTCTTTGAGTTGCAGTGTGGGAACTGAACATAAAAGTTCTAAAGAGAGTTTCCAACCTCAGAAGCTGTCATAACTATCATAACCCACATCGAGTGCCTATCCACACATTATGAATCAGGACTCCGATCAAGCTTTGGGCAGCTGAGCCCTGAACTTTAAAATATTTATTGATTTTATATACTTGCGTGCGTGCGTGTGTGTGTGTGTGTGTGTGTGTGCGTGCGTGCGTGCGTGCGTGTGTGTCTGTGTGTGCCACATAATGTCCTCAGAGGCCAGAGCAGGGAGCTAAAGTTCGAGGCAGCTGTGAGCCACCACATGGGTGTTAGGAGCTGAACTCAGGCCTTCTGTAAGAGCAGCGAGTGATCTTAACTGCTGAGCCACCTCTCTGATGCCTGTTTCTGGAACTAGGCTGTGCAGTCTAGTTCCACCCAGTTTGTTGACTAGACCAGAACTGAGCCAAACACTACAGGTGGAACACACAAGGGGATCGTTGGTGGATGGAGCATGTCACAACAGACACTACTAGTGATGGCTGATCTTAGCTCTCAACTTGACCGCCTCCGGAATCAACTAAAATCCAGAGCAGCTGTGCACTCCTGAGAGGGATTTTCTTGATTACACTTTTTTGAATCAAGAAGACCCATTCTAAATGTGGATGGCACCCTCTGACGGCAGCCCAAATAAAAGGACGAGGAGGAGGGAACCTGCTTTGAGCCTGCTTGCCCCCACTCTTGCTGGCAAGGTCATCTACCTTGCTGCTGCAGCTTTCCTTCACGGGCGTTAGAATCTGAATGAAAACGAGGAATATCATTTTAACTGGGCAAAGATGGGTTTATGCCGAGCAATGTTACTTTAACTATGTGAAGGTATATTACATTTGTTTCTGCTGCATTTGTTTAATTATGTAAAGATGTGTTGCTGTTTCACCTGGCCGGCCTAAGGTACCTGACTGGTCTAATAAAGAGCTGACTGGCCAATAGCTAGGCAGAGGAGGGATAGGTAGGGCTGGCAGGCAGAGAGAATAAATAGGAGGAATCTAGGCTCTAGGAGCAATCCAGGAAGCCAGGCAGCCGCCTGCCACACACAAGGAGCAGGAAAGTAGGGCATACAGAAGGAAACAAAGGTAAAAAGTGTAAGGATTCGGTCCTTAATTACATCATCAGCCTGTGACGGCATCCCAGCCTAAAAAGCGGGTGGGCCCTCTGTGCACCCCCCTTCTCTTTCTGCTCTCTCCTTCCGTCTGTTCTCTCCACCCCCAATAAAGCTCTAAAAAGGTAACCATGGCTTATGATTATTCCGATCAACACTCTCCTCTGCCGGCATGGCCGCCTCAGGCGGGCGGCGGCCAGCCACAAGCAGTGCCAATTTAACCAACAAAAAGCCCCGAGGCAAAATGTAGATGAAGAGAAACAGGTTAAGTTAAAAGAGCTAGCAAGAAACAAGCCTAAGCTAAGGCCAAGCATTTGTGACATATTAATAAGTCTCCATGTCATGATTTGGGAGCTGGTTGGTGGTCCAAAAAAAAAAAAAAAAAAAAAAAGCCTGGTAAACACGACCAGGTCAAGGTTGAAGAGAAAGTTTTTATTGTAGAGATGAGGGAAAGCACGTCCAGATGCATCTGGAAGGACCCAGACTGAACATGGCTAGCAGAATGGACCAGGCCATGAGAGGAGGGGGTGGGGGTCAAGAGAGAGAGGAGCAAGCGGACCAAGAGGGCAAGAGCGAGCCAAGAGACCAAGAGAGTGCGCAGTCAAAATGGCTGAGTTACAGAGGAAGGAGGAGCTAGGGGAAGGAACTGAAGTCCAGGCCCTGGGAGGGAGAGGGCTAGGGTAGGGGGCGGGGTAAGAAATGCTGGGAGGAGCCACAGGTACTGAGCATGCTGGGAGAGCTCTCAGTCGGGCGTCACTGGGCCCCATCGAACAGCTCCATAGTGGAAGGAACCGAGGCTGAAAGGCCTGTCCAGAGTGACTCAGCAAGTCTGTATCCGGAGAGAAGCCCGAGACCTGGCTCCAGACGCGTGCTGTTGAGCAAGACCACACACGGTCTGCAAAAAGCTTGTAATAACAACAACGACAATGGTAGTAACAACAATAATAATAATTACCTGAGTGTGGTGCTCCACACCTGCTCCAACCACACGAGACTGAGACAGGAGGCCATGAGTTCAAGGCCAGCCTAGGGGGCATAGAAAGTTCCTGGCCAGTTTAACCTACAGAGTAAGACCTTGTCTCAAAACAACAACAAAACCCTACAAAATAACCAAAAACCAAAAACACACACAAAAAGAGGCCAGATGTGGTGGGGCACACCTTTGACCACCTTTGATCCCAGCCCAGGAGGCAGAGGCAGGTGGATGGATTTCTGAGTTCCAGGCCAGCCACAGCTACACAACAGGCCTTGTCTCAAACAAAGGCCAAGCAAGCCACCCAAGCAAACAAAAGCAGTCCAGACCAGCCAAGCCAAAGCCGATGTCTTCCTTATAACCCTGCAGAAGTCAAGCGCCACTGCCCCCACCACTTGTCCTCACGGGGGGGGGGGGGGGGGGGGGATATAAGGCCCCCTGCAGCCTGCGGGGGTGGGGGTGCTGTAGGTCACATTGCTAAGATGAGCCTGGGGGACAGAGACAGGGTTGTGAAAATCTTTGCAAAGCAGAATCTGTTGGCCACATGAGGTGAGTTCTCTCAAAATCAGATTTATTTCACAATTTGTCAAGAGGAAAATGAAACAGTATTAGATCAGTCACCAAGGTGAGAACTGAATGATTCTGAACTCCGTATGCCCGCAGCAGCAACACTCGGGCAGCTTTCAAATGAGCAGTCTTTAATGGACTGTGTGTGGAATTCTCCGGACGTTTGTTTTTCATTGCTACCCAAAGCCTAATGCCCAGCAAGGGCCGTTTTGTTTACTGTTCCCACTTCCGACTTGCAAGGGCGGGGCTCCTGGCGCTTCAAGATGCACTCATCTGCAAGTCAACCCCGGACCTAAAACAGATCTCCCGTGGTGACACAGTCACACTCCAGCAAACAGAGGGCATGGACACTGTCCTGAAGGACAGTGACAGTTCACTGGGCTTGTGGAAAGCTTCAATCTACCACCTTAATCCCTGTTTTATACTGGTCCCAGCTTCCGCCTCCAGCCTGGAGCTCTGCCCTGGCCTCCAGATGCAAATTTTTGTCCACTCAATATATCTATGGCTCTCCCGCAGTTCCCTGCTCTCTGTGGCACCTGTCATTCTGACAACCTGATGAACGAAGACCACACATCATCGAAGTGCCAGCTTTTTCTAGTCCCGCCCCCCCCCCTTTTCAGAAGACAATGCCCAGCCAGTGGGTGGCCAAGTATATTACTTAAATGATTCAAGAAATGAGAACTTGCTTAGGCACCTAAGTAAACTGAGGCACTATACTATGCCACAAGGAACAGAAAAGACTTTACATATGGTTGTGGCGTTCCTCAGTGGGAAGGATGCAGCTCTGCACATGTAATGGAAGATGCTTGGAAGGGTGCCGTGGGAGGAGCTCAAGCATGAGGCCACACCCACTCTTCAAAAAAAGAAAAAAAATGGCAAATTAGCCCTAAGATAGTTCTAAATTTTAAAAATTATTTTATCAGCCCTGCATGGTGGTACACACCTTTAATCCCAGCACTTGGGAGGCAGAGGCAGGTGGATCTCTGAGTTTGAGGCCAGCCTGGTCTACAGTGCCGAGATCCAGGACAGCCAGTGCAACACAGAGAAACCCTGTCTCGGAAAACCAATAAATAAGTAAACTATTATTTATTGTTATGTGTATGGGTGCTTTGCCTGCATGGATGTCTGTGAATGCCTGGTGCCCTCAGGTGCCCTGGAACCTGAGGCGCAGACAGTGGTTAGCTGCCTGTGGATGCTAGGAATTAAACTGAGGTCCTCCTCCAGAGAAGCCAGCGCTCTTAACCCCTGAGCCAACTCTCTGTTGCCCTTTGTAGATTTTTAACTTTGCTGAAAAGAACAGGCCAAGCAGCCAGGCATTGCAGCTTCCTCCTGTAATCTCAATATTTGGGAGGCCAAAGCAGGAGGACCCAGAGGTCAAGGCTAAGGAGAAAAAGGAGGGGGGCGGGGGCTGGTGAGAAATCTTCTAGGGAACAAGTGCTTGCTACAGAGTCTGCTGACCGGAGCTTGGTTCCCAGTCTAATCACGGAGGGAGAGCTGACGCCCACAGGTTGTCCCCTGACCTCCATTCACTAGCTGCCGCACACTCCCCTAGCCCAGATAAAGTAATTTAAAGGAAAGAAAGAAAGAAAAGAAAGAGAGAGAGAGAGAGAGAGAGAGAGAGAGAGAGAGAGAGAGAGAGAGACCTCAAATTTAACTCCCCCAAACCAGAGCTGGAGAGATGGATCACTGTGTAAAGTGTGTGCACCTGACTTCAAATGCCCGGAGCCCACAGGTTGGGTGTGGTTGTCCGTGGTGGTAGCTGTGGTGTTCGCGCTGAAGGATGGGATGGAGACAGAAGCCCAGGGGCTCTCAGGCCAGCCAAAGGGGAACTAGAAAGACACCCTGTCTCACACCAGGTGGAAGCTAACACTGGTTGGTGGCTGTCTTCTGACTTCATGCAAATGCAGCATCTCTCTCTCTCCACACTCTCAGGCACACAAATAAGCACATTAGCTGGGTGGTGGCACACACCTTTAATCCCAGCACTCGAGAGACAGAGTCAGGCAGATCTCTGGGGGTTCCAGGCCAGCCTGGTCTCCAGAGCCGAGTTCCAGGACAGCCAGGGATACACAGAGAAATGCTGTCCCAAAAAAAAAAAAAAAAAAATCAAACTGACTGTGGTTCCATATAACTTTTATTTCAGTGCTCAGGAGGCAAAGGCAGGTGAATTTCTATGAGTTCGAGGCCAGCCAAAGCTACATAGTGAGATCTTGTCTCAAAAAAACCAAAAATAAATAACTTTTTAAATAGGTCCATCGGTAGGGTTTTTTTTTGTTTTGTTTTGTTTTTTTTTGTTTTGTTTTGTTTTGTTTTGTTCTTTTCCATCCGTAGGTTCTTGACTCTGCTGGTATGGGAGAAGCTGGAGCAGGTCAGATGGCGCGGATGACCGGACCTGATCTGGGAGATGCAGGATTGAACAGAGGCCGAATGAAGAAGATGTGAGTGTGAGTGTAGCAGTCAGCCTGGGGGAGACTCATAGCATCTTCGGAAGAGGCTCTCTTCCCTCGCCATCGCCATGGATAGCGATCGCTCCACCTCCACCCCTCCACCCCTCACCCACCCACTGACTCGGGAGCCTCAGGCGTCCACAGCTTGCTGTCACTAGCCATTAAATTCATCCGATCCTGTTTGGACTTTATGCTCTCCAGGAAACTCAATATAGAATCTCGTTTTCCACATAGATTAGCCTCTGGGGAAGGAATGTACAGACCAGCCAATGAGAACCCCAGTCTCCATTTCTCGTGAAGTTTCAAATTTGCATTCTGGGTTATTCATCAGTCCTGGGAATTTGGTTAGTGTGAGTCACCTCCAGGCAAACTGAAAACACTACAGCTGAGGAGCGGTCGTGATAACCCTACCACGGTTGTGTGAGCCGAACAGAAACAGAAGGCAAGGAAGAAGGGACGGCAGCTTTCACGTGAGCACCCGTGTATATGTATGGTGTGTGCACATGTGTGTACACAGTGCATGTGCCTGGAGGCCAGAGGAGATGTCCTATTCAATCACTCTTGACCTCGAGACAATGTCTCTCACTAACCCTGCAGCTAGGCCGGTGGCCAGCACACCCCAGGGATCTGACATCTGCCCTTAACCCTACACAACCACAACTGGCTCTTTATGTGTGCTCGGGGGATGTGAACACAGGTCCTCACGCTGTTTGATGCTCCGCCGATGAGGAGAAAGGCTAGGAGCCTGGCTCGCTGCCTGTGGCTGGAAGGTGTCTGACATGTTCTGAAAGGGAAGCCAGTTCCACAGGTGGCTCTGGCTACCCCACTTTCTCAGGCCCCTCCTACAAGCCCATCACACACCTGACTCAACAGAGAGCTCTGTGTCTCTCACACTTCCGCTGTCTTTTGTCTTTTGCTTCCTCTTCCTGGAAAGGTAGTTTGGTCTCCACCGCACCTGATCACACTTCTCTGACAACTGACTAGCTCTTCAGCACTCCACCAGGATGTAACTCTTTCCCACCTGAACTAAGCCCTCTCATTTTATGTGTGTGAGTGCGAGCCTGCAGGGACAGAAGAGGGTACCAGACTCCTTGGGGCTTGTGAGCTGCACACCATGAGTTCTGAGAACCAAAGCCAGGGCCTCAGGAAGAGCAGCCAGTGCTCTTAACTGCTGAGCCATCTCTCCAGCCCCCAATCCCGCTGTCTCTGTCATTTCCTGCCTACCTTCTTATCACACCCTAAACCACTTGAAGGCCATGGGTAGTCTTTGTAGATGCTCAAAAAATATAAAGTGAGGTAAGTGTACAAATACCACATTCGCTCACCACGGCTGCTTCTCTCAACTGGCACGCGGCCAGTTTAACTTCACTTGTTTCTTGTCCATGATGTTGTCACGTCATTATTTCCCACTGAGATTTGCCCAGAGTAATAATGACAATTCAGAACATCACACACGGCTATGGAGTGCCTCAGTGGGTATAAATGCCTGCTGTGTGAGCATGAAGACCCGAGTTTGAATCCCAGGTACCCACACAGAAGTCAGGCATGGCCAAAGGTGCCTATAACCCCAACATGGAGACAGGTCTCAGGAGCTTGTCTGGTTTAAGAGGTGTGGTGTTTCAGATTCAATGAGACCCTGTATCAAGGAAGAAGGAGGCAAGAAATAAAGGAAGACACCAATGTCCTGCTCCCCCTCACCCACAATAAAAGGTAATTTACAAAAATTCAGAGCCATGGTAAATTTCTATTTACATACTCACAGACACTCAGGCAATCCAAAGTCTTTGTCTAAACACTTACAGGAATTTCCACATATCTCTTCCCTAAAGTAAATATTTTTAAATCCAAGTTATCTATGCTGAGAAGAAATCGATCCTGAGCTAAGCTGATATGCAGAATAATTTATTAGATGTCTCAAGTGGCAAATACCCAGCTTTGTGAGGGGAGAAAGAATGTAATTTAAGTATCGTTTTGAAAGTGGTAAAAATAGCCTAAGAGAACTATTAACCTCTAGGCTATCTTCAAATTTATATTTAGTAGACCCAAATCTACAGTAAACTTTAAGATAGCGCTGTCTTGCCCAGGGTTTCTGTTGCTGCAACGAAACGCCATGATGAAAAAGCAAGTTGGGGAGGAAAGGGTTTATTTGGCTTACACTTCCACATCACAGTTCATCACCAAAGGAAATCAGGGCAGGAACTCGAGCAGGGCAGGAACCTGGAGGCAGGAGCTGATGCAGAGGCCATGGAGGGGTGCTGCTTACTGCCTTGCTCACAATGGTTTGCTTGGCCGGCTTCTTATAGAACCCAGGATCACCAGCTCAGTGATGGCACCACCCACCATGGGCCGGGCCCTCCCCCCTGGATCACTAATTGAGAAAAGACTTTACAGCTGCATCTCATGGAGGCATTTCCTCAGCTGAGGCTCCTTCCTCTGATGACTCTAGCTTGTGTCAAGTTGACTCACAAAACCAGACAGGACAAGTGGGGTTTTTATTTATTTGTTTTATGTGTGTGTGCCTGAGTATTTGTGCACCCCATGAGTGCAGATGCCCAAAAAGCCAGAAGAGGGTTTGGATCCCCTGGAACTGGAGTTACAGGGGGTTGCGAGCTGGGGTACTGCAGACTGAATCCTCTGCAGGCAAAGCCGCTGCTCTTTCCCGCTGAGCTGTCTCTGCAGCCCCAGGGCAGTGTTTGAGGGCTTGTCAGTCTTCTTTTTCTCCTTGGTTTTTCATGACAAGGTCTCTGTTTAGCCCTGGCTGTACTGGAACTCACTCTGTAGACCAGGCTGGCCTTGAACTCAGAGATCCACCTGCCTTTGCCTCCAGAGTGCTGGGATTAAAGGGGTGCGCCACCACTGCCCTGCTTTGTTTTTTTTTTTTTTAAAGAAAAAGAAAATCACACTGTGGTATGGCCTTCTGGGAACTAGACTGCTTCACAAAACAATGCCTTGCAGGCATTTTTCAAAGATGAGTTTGTTTTGGTGTTTGTTTTTGTTTTTGCTTTGTTGCTTGTTGGTTTTGGAGACCGGTTTTATGTTGAGGCTGGTATGTAGGTGAGAAGACCCTGAACTTCTGAGTCTCTCGACTCCACCTCCTACACGCTGGGACTCCGGTGTGAGCCACCACCACACCCAGCCTAACGTCAGGTTGTTTTATTTTATTGTTAACACATACAAAGAATCACTTTTAAATCAAAGGACAAAGAGTGCTGTGTAAACTGGGAGGCAGGGGGCCATGATGCCGAGCCTGTGCATCAGGAGAGCCCTTAGCTCATTCTCAAGGACCAGGGCTTTTCTTCCTATAACCCTCCCCTTCGTTATAATTCCCAAGGACTCACTGGCTCTCACCCAGCAGACTCACAGCACCTTCACACAGCCCTGTCCCCATGTCTCCCCAGAAAGGAAAGCGTCACCACAATGCAGAGGTCAGGGACAAGGGACAGAGAGGACCCGCCCAGTGTCACCAGCCCACGCTCTGCAGTGCTATTCTCTCAAGAGGAGGCCTACGCTCCATCTCTCCCCGGAGAAATGCTGTCCTGTCTCAGGAGTCTGCACACAACTCGGGCTGTGCATGAGTAAATACAAGTCCAAGGGGACCAGCTTCCTTTGAAGGCCTATGTTTTCTTTTACCACAGATACGAGAGGAAGCATTTGAAATCTTATACCTCGAGAACCCAAATTCGGAGGGACTAGGGTGGTGGCCCAGTAAGTAAAGCCTGAGGACCTGAGTTCAAATTCCCCACAGAGAAAAAGTCAGTTGCGACTGTGGGCACTGTAGTCCTTGCACTGGGGAGGAGGCGTGAGAGGTGTGTCAGAGGCAGCTGACAGCCAGCACACCCAGCAGAATCATCGAGCTGCAGGGAGAGTGAGAGACCTTGTCTGGGGGCGGGGGAGGAACCAAAAAAGTCAAGGACGACTGAGAAAGACAATAGGAAGCCAACCTCTGTCCTGCACATGTACACACATACACATCACACACACACATACATGCAAACACACATATCACACACACCACATACAAACACCACACATAAACACACACTCCAGCATACCTAAATAAATAAATAAATAACAAAACCTTTGAAAGCCTTACATATGATATCCAGAACACCCACAATTTAATTAAAAATACTTTTCAAACATACTTTGTTAGAAAAACAAACAAGCAAAAAACCAAAACCTTTCTACTATTCTGGCTAAGACCCATATGAACTAATTTCTTTAAATCAGGGGATAAGAGTCTTTGGGGGATGGGCTGCTCAGGGGAAGACTTCCGTAGCATTCATGAGAACCTGGGTTCTGGGCATGCAAAGATGCTTAGCTGAGGGAGAGCTTGAATGCTCTTGCAGAACCAGAATTAGTTCCTGGTACCTACACTACCCTGCTCACAACCGCCTGCACCTCCTTGCACACCAGCACACATGTAGTGCTCATACATGCACATAAAATAGAAAAAAAAATCTTTAGGAAAAGAAAAACACCTGAGTTCTGGTCCCAGCACCAAAGACCAAACAAATACAAACTGTTCAGTTGGAAGTACCTCTTGGCCTCACTCCCTGCCAAGTGAAGGACCTTTTTGATAAGAACTTTAAATCTCTAAAGAAAGAAATTGAAGAAGATATCAGAAAATGGAAGGATCTCCCATGCTCATGGATAGGTAGGATTAACATAGTAAAAATGGCAATCTTACCAAAAACAATCTACAAATTCAATGCAATCCACATCAAAATTCCAACACAATTCTTTACAGACTTGGAAAGAAAAATACTCAACTTCACATGGAAAAACAAAAGACCCAGGATAGCTAAAAGAATCCTATACAATAAAGCAACCTCTGGAGGCATCACCATCCCTGACCTCAAGCTCTACTATAGAGCTATAGTAACAAAAACAGCTTGGTACTGGTATAAAAACCGACATACAGACCAATGGAATCAAATTGAAGACCCTGACATTAATCCATGCACATATGAACACCTGATTTTTGACAAAGAAGCCAAAACTATACAATGGAAAAAAGAAAGTATCTTCAACAAATGGTGCTGGCATAACTGGATGTCAATATGTAAAAGATTACAAATAGATCCATATCTGTCACCATGCACAAAACTCAAGTCCAAGTGGATCAAAGACCTCAACATAAATCCAGTTATACTAAACTTAATAGAAGAGAAAGTAGGAAGTACTCTTGAACACATTGGCACCGGAGACCACTTCCTAAATATAACACCAGCAGCACAGACACTGAGCACAACAATTAATAAATGGGACCTCTTGAAACTGAGAAGCTTTTGCAGGGCAAAAGACACAGTCAATAAGACAAAAAGACAGCCTACAGAATGGGAAAAGATCTTCACCAACCCCACATCTGACAGAGGATTAATCTCCACAGTATATAAAGAACTCAAGAAACTAGACATCAAAACACTGAACAATCCAATTAAAAAATGGGCTAAAGAGCTAAACAGAGAATTCACAAAACAAGAATCACAAATGGCTGAAAGACATTTAAAGAAATGCTCAACATCCTTAATCATCGGAGAAATGCAAATCAAAACGACTCTGAGATACCCCCTTACACCTGTCAGAATGGCTATGATCAAAAACACTAATGACAGTCAATGTAGGAGAAGCACCTCTTGGCCTCATTCCCTGCCCCCCTTCCAAGCCCCGCCCATTCCAAGCCCCGCCCTTCTCAGAAAGCCTGACAAGCAGTGGCTCCTCCCCTAAAGCTGCTCAAGACCACACCTACAGGGTATAGAAGCTCCATCCCTAGACCTGCCACGTGATTTCTCCTCCTCCCTCCCCATCTCATTTCTGCGGAGCTTGAGAGTCTGGGGTGGGGTGGGGGAGGCTTTGCTCATTAAACCTGGACTTTTAATTTGGCTTGATCTGGCTTATTGCACTAGCAGAGAAACCCACGACCAGGGATCCAAAAATACCTATCACAAACAATGAGGGGAGCCAGGAGTTGTGACACACGCCTTTCATCCCAACACTCCGGAGGCAGAGGCTGGCTGATCCCTGTGAGTTCAAGGCCAACCTGGTCTACAGAGCAAGTTTCAGGATAGCCAGGGCTACAGAGAGAAACCCTGCCTTGGAAAAACAAAACAGAAAAAGAAAAATGAAGGACTTGCTGTACAAATGGCGCGCCCGCCACCTTAATTTACAACCATGTCTACCAGGTCTGCAGCCACAGCAGTTAGCCTAGCCACACTTTCAGCCACAGCAGCATCAAAGGTTTCATCAGGCAGGCCTGAGGCACAGCCGAGCAATCCGAGCTGCATGAGAGACTGCAGCAGAAGAATCAAATTCAAAACTAGTTTGGGCTACAGAGCTCACGGCCAGTCTAGACATCTTACTGAGACTCTAAAAAGAAAAAAGAAAAAAAATGGGAGGGGGTGGAGTTTGGTGGAAGGGGATTTTTTAAATATTTATTTTGATTTTATGTGTACAGATGTTTTGCTTGCATGTGTGTCTGTGCACCATGTATGACAAGTGCCCTCAAAATCCAAAAGAGTGCATTGGATTCTGCTGGAACAGGAGTCACAGGTGGCTGTGAGCCACCATGTGGGTGCTGGGAATTGAACCCAGGTCCTCTGGGAAAACAGCTGTGGTCTTAACCTCTGAGCCATCTCCACAGCTCTTGGAAGGATAGCTAACAAACTCATGTCATGCCCTAGGTTCAACCCGTTACCAAAAACAAGCAAGTTTTAGGGACCCAACCCTATACCGCCGACAGGGGAAGCAGGAGTGAGCGATGGGGCCAGGGAACCAAGGCTACTACTACAGAAACAAGCTTTGAGCTAGGCCGGCCTGACTTCGGTGCCAGGAAGAGAAACTTTGATTTACATGGGAGCAGCACTCGGGGTGAGCCTGGGGAGTGGCTCCACCAGCCTGAGTCTCATCTAGAAACCGGAACTAACTAGCTCCTTAGCTTCAGCCAAGAGGAAGTTATCGCCCCGAATTAGGGCCGCTAGCTACTTAGTGAATTCTAGCCCTCTTCTGCTTCCATATTTTAAACAGTGGGGAGAATATGGTGTCTGGGCATGGTTCCCCAGAAAGCCAGGGAGCAGGAAGTCATCACGGTGTTCAGGTGAGACTGCTGAGGACCCTCTAAGAATCCACTGGGTACAAAGTGATTGTATACAAACACAGCAGAGCCCAACCATTCTTGAGGCTGGGTGATGAGGACGTGGGGTGGGTGGGTTATGATATATTTTTTTTCTACTTTAAGTTTATTTGAAATTTCCTATATTATTCAAGGCCAGCCTGGTCTACAGAGCAAGTTCCAGGACAGCTAGGGCTACACAAAGAAATCCTGTCTAAAAAAAAAAAAAAAGAAAGAAAATTCGTCTATTAAAACACTCAAATAAACAAAAGAGGAAAAAAAAAACCAACAAAACAAAACGCTCAAACAACAAAATGAGTTTTTTGTTTGTCTTTCTGTGTGGCCCGGATGACCTCAAACTCACAGAGATCCTCCTGTCTCCACTTCTAGAATGTTGGGACTACAACTGCGAGCCACTATACCTGGCTTAACACTACTTCTCAGGGTTGGCGACACAGCTCCATGGGTAAGGGACTTGCCACCAAGTTTAGTGGCCTGAGTTTGATCCCAGGAACCCGCACAGTGGGAGAAGAGAACTGACCTCAACTGGTTGTCCCTGGCCTCCTCCTGCCATGGTACCTGTGCACCCCACACATATGTGGACGAAGTTAAGAAATGAAAATGTTACACTCTATTTAAAGAAGGAAAAGCAGGAGGGCTGGTGCGGTAGAGAGCTTACCCAGTGTGCAAGAGGCCGGGGTTTGTCCTCAGGACTAAGTAAAGAAATAAACATTTCTGAATACCACAGACCAGGACCCTGAGAACGAATCCCTACTCACTACTCTAACTTGGGTGAGCTCTTTACCCACAAGAGGCTCAATCTGCCAGATTGCGGATTGTCACACTGGGATGGCCTGAGTGAAGGGGTGCCAAAAAGGGACTCGCTGCCGAGCGGCAGTGCGTGTGATAAGCAGCCTCCCTGTCAAGGCCTTGATCACATGCCATCCTCCCAAGCAAGGGCTCGGCAAGGCGAGAATCGCGCTCATGCTCTCCCTGGGGGCAGATGGCGGCCATTTCTGCTTAATGTGGGCTTCCCTGGATCTCCCTGATGGCTTGGTGGATGGAGACTGGGTGAGGTCTGCAACGACCTGCCGGGCCCCTCACTTTTCCTGTCATAGGGTGACCCCCCAGGAAGCCTTGCACATTCCCGAAAGCATCTTGGTATCTTCTCCTCAAAAGCTGCCACAAGTGGTACCTGGCCCACCTTGTCCTTATGAAGGAGAGCTGGATCATGGATGGGAAGTTCCCACAGCTCCTGGTCTTAGATGCCTTCAATGAATAGCAATCAAGACCACAGTAACTCGGGGTGAAGAGATGGCTGGGAGGTTAAGAGCATTGGCTGCTCTTCCAGATGTCCTGAGTTCAATTCCCAGCAACCACATAGTGGCTCACAACCATCTGTAATGAGATCTGGTGCTCTCTTCTGTCATGTAGATGTACATGCAGAATATTGTATACATAATAAATAAATAAATTTCAAAAAAGAAAAGACAAAACTCTTCAGCATCAGCTAAAGGGCAGTGTATGTATGGGGTGTTATAGGCTTACAGGATTGAGCAACTATATGGCAGTTTTAGAAAAGAAAGAACTATAAATGGAAGGTGTGTACACTGGGAACTGCCGGTACTACTGGTCTAAGAAGTCATTCTTGGCTGGGGATGTGGCTCAGTCAGTAGAGTGCTGGCCTAGCATGCATGAAGCTCAGGATTCCAACCCCAGTGCTGCATAAGAAGTTCAAGGTCACCCTCAGCTGCATTTCAAGTTCAGACCAGCTTGGGTTACATAAGGCCCTGTCTCACAACACTTAAAAAAAAAAAAAAAAAAAAAAAGAACAAAAACCAACCAAACAAGCCAAATGTGATGGCATATGCCTTTAGTCCCTGAACTCAGAGGTAGGTGGATCTATGTGAGTTCGAGGCCAGCCTGGTCTACAGAGCCAGGTCAAGGACAGTGGGGCTACATAGACCTTCTCTCAACCAAACCAAATCAACAACAACAGCCAAACAAACACCCCAAAACCCCACCAAACAAACAAAAAAGAACACAATTCCAATTACTAAGACGGTATATCCTAACCAACTCCCCCTTATATGATGTCACAGTTTCTTTTTTTCATTAATTTACTTGTGTGTAGGAGGCGCCTCTGCTGTTACAGTATGCATGTGGAAGTCAGGGGCAACTTGCAAGAGTCAATTAAGTCTCTCCTCCCACCTGTGGGTTCTGAGACTGAACTCGGGTGCAGGCTTGGCAGCAAGTGCCCTCACTAGCCCAAGATTATGGGGTTTTTTGTTTGTCTGAATTTTCCATGTTATGTGTATGGGTGTTTTGTTTGTGTCTACGTCTGTGCACTGCCTGCATGCTTGGTGAGCACAGAGGTCAGAGGAGGGCATCAGGTCCCCTGGGATTGAAATTACAGATGATTGTGAGCCACCACGTGGGCGCTGAGAATTGAACCCAGGTCCGAGGTTACAGTTTTAGTGTGAAAGATATTGCGCCCTTTGCAAGAAAAAGGGTGGGTATTCTGCTGGCTGTGGTGGCTCACACCTGGAATCCCAGCACTTGAGAGAGGCTGTGGCAGGAGGGTTTCTGAGAGTCTGGAGAAAAGCTGGGGCTATATCTTGAGTTCTAGACCAGCCTGAGCTGTATAGTGTGAGACTCTGCTTTTAGGATTTAAAATCTTCTAATTATCACACTAGGAGCCCAGCTCATATGAAATCATGGTACTAAAAGAGGAAACAAATATTTCCATACAAATTCCTGGTGACTTCACACCCACATTTTAAAATCTAATTAGATTACTATCCCAGGGCATCTGTGTATTCTTGGTAGTGTGCACTTTTTCAGTGTCAAAATAAAGCCTTATTTTTATGTGTGGGTGGTGCTGACAAAATAAGCCTGAGTGATGCCCGTAGGGAACACGGCACCAGGGCTGAGCCAGGAGTCAGGATGCCACACTGGACCTGTCCTTCAGAGGAACACTTTCTACCACTCACCAAAGCCAGGCGTGAGCTCCGGGGTGTCCCACAGCCAGCACGGGTCCACAGATGCAGGGGTCTCAGAGAATACTAGCCTGGACACAGCACATTCACATCTTCAGGACCAACGCACACACTGCAGGGTGAGTTGACTGAAGAGTCCTGGTCTGCCGTGGGCTGGCTTTGCGTCTCCTCACCAGAAGGGCTGAGTGCAAAGCCTGTCCCGAGGAAGGAACAGCAGTGACTGAATTCAACTAGACTTCAGAGGTCTCTCCTCCAAGGTCCTTCTGTTCCACTCAGCACAGCTGGGGGACAACTGTCCATGCTGGTGGCTTTGCAGTGCTCATCCCAAACAGAAACCTCTGAAGGGTAAGGAAGAGCTGTGAACCGCTGTTAATGTTCTACCTACATTTAGAAGTCACTGGGCAGTAGAGTTCACGCCTCTCCCCAACCAGAAACTGTCAATCCTCAGTACTTCCGGTTGAAAAAAGAATCGGTATCATCTAGTTTAACACCTTAACACATTATAAAGTGTCCTAATATAACTCAGCTTCCAGGCATGAGTGCTATGACCCACAGGGAAGAAACTGCTTTTCAAAAACAATTTTTATTATTTGTGTGCATGTGTGTGTTTGTGTGCGTGGTATGAGTGGAAGCATGTGCCAAAGCACGTGTGGGGAACAAAAGTGACAAAGTGGCCAGACTCCTCATTTGGGAGTGAGTTCAAAGGGCACCGGGGAGGTGACAACCTCTGCATCACCTGCTCACTTCTACTGGGACTCTCAAACTGTTCTAAAAAAGTTAACCTATTTTTTTAAGGTGTCCAGGAATATATATGTATATACACACACATACATACAATATAATAACATGTATGCATGTTACACATAGTTTTATATATATACATATATGTGTATATATTTGCCAAAATGCAGGTAAGTATTGTGATTAGGTTGACCTGAGTTTTAAGAATCAAATTTTAAACCAAAAGTGGGGGAAGGGATTCACCCATTCATTTAATAAATATTTATTAAGCTCCTACATCAAGCCAGGCCTTGTTCCTAGGACAGTAGATGGAGCCCAGGGCCTCGCACACCTCTGAACCAAATCTGTAGCCTCTTGTACTGTTTATTTAGAGACAAGAATTTCACTGAGTTGCCCTGGAAGTGTTTTGAAGCACACCATACATTGATACCTCATTTCTGAGACAGGGTCTCACTGTGTAGCTCTGGATGGTCTGGAACTCAAAGATCCCCCTGCCTCTGCCTCCCCAGTGCTGGCTGGGATTAAAGTAAAAGTCCTGAGCGACCATGCTCAGCTCACACTGCTGCCTCTTAAAAAGCATACGCCACCATCAACATTGGTGGCAGCATCCATATATGTGATATGCTGGACTCTATCTTAAAAACATAGCTAGAAAAAATATACACATAATCTCTGCAGGTGGCTTCTTAGGATGCTAACCAGCGTGTGCTTTTCAGGTTTCTCCATTTTCCTTTATTTATACCTGGCTAATTCATTCCTCATGAGCATCCTGAGCAAAGATTAAAGAGGGCAGACAGGATACTAGGAGATGGCAAAATCTGGTCCTGTCCCTGAGTCAGCTGCAAACTTGGAGTAAAGACGAAAGCCGAATTTTCCAATTTTTTTTTATATATTTCACACTAACGAGAAAGCTTTAAAAAAAAATAGGTGAGCTGATGGCTTAGTAACCTGTCATTGCCTTCCAATAATTAGGAATAATAACGCAAAGTCACCCTAATGACCCTGACGTGATGAGTTCTTGTCACCTCACCAGTGACCACAATGTCAACAAGCTGGGGCTGGGAAGCTGGCTCACCTGTCACCATGAAGAACATGACCGCTGGTATCCACATAAAAATACCCTGGCTGGGCAGTCGTGGCGCACACCTTTAATCCATGCGCTCAGAAAGCAGAGCAGGCAGATCTCTGTGAGTTCAAGGCCAGCCTAGTCTACAGTGTAAGTTCCTGGACAGCCAGGGCTATCTTGAAAATCCCCCCAAAACAAACCAAACCAAACCTGCCATTTAAGGAGGCAGAGACAGGAGGATCTCTGTTAGTTTGAGGCCAGTTTGTCTACACAGTGAGCTCCATGTCAGCCAGGACTACCCAGTTAGACCCTGTCTCAAACCAAACCAAACAAAAACCAAAACTAAAGTAAGTAATTAACATTTAAAACTGCCATGTCTACTCTGCCTTGTCCTCTCCCCACGCCAGCACCAGGGGCAGAACTCAGGGCTTCTTCACGTGTGCTCTGCGAGTCCTCTCCCACTGAGCCATGTCTCCAGCCCTTTCTGTGTTCTGAAATTATTGACACAGATTCCCACTTTAAGTCGCCCAGGCAGGCCTTGAACTTTCAATCCTCTTGTCTCAGCCTCCCACTAGCTGGGATTACAGACCTGAACCAGCAGGCCTGGCTTTATTACATTCCTTTGATACAAAAATACAAGCCCTGAATACACATACATGAATCTAAGTTATAAACTATGAGTTTTGCATTAATTTTTATAACTTCCTGACATTTTATAGTTTTTCAAAGCTCACCTAGACTGTGAATGCTTTCTGCCATAAACAGTTTTTAGAAATGTTTTACTCCTCAACAAAGCAGGATGTGGCTTAAGTGTGGGCTTTTCATGTAGAATGAGTGTTCGGAGCCAGAAGCTTTTTAGGGCCTTGGAGGACTTTTACTAAAGTCCCAAAACTGTATAGAATCTTAAGATCAGCGAAGGTCCATGAGAGCTGCAGCCACCTGCCACCAATCCCTCATGGCCATCCAAAGTGTGCCACTCCATCTAGAAGCATCAATCTGCCAAGTGAGGCTTTAGCACCCCATCATTATCTCATTACACATGAGCCCGGTCCCAAAGCCATCATGTAAGGAAAGCCCTTAATCAGGGCCTCAGCCTGGCTGCCAGGCGCACTGTACATCGCCAAGCCGGTGACCACTAGACACACAGACAGCTTCTTCAGCCCCAATTCCTTCCTCTGGGCTGGCTTGCTTTCTTTCTGTCTTCTTTCTTTCTTTCTTTCTTTCTTTCTTTCTTTCTTTCTTTCTTTCTTTCTTTCTTTCTTTCTTTCTTTCTTTCTTTCTTTCTTTCTTTCTTTCCTTCCTCCCTCCCTCCCTCCCTCCCTCCCTCCCTCCCTCCCTCCCTCTCTTTTACTTTTTTCCTTGAAAACTGCTAAAAAATAATGATAATAAAAATTAGGGGGTTGGAGAGATGGCTCAGCCGTTTAAGAGCACTGGCTGCTCTTCCAGAGGTCCTGACTGAGTTCAATTCCCAGCAACCACATGGTGACGCACAGCCATCTATAGTGGGATCTGATGACCTCTTCTGGCATAAAATCGTACATGCAGATAGCGCACTCATATACATAAAATAAATAAACAAATAATTTTTAAAAAACTGCTAAAAAAAAAAAAGTTAAGATAACTGATAGTTGACATGTTGGCCTTAAGACACAGATTTTGCACCAATTTTTCATGATAGTGTCCTAACATGCTAACCCATTCTCTCCATTAAACTATAAGCTATCCAAAGGCAAAAGTCTGCACTCAGCATGCTGTAAAAACAGAACAGAAAACAAAACCACCTTTTTTTCATGGCCATATACTTCGTATATAATATGACTGGCCAGTTTGTTATTGGCCATAAGTAAACACATATGTTTGCCACGTAAAATCAATCCAAATATTTCCTATCTCTTTTATTAACAATATTTCTCAGGTGTTCTCTTTTTTCTCTGAGCCTCTGGTCCTGGGTTTGACCCTAGAACCTATTGCACGCCAGGCAAGTGCACACCTGGCACAGTCACATCTCAGCAGGTCTTTGCTTTGCTTTTTCAGACAGGGGCTTGCCATGTAGTCCCAGCTGATCTGGGACTCACTGTGTCCTCCAGGCTGGATGCAAACTCACAACAATCCTCCTGCCTCAGCCTCTCCAACCTTGGAATTACAGGGGTGAGCTGCCAGGGCTGCTCTTGTCTTTGACTTCCTGTCTTCCATTTTCAAAAGATAGGCAGGAAGCTCAGTCATGCTTCTTCCTCCAGCCACCTACCCTCTAGATCACCCTGCTAGAACATTCTCCAACACGGCTATGAAATGTCTACTCTCTCAATCACTCAGGAACCATTCCGCTGTTTGAATAAGTGAGGGGGAGCACATGCCCAGACTTCAGTTCTGCTGCTGACCAGGACTTCTGAAGTGCCCCCACCCCGACAACAAAAACAAAACAGAAAATCAACAACAACAACAAAAAAACCAAAACCAAAACAAACAAACAACAAAACCCAAAAACAAAACTGAGGGGAGTGAAAATAAGAAAAAAACAGAGCACTCAAAGGCCCACCGTTTTGCCTAACCTAGGTTTGTACAAGTACTTCAAAATATGTGCTAATTTAATTTTTTCAAAGTGGGTATTTTGCACACGTCACCTGACATTTTGACAACTGAATGAATGGGAATTCTTTTGACAGAGGATGTTTATAGAATGAGTTCTCCCGATTTAAGGGCCAGTACTCCCAGGATTCTAGTATTAACAGAATACTTTAGTCTAAGAAACGGTTATGTAAAAAACAATTAAAGCAAAAGAAAAAAATTAAGGAAGATGCCCTGCATTTCCCTAATTGCCCTAACCTTGTTTTATTTTGACATGACATTTCTTGGCCTCATCTTGGACGGCAACACCATCCCACACTTTCTCCTCCACACCCTTCACAAATGGAATTCAGAAAGGTAGTCAGCGGGCACTTTGGAATCCATCACTGAGAATGACTGGTCATGGGCACATTTCGGCGCAATAACCGCGGTTTCGTCCCCACCTTCACCCAGGCCACTGCACTGCCAGCCTATGCCCAGCCTTTCCAGGTGCTGGAGTCCAGAGGAAAGCAGGGCAACAGGCCCTGTCCCTCGGCCAACAGCCTCTCTTTCCCAGAGATGGCCTGAGGGCTGCCCTGGCGTCCTCTGACCGCCCTCGGTGGGACCGTTTCCAGACGCCAAGCTGCTCGCTAACCCACCTGCACCCCAAAACGAAGGATCCTGCGAGGCTAACCCCTCTTAAAACCGTTTCCTCTGGGTAGCAGGACAGAAACAGGTTCCCGGCAACCGGCCCTTCATGGTATCCTATGATCTCCCCTACCGCTGTCCTCCTGCGGACCAAACGCCGCAGCCCCCCTCAAAATCAGGATCTGGGCTGTCCCCAAAGAATTACAAGTGTGCCCCAACGCTCCGGGTCTAAAGTCCTCACTTCCAGAGAGAAGACCTCACCCCTCGCTCGCGGCACCCCCAAACCCAAGACCCGAAACCGGGAGCCTGCCAGGCCGCCCCGCCCCCGGGAGCAGCGCGGGATCCGCCCGCACCCCAAAGCACAGATCTGCCCCAGAGCTCTGGCCAGGGGCGCGCGCAATTACGCAGCCCGGCACGGCGCGGGCCCCACGCCCCCGGGGATTGCCCGCAGGTCGCCGCTCCGGGAGCCGGGACCGAGCCCTGCGCCACCCCCAGGCCGCCGGGGCCACCCGATCCACGTTCCCTCCTCGTTGGGCGACGACGCGCGCCGAGGCCCCTCGCCGCGCCTCCCGCCCAGGCCCGCCCGCGGCCCGGCCCCTCACTCACCCAAAGCTCGGTGCCCCAGCTCATGGTGCAGGGACCGGGAAGGGGCCCCCCTACCCCCTTCGCCGGCGATCGCTAAGCCCCTGCGGACACTGCGAATGCGGAAAGCCCGCCGCCCGCCGTTTCCTCCGGCCCGCGCCTCCTCTAGCCCTGGCTCTCCACCTCTCGTCTCTCCGCGCGGAGCAAAATGGCCCGAGGAAGCAGCAGCGACCGCCGCAGCGCGCCCGCCCCGCACCGGAGCCGAGGGGCGGGGTGGGGCGGGACGAAAGGCGGGGCGGGGAGGGGCCGGACTGACAGTTCGCGTGTACCGTCCCGCCCCCAGGCTCCCTTTGGCCGGGTTGCCCGGGGGTCCGGAAGGACGCGAGCCTCTCGGTACTTCTCCAAGTCGTCGGTTTTCGGCAACCAGCGTGCCCTACGCTGTCGGGACCCCGCGTTCACTGCCTGCAGACTGGCCGGCTCGGGATCACGATGCTCCATCGAGGTCTGCCCTCCACCCACCGCTCCCAGCACAGCTTTGCATTTCAGAACTTTTGCCCGGCGGCCACCGACGCCCACTTTAGAGGCTCCCGGAGCGGCTTCTCCCACCATCCATCTACTGCGGAGGCCCAAGGAGCCCGTCAGCGTGCGTGGAAGTGGGGCCTGGAACCGTGACGTCGTGCACTGTATACAAGGGACGTTGAGGCAAATAGAGACCGAGCAGATCCGGGAAACCAGGGAAGGAACTCGGGGATCAGCGCTCAAAGAGTTACAATCTGTGGAACAAGCCCTTTCCTAATTGTTCGTCCAGGAATCTCAGCAGTGAAGTTCTGTTACTCCGCTGAAGGACAGCAGACTCTCTAGGGCCCCCCTGAGAACTTGGAGGGTTCAAATCCAGCCTCCAAGCTCATTGGTCTTGGATGGATCTCACCTCTATTAGGAGAGCCCCAGCTGCCAAAGGGAGGCAGTATCTGCCAGTCCTGCCCTAGTGGTGTGAGCCAAGGAGGTAAACTGGCCAGTGGGTGGCTGGTACAGAATGGAGACCATCTCATTAACCCTTCCAAAGCGCCACAGGATGTCATTGCTCACAAGGTGTGAGGAATCTGGGGGCTTCCAACTGTTTCCACGACTTTTCTTTCTCTGAATGCTACTGCTGAGACCTTTCCTCCAGAGCCATGGCCTCAGGAACAGGTCCTTCTCCTTCTCCTTCTTCTAAATTATTTATTCTTACTTTATGTACATTGGTGTTTTAACTACATATAAGTCTGGGGGGGTCAGATCTTGGAGTTACAGACAGTTGTTAGTCGCCATGTGGGTGCTGGGAAATGAACACGGGCCCTCTGAAAAAGCTCCCAACCACTGAGCCATCTCTCCAGCCCCACAGGTCCCTCTTCTACAGGGTTTCTCCACTTCCTGCTCTCTTTGACCTCATCTTCCTTCAAGGGGTTAATTCTTCTCAAAGGGTGAATCTCAGCCCAGTGTATGGTGGCCTATACTTGTAGTCTCAACACTCCTGAGAAGGGACAGGAAGAGGCTAACCTGAGCCACATAGTAAGTACCAAGCAGGCTAACCTGGACATCAAAGTGAAACCTTGACTAAAATAAAATAAAAATAAAAAGAGTGTGGTGTGAGGCAGAGACAGTTGGATCTTTTCTGAGTTAAAGGCCTGGGTTACATAGTGAGTTCCAGGCCAAGGCCTACAATAGTGAGACTCTGTATCAAAAAAAACAAAAAACAAAAAAAAAACCCAAAAAAAAAAATAATAATAATAATTTGTTTAAAAAGTAAAAGGAAAGAAAGAAAAAGGAAGGAGAGGTGGAGCTGAGAACCTTGCCTCAAACCTCAGGACCTCCTACTTCCTTTGCTGGGTAGTTACATCTAAACTATCAAAACTGTTTCAGGCTCTTTTGTCGGTTATAAGCCCTCCCCCATCCTTTGTGTCTGTTTAAATATTTTGTTTCCACATTTCCCAGGTCTGAGCAGTCTTTACTCCCTAGACTGCCAGATATGTGAGAGTCAGGATGGCCAGTCGGCCACCTCCCTGCCAAGGCAGATTAATGACCAGGGTGCGTTGGACGGCTTGGCAATGTAAACAATGTTAACAATGCCACCGTGGTGTTTTTTGGTTAGGTTTCTTTTTTAACGTGTGCGGGTGTTTCATCTGCATGTCTATCAGTGCACCACACTGGCGTTTGGTGCCCTTGGAGGCCAGTGAGGGTGTTGAGAAGCAAACCTGTGCTCTTAGCCACACGGAGCTGTCTGCCCAGCCCCAACAATGCCACGGGTTGTGTTTGCTCAAAGCTGGAAATGGCCAGTTACTTAGCAAGACCCTGCCTGTGTTGTGGTGGACTTGCAAAAAATAGGCTAGCCAGGAGGTAGAGCAACCTGTGCCCTAAAGAGAAAGGAGCGGAAGGAACTGCAGAGGGAGAGATGCCTGAAGACGGAACTTTTTATGTGAGTAAGCAGAAACTGTTATAACCTGTGAAAGCTGCAGGAGGTACAGGAGCCACGTTAACTGGGTACACTTGAAGTATCTTTCACTTTTTAAGTCTGGACAGCAACTGGAAAGTGCTTTGAGTCAAAAGCTTCAGAAAAGGGAAGAGAAATGCAGCACTGATCTTTTAACAGGGGTGTTCACCCTATGCAAATGCTGGGCTCACCACAGCCGCACACCTGCTCCACCTTGATTCACAAAGTTGTGGTCTTTGCCTTTGACTAATCTGATGGCCCGGAAGGGGTCAACCCTAAGGAAGGCATCTGAACAAACACAACACAGACCCTACTTGCACTGGCTTCGGTCTGCTTGGTGTGCTTTGTTTTTAAATGTTATTATATTTCTTGTTCACTTAGCATGTGTGTGTGGGCTTGCACATAGAGCACACGTGTAGAGGTCAGAGAACAACTTGTGGGGGTGGGTTTCTCCTTCTACCATGTGGTTCCCAGGGATTGACTTTAGGTCATCAGGCTTGGTGGCAGGTGCCTTTACTGGCTGAGCCATCTTCTGAGCCCTTATTTTCTGAGACAAGATTTTACTCTGTAGCCCAGGCTGGCCCAGAACTTCAGTAGGTGATCCTCCTACTTCCATAGATACTTCTGAGCAGTCAGAGGCAAATCTAGCAGAGATTTGGACAGTCCTAACTCTGTATGGAATTAATGAGCATCAAGGTTCATAAGTACCTGTTCAGTGGCAGATGGGTGTGTGTGTGTGTGTGTGTGTGTGTGTGTGTGTGTGTGTGTGTGTGTGTGTGTGTATTCTGAAGCAGGTGGGGATCCCAGTGTCCCGTCCTTACTAGGTGTGTGCCTTCTGACCACTTACACCATCCGAGCTTCATAGACTCCCAGGAGGCTGAAGTGCTGGACAAGCACACACTTTAGTGTGGTTCAGACATGCAGAGCTCGGGACGATCGGCTGAAGAGCTTCCTTTCCCCCAACCTCAGTTTCCTCTCCAATGACCTCATGGCCTCTTCAAATACTAAAAGAAAATATCTGCCAAGTGCTTAGCAAAGAGAGCACAAATACGAGTTTCCTTTTTTCTCCTCCTGTGTGCCACAGCAAGGAAGCAATGTCTTACACACTTGAACAGCAGGCCAAGATGACTGGTTGTCTATCACGAGAGTTTCCTAATGACATCCCAGCACCCCCACCCCCACCCCCGCCACAATGGTTTCTATTTGAGTTTAGCTTAATTCACAGTGGAGTTAAGTCTCAATAAACTCCTACAAACTTTTACATTTTGTGATCTCTGGCTGGCTGGAACTCACAGAGATCTGCCTGCATCTGCCTCCTGAGTGCTTAGAGGGGTATGCCATCAAGCCTGGCTTACTGTTTGTTTTTTTAAGACAGGGTCTTATGTAGTCTAGGTGGACCTCAAACTCACTATGTAGCCAAGGCTGGCTTTGAAATGATCTGAGTACAAAGAATGCATTTAGTATTCCAAGATCCCACAACAATGTTTGTTGAGCCATGGTAAATTGAGAACTGGCTATACATACTCAGGACCCCAGGAAGCAGCGAAGAGGAAGAACTAGGAACAAGTTAAAACTAGGAACTTTCTAGCGAGTGCAATCTTAAAACTGCAAGTAGATTTTAATACCCTACGGCTGAGTTCTCTGAAGGTCTGTAAAGACTCCATAAGTCATAAAACACGGGCTGTCTGGAGCTGGGCAGGTTGTAGACAGTGTCCCCAGGTTGACAAGTGGTTCTCAGATTTATTTCCATCACAACCTTCAGCCCTCAGAAGGTGTGTGGGCGCCACTGGAAGGACATCTTCCCAGTTTCCAAAAAGATGCTCTCCAGAGTGTCCTCTCTGTGTCTGAAGAGATGCCTGAAATTCTCCACTGCAATCTGGAAGACATGGCCAATGGTGTCACCAGGCCCTGAGAAGCCTCTGGTTCCTTATGGCGTTAGCTTTGGGGTCTAAGAATTCTTCTGAAAAGACAGACAGACCCGTGGGACAGTTCAGCAGTAAAGGAGCTGCTGTCAAAGCTGTCGACTTGAGTTCTATCCCGGTGACTATGGTGGAAAGTGGGAACAGACTTTTGAACATCACCCTCTGACCTCCACACATTCTCCATGGCATGTGCCCCTCCCGCAATACACACATAAATAAATGTAATACAAACTCTGGTAAAAGGAAAACCAAATGCAGTTAGGTCTTATTTTCTCCAACAGTCCAGGCCTGTGGTAAATATTATCAATAGCATTGTATTTGAACTACAAGTCTGAACTCAAACCCGAGTTTCCTGCTGGTGGCAACCTTGAACTGATCCTGTAAACTGTAAAGGCTCCTGATTAAGATAGCAAGGCTCAGAGTCAGGGTTAGGAGCTCTTCCCTTCCTGACCTCAGGCTTTTCCAGTCAGTGCCTTGGTTTAATGCCCCCTGGAAATTGCTGCCACGGGAGAAACAGGCACAACTTGTTTTGTTACTCAACAAGATACGCTGGGTGCAGTGTCCTGGTTACACAAATGTCCTTTGCTGGGAACTAGGCAGTCATGTGTTATACCTTTCCGGGACCCAGTGTTGCTAGAACATTCCACACTGACTTCTTGAAATAGGTTTTCAAAGACTTTGTCAGGGGTTTTTCATGCTCCTTCCTCTGGATTTCAAAATAATCACTGGAGTCCACAGAGTTCCCAAACACACAGAGACAGACATTCTCACAAACTGACCACATCTGATTGGTGTGGTCCTGTGGAGGGGTTGTCATAATTCCCAGGTTTGAAAATGAAGGAATCCTAAAGATTTAAGGTCTGGCTACAGTTTTACCACAACAAAGCAAAATTCTTCTTTGGAATAGATATTTTACCACCACTAAGAGGAAATGAGGATACCTGGACATTCTGTTTTTAATATTAGTCAAATTTAAAGACATACCTTCTAAAAAGTGGTATTGAACTTTATTATTTATTGGTCTTTATTATTTCTACTTACGTGTGTATATGTGTATGTGTGTGGCAGGGGTAGGGTGTCCATGGAGGCCAGAAGAAGACATTGGATCCTCTGGAGCTGGAGTGACAGGTGGTTGTGAGCTTCCTGATGTGGGTGCTGGGAACTGAACTAGGTTACTCTGGATGAGTAGCAAGTGCCCTTAACCGCTGAGTCATTCCTCCAGCCCCACCTTATTATTTTGAGACAGGGTCTCACTACGCAGCTCTGACAGTCCTGGAACTCACTATGTAGACCAGGCTGGCTTCAAACCCACAGAGATCCATTTGCCTCTGCCTGCCAAGTGCTAGGATTAGAGGCATGTGCCATCATGGCTGACTTTTATTATTATTATATTTATGTGTATGTCTGCATGTGTGTGTGTGCCAGGTGCCCATGGAGGCCAGAAGAGGTTATAAGTGGTTGTTAGTCACCATGTGGGTTCTAGGAAACAACTCCAGTCCTCTATAAGATCACTAAGTGCTCTGAAGTGCTGAGCTGTCTCTCTAGTCCAGGATATTATTATCAACTGGGCACTGGACTTTAAAAAGTGAAAAACAGGATGGGAATATAGCTCAGGAAATGAAGACCTGTCTAGCATGCATGAAGCCTCAGCACTACAACATCAAAAAGGAAAAACTCACTGAAAAATTCATGTGTTTACTTAACATTTTAAAGTAAAATTCACTTAAGTAGAAACGGCTCAATAATTAAGAGCATAAACTGCCCTTCCAGATGACCCAGTTCCAATTCCCAGCACCCACACAGTGGCCAACAACCATCTGTAACTCCAGATTCAGAGGATCTGATGCTATCTTTTGGCCTCTGCAGGCTCCTGCATGCATATGGCATGTATACATAAACACTCAGGCACACACACACACATATACATAAATAAATATTTAAAATTTTTTCCTTAACTGTCTTTGGCCTTTCTTCTTGCTTCCCTAAACAAAGTATTAGATTTTTCACATTCTTACTCTTTTTCATATTTTGAATGTTCCAGTGTGGGGGGACTGAACCCAAGACCTCATTCATACACATGCTAGGCTGCTAAGGTAACATCCCTAGCAAGTGACTTCTACCTCAGACTTTTGTCCTGGGGTCACAGCTATGTTACCACACCAGCTTGTTACCCTTTTTAAAATACGAAGTTACAAAACTCAGAAAGCTGAGGCTGGAGAGGCAGGTCAGCAGTTAAGGGTGTGGACCGCTCTTATGGAGGACCTGAATTTGGTTCCCAACACCCATCTCATGGGGCTCATTACCACTTTCCAGCTCCAGGGGTTCTAGAA
Organism: Peromyscus leucopus; assembly: GCF_004664715.2. Classification (NCBI taxonomy): domain Eukaryota; kingdom Metazoa; phylum Chordata; class Mammalia; order Rodentia; family Cricetidae; genus Peromyscus; species Peromyscus leucopus. The sequence continues at coordinate 8,242,684 of NC_051066.1, read as the reverse complement.
CCCTCTTTGGCCTCAAGGAAACCTGCAATCACTTGCACTCCTCCACTCACACACATACACAAAATAAAAATGGAATAATAACTCTTTTTTTAAAAATTACAAAGCTGTTCATAATATTGGGCAAGAAGCCCAGATCCACTTCTGTAGCAACTGAAGTTTCAGTCCTGGTTTTACAGATGCCTGCTAAAGCTACCCAAAAGGCTGTGTGATCTTTGGAAAGTCACATAATGTTCTCTGGCACCGATTTCATACCTGTTAAATAAAGTGGACAAATCTGGGTTACCTCCAGAGCCTTCCAGCCTAACACAGCATGCAACGGCCTTTCTACAACACGGCAGGATGAGGGTTTTGCATGAGTGTGCTGGCGGGTCATTATACAGGATCAGACTGCCTCTGAATTAGTTAATCCAACCAAACTTCGTCTGAAAAAAGAAAATACACACCTTGTAAGACTTTCCTGATTTTAGATGGCATAATATACATATAGATCACATAACCAATTAAGTTCACTTAGAAAACAATTTCTCATCTCTCCGCATAGAGCTGCAAAAGATTAATTCTAGAGTTTCCTGCTGGAGGTTCCATTATCTGTCAAGGGGGTGGAATTAGATGAAAATCCTGTTCAAACAAGGAAGACTGCATATTCAAAAGAGATGGCCCAAGACCCAAGGGAAGGGAATAAAGGGCAGCCACCAGTCAGTAGTCACTGCTTTTCCCTCCCATGAAACTTAAAGGTATTTTAAGATAAACTGCAACCTGTGCCTCCACCTACATGTTCTACTTTCGCCTTTGAAGAGGGTGCGGCTGAGCTTGCACTGGATTTTAGTCAGGGGAAGGGTTAGGAGATTTGCCAGTTTTGAAGATTGTGCACACACAGAGGAAACTGAGACCTTCTGGAGCCCCGGCTCACTTCAGTTCTGCGCTTCTGTATTTTCCCAAGTGGTTTGTGATTTTTTTTTTATTAGACAGGGTAGCCCCAACCAACCAAGGGAATTTTTTCTTCCTTTCTTTTATTTTTTCTTTCTTTCTTTTTCTTTTTTTTTTTTTTTTTTTTTGAGATAGGGTTTCGCTGTATATTCCTGGCTGGCCTTGAACTCAGAGATTCACCTGTGGATCAAAGGTGTGGGCCACCACTGCCAGCTCCAAGTGAAATTTTTTTTTTCCCAAGGTAGTGTTTCTCTGTGTAACAACCCTGGTTATCCTGGGACTCGCTCTGTAGACCAGGCTGGCCTCGAACTCACAGAGTCCCACCTGCCTCTCCCTCCTGAGTACTGGGATTAAAGGTGTGCGCCACCACTGCCTGGCTCCAAGTGAATTTTTTCAGTTGACTGTTTTGTGTTCAGCTGTTGTTGTACTTCGAGAGGGCTGGAGATTGGGTTCCTAGCAAACATACTGTAACTCACACTGTGAGTACACTGTAGCTCCCAGCCACCTGTAACTCCAGCTCCGGGGAATCTGATGCCCTCTTCTAGTCTCTTCGGCACACAGACACATAAATAAAAATAAACTAAATTATCTATCTACCTATATGTAATTACATCTATAAATATATCATGTTGCGTTGGAGACATTGCTCTGTGGTTAAGAGCACTTACTGCTCTTCCAGAGGACCTGAGTTCAGTTTCCAGCACCCATGATGTCAGGCAACTCACAATTGCATGTTAACTCCAGCTCCAGAGGATCTGACACTATCTTCTAGTCCCCTCAGGTACCTGTACGTGACACACACACACACACACACACACACACACACACACACACACACACAAATTACAAACAAACAAAACTTATGTTAAAAGTTTTAGGAATCTGATTCTGTCACAGGAGTCAACACACCTATACATTGGTGATTGCCTAGCAGTGGGATTCCTAGTGGTTTTTTATTGTGTCCTGTTCTGTTTAAATGATTACACACACACACAGACACACCACACAAGCTCACTTGCATACATTACTTGTGTGTCCAGTTAAAACAAGAATCTAACGCCTGGCAGTGGTGGCTCACACCTTTAATCCCAGCACTCAGGAGGCAGAGGCAGGTGGATCACTGTGAGTTTGAGGCCAGTCTGGTCTACAAAGTGAGTTCCAGGACAAGAGCTGTTACACAGAGACACCTTGTTTCAAAAAACTAAACTAAACTAAACTAAAAGAATTTAAAAACTAAACAAACTTGACTATCAGCAATTTTAATATACTTGTTTCCTGTAACTCCTTGATAAACAATGTATCAGGGACCTACTACCAAGTCCTCAACTGCCAAGGACCAGAAGCAAAGTCTCTACAGGGACTACAACAGAAGACATTAAGGCTCAGACTCTAGTGGTGGCATGAAATCACATGAGGCCAAGTGATGTATCACTTAAAAATTTCCATGTGATCCCCAGCTCAACCTGGACCAATGGCCATTTCTCAGAGCTCAGAGAGAGTAGGGGAGAAGTATGACACCTACCTCTTATCTGATTAGATTGTCCCAAAGATTAAATGCCATTAAAAAAAAAAAAAAGCCTAGTAGATTGCTTCATATGGACTCGATGAATCCTATTACTACAACTCTTCGCCTGGGTTTGTGGTAAAGGGCCTAGGATAATAATAAATCAAGGGATCTAAGACAAGCCAGCAATTTCTACGATATTACCACCGACGACAGGCCAGTCAACAGCCAGGGAGCGTGTGGCAGACACTGCGGGTTCCAGCCTTTGGTCCGGTCCCCAAGCCGGGCGAGGTCTTGCCCCGCCCTGGTTGTCCTGGCAAACGCTTCAGGGTCCTCACAGGGGCTTCACCGGAAGTCTGCACTGCACTGAGAAAGCCAACTGACAAGTCCCGAGGTGGCTAGCTCAGGTCCCTCCGTGCCCAGAGTTGCATTTCGCAGTATAACCAGCTGAAGGACCTCAGAGCTGGCGGCCGCGCCCCCTTCCAGAGCACTTCCGGGACGCCGCACTTTGACCCGGAAGTGGGTGGTAGAGGAAGTAGCTGGTGATGCTGGAACAAACATGGCCGCCCCGGTTCCCCTCGGCTGCTCGGGCTCCTACTGTCTGCGGCTGCTACCGCTGCTGGCGCTGCTGGCGCTGCTGGTCGACCCCGGCCTGGGTCGCGTCCACCACCTGGCGCTCAAAGTAAGGCCTGGCGAGATGGGGATAGGGACGGGGAGTGGAGACGGGGGCGCGACAGCTGCTCCGGGCTGAGCCAACTTCGGCCCTGCGGGGTCTCTAAGTTTGACTCCCGAGTTAGGGGTCTGCGCGGCCCTGTGGGGACGGACTGCGCGGTGCGGGTGCCTCGGCTAGTCTGCTCCCTGCAGTTTGGAGGTCTTGGGGAAGGGGCCCAGCCGCGGCCTAAACCCCAAAGGACTCGAGAGGCCGCCCCTGCGATCCCTGCTGGCTTCCCTGGGATCCACGCCGGTGGTAATTCCCTCCTCACCCTTACACAACTTTCATCCCAGTTTCCCTTGTCCGTGATCTCTGCCCCTCCGTGCGCCTGCACCTGGCGCTTTGAAGGTGTGTGGAATCTTAGCCTTTTCCCTGCTTGGTTTAGGGTGCTCGATTGACCGACCAAAGCGAGGATTCCTAAGAGGAATTCAAATCTCGCCTGAAATGAAAAAAAGAAAGAAAGAAGGAAAGAAAGAGAGAAAGAACAACCGTGAGAATTCAGATTCACCATTCCAAGTGTTTCTAAGTAGTGGGTCTTTTCCTTTCTGTCTCTATGCCATTGCCTAAGGGAGATGTTCATGACAGACCTGGAATGAACACTAGGAACCGCTATTGGTAACCCACAGTTTAAAGTTCTCTAAGGCTTACACAAAGTTGTCAGCAGGTTAATATATTTGGGAACAGAAGATGTCATTATTATGACTCAAAGCTTCGTACATTTCCCAAGTGTTTCAGTAAGTTTGTGGACCTGGACACAGCTGTCTTGTAAAACACCTTGCATTAGTCGTGAGGCATCAAGTCTTGGGAATGTAGAGTTTAAAGAATAGAGACAGACTCTAGATTTGAAACCTGGCCAGATCTGTACAGGCATACTTGCATTGCCGGCTTTTGTTTGTAAATAAAAATGATCTCGAATAAAGTAACTCTTAACCACAGCAAGACGGGTCAGTCTTGGCTCTTTTTGAAGAAAGGAGCTTGTAGGAGCTGTCCCCAGAGAAATACTTGTTGAAGGCCACATAACTTTCTTGGCCTTCCCTTGACTTCATAATCCTGGTGCAGCTAATCAGTAGTTTCCAACTTGCAGGTTAATCACTCTGGGTCTAAGAACTCCTGATTTCTAAATTCTCCCATTTTGAAGTTTACAGCTTGTTTTTACTGAGTACATAATGTAGCTGAGATGATAAAGCTTAGGAATTAGAAACAAAACTTGGAACAGGACACACTGGGACTATGTCTCCTGTTTCCTGTTCAATATTTCTAGTATTAAAATGCCAGGCACTTGGTATCATCAGGTAAACACTGGCAGTATTTATATTGGCCAGCCTTGGTGGCCATTATATACCAACCTTATATACCAGCCTTAGTGGTAGAGGCAAACCTAGAATAGTTCTGTGGTTGATTTCCTGTCCCTTGTGTCATCTTAGTGTAGTTCTGTGGTTGAGTCTCTCCTGTGCCAAATGACTTGGTTTTTCTCTCTTGCAACAGGTTTCCTAAGCTTATTCTATAATTGGTACTAGAATCTTTTTTCTTAGTCTTAAATAGATGACATTTACCCACAGCGGGCCTATTAAAGAGGCACGAGATAGTCTTGCTTTGCTTGAAGTCGGGAAGCATAGACTAGATCAGGTTTAAAACCCAGACTTACAATAACATGAAGTGATCACCAACTATCAGGAGTATTAATTGATTTTTAAAAGATTCATTTTATTTTTCTTTATGTGTATTTGTGTGTGTGTGTGTATATGTGCATGTGAGAGTAGGTGCCTTGGAGCTGGAGTGATAGGCAGCTGTGAGCTGCCCCATGTGGGTGCTGGGAACCAGACTTGTGTCCCCTGCAAGAGCCATATATTCTCTTCACTGCTGAGTCTTTCCTCCCTCCCTCCCTCCCTCCCTCCCTCCCTCCCTCCCTCCCTTCCTCCTTCCTTCCTTCCTTCCTTCCCCTTCCTTCCTTCCCCCTTCCTTCCTTCCCCTTCCTTCCTTCCTTCCCCCTTCCTTCCTCCCTTCCCCCTTCCTTCCTTCCCTCCTTCCTTCCTTCCCCCTTCCTTCCTTCCTTCCTTCCCTCCTTCCTTCTTCCTTCCTTCCTTCCTTCCTTCCTTCCTTCCTTCCTTCCTTCCTTCCTTCCTTCCTTCCCCCCTTCCTTCCTTCCCCCTTCTTTCCTTCCTTCCTTCCTAGTGCTGGGACTAAAGGTATGCACCATTATGCCTGGCTTATTCCTTACTTTTAAAAAAAAATTATTTATTTTTATTTTGCTGCATGTATGTCTGTGTGAGGGGGTCAGATCTTGGAGTTACAGACAGTTGTGAGCTGCCATGTGGGTGCTAGGAATTGGACCCAGGTTCTCTGGAAGAGCAGCCAGTGTTCTCAACCACTGAGCCATCTCTCCAGCCCCTTATTCTGTACTTTGTTTGTTTGTTTTGAGACAGGGTTTTTCTGTGTAGTTTTGGTGCCTGTCCTGGATCTCCTTCTGTAGACCAGGCTGGCCTCGAACTCACAGAGATCCACATGCCTCTGCCTCCCGAGTGCTGGTACTAAAGGCGTGCGCCACCACTGCCTGGATTATTCTGTACTTTTTAAAAGCAACTTTTTTGAGGTATTAATTTCTGTACATAACAGTCACATGTTTAATTGTTAGGTCCTTGTGATTACTCATTATTTACTATAATTATCACTATATTATTATTTACTATAATTGTTGCCTTCCACAGATCTCTTTTTTTTTCCCCTCACACAAATCATTAGTGTTTATTTCCTAAGTATCCTAAGTATCTAAGAACCTAAGTATCCCTTTCTCGGTACAAAGGGCAAAGAATTTGTCAAATCCTTTTCCTCCCATTGGATCTGGGAGGCTCCACAGGGAACTGAGAGCTGCACAGGTCATCAGAGCTAAGCTAATGGCTTTCAAAACAAACCAAAACGGAAAAAAGTGACTGTCAGCTCCCCTTTCTCTGTTGAAAAAGTTATGTTTTTAAAAATGTAAAGGAGGTTTTGAAAGGCTAAGAAGGTCTTTCTGACTAGGCTGCTGGCTGGAGAGATGAGTGGTGTGGGACAGTCCCTGTCCAGGTGGGGGCTGCTCACCTGGGGGGCAGGGCCTGGCTCAAGCCCCACCCCCACCTAGCTGAATAAATAACATCCCGTGGTGATGGTGTGCCTAGGTACTGTAGGAAGGTGGAGGGAGAGTGGAGCCTGTGGGTGTGGGCAGAGGACTTTGCTGGAGTAGTGACCACAGGGGCCTCCATGAGGTTCTCAGTTGGCCTGGCTGCCCTGGGATATGGGCCCAGAGAAGAGGCTGCTGGGTTGTGCCTGGGCTCCAGTTCCAGGAGGGGACAGCAGGTCTCTCTTCTAGCCTCTAGGACCAAGGCCAGACTCAAGACGGGGTGTTCGCATCACTGCTCTCGGGCTGGCTGCTGGCTTCCTTGTCTGGAGTACTTCCCGATGCCTGTCCTTCTGCCCCTGCAAGTGCCAGCTCGCCCATGTCTCCAGCTAGCTTCTGCATGCTCCCGCCTCTGAGTCACCCTAGATGTCAGCACTGCATTCTGACGGTCTGTCTGGTTGCAGGAGATGAAGTCCGAGTAGGAGGACTCAGCCTCCATCGTGCCTGTCCTGTCGCTCCTCAGGCCTAGTTTAATTTCTCTTTCCTGCTTGCATCTCTTCAGATTTTTCTTGATGAGTCACTGTGGAAAGTCTAACGCCTTGTTGCCTCTCAGAGCCCTCCACAGATCTCTTTTGTTGCCTTATAAATCCTCTTTCACTCCATGCCCAAGCAACTACCCTTCCACTTTGTGTTTTCACAGAGTTGCCCTTGACAGATACTTTATGAAAAATGGAGTCACATAGCGGGCTGGCTTTTGTCCCTGGCTTCATATGCATTTTAGATTCGTCCATGTTGTGCCATGGCTCAGTTTATCTTTTGTGTATGCATGTGCTGTGTGTGCGTGTGCGTGTGCGTGTGCGTGTGCGTGTGCGTGTGTGTGTGTGTGTGTGTGTGTGTGTGTACACATGCATTGAGATATTTACGTGTGTGTGCATTGAGATGTTTGTGTAGAAGGCAGAGGGCAGACTTGAATGGTTTTGCCTCCCATCTTGTATGAGGCAGGGTTTATTTGCTATTGTATCTGGCAGTTTAGATTGCAAGTTGCTGGGAATTCTCCTGTCTCCGCCTCTCATAGACTTACATGTTGGAATTACACATGAGTGCTACCACATCTGGCTTTAGGTGGGTCCATGGGATCTGAATTAAGGTCCTGGCGCTTGTATGGCAAGCATTTATCCACTGAGCCTTCTCCCTAACCCAGTCAGTAATTTGATGTTATTTATTGTTGAATACTACTCCACTCTGGGTGATCACCTTTTGCCTGGTACAGCTGGCCTCTGTTTTCCTGCCCCAGTCTTCCCAGTGCTAGGATTACAGGTGTGTGTCGTCCCATGTCCATCTAACTACAACGACTAGTCCTACCACCGGCATTCACACGCAAGTCTGTGCCGCTGTCTGTCTTTGTTTCTCTTGGGTGACACTCAGGACTGGAGTGCAATTGCCAGGCTACATGGTAGGGTTGGGTTTAATTTTTAAGAAAGTGCCACACCAGCTGTGCGTGGCGCACACCTTTAATCCCAGCACTCAGGAGGCAGAGGCAGGTGGATCTCTGTGAGTTTGAGGCCAGCCTGGGTTACAAATCGAGTTTCAGGACAGCTAGAGCTACACAGAGAAACCCTGTCTTGAAAAACCAAAAAGAAAAAGAAAAGCGCCACATTGTATTTTCCAAGGGGGCTAGTTTGTTTTCCATCCTACCAGCAGTGTTTGAGGGTTCCCCTCCCCCCACAGAGTTGGCAGCATTTGTCATTGTCTTTCCATATTTAGAGCAACTCAGAAGTATCCTGTTACCCATCTGTAAGTACTCAGTGCATCCCTGGAAGATGTAAGATGCCTTTCAAAGCAAAACTCAGAAGCCATTTGAACAGAACATCCTTAGTAGTAAATCAAATCAGGTCCACATTTCCTCTGTTCTTTCAAAGCTTCAGACTTTGACTCCATTCCACTTGTGACTTTGTATGCTCAGTGAACCAAGACGCTAAATATTAATCTTCTGAGGGTAGAATCTCCTGTTGCTAGTAGACAGTGACCAATACGTGCCACATGCTATTGTTCATTTCTAATGGAGAGGTGGGCCATGGTCCTTAAAGGTGCTTTTGCTTAGTTTTTGGATCTGATCATTGATCAGAGGTGGCAAACTCAGATGCTGTGAGAAGTCGGGTAGGCCCTGTTAGCGGCCTGGCTGCCGGAGGGCCAGTAGAGTGTCTACTGAAGGATGCTTACTCTTCCAGCTGTATTAATGTGCTCTAGAGATTCTGGGTCTCCCTTCTCTTTTCTTCTTTCCCTCCCCTACCCAGGTCGGGTCTCCTTATATAGCCCAGTTTGAGCTCAAACTCACCATTCTCCTGCCTCAGCCTCCTGAGTGCTGGGATTATGTGCCATCTTGCCTGGATAGTGTCTGTCTGTCTGTCTCTTTTAAAAGAGACCGTAGATGGCTGGAGAGATGGTTCAGCAGTTAAAAACATTGGCTGCTCTTCCAGAAGACCTGGGTTTGATTCTCAGCATCCATATGGCGTTCACAACTGTCTGTAACTCTAGTTCCAGGGGATCCAATGCCCCTTTTCTAACCTTTGCAGACACCAGGCGTGCATGTGGTGCATGCAGGCAGGCAAAATAGCCATACGCACAAAATCCCCTTGAAACAAGGTTTCACTGTGCAGCCCTGGCTGTCCTGGAACTCAGAGATCCACCTGCCTCTGCCTCCTGAGTGCTGGCATTAAAGGTGTGTGCCACTGGTGTCCAGCTGAAATTAAAATTCTCAATGTGAAATTAGCTTGCAGTGAATTCAGTGATACAATAGTGCCTGGGGATGTAGTTTAACAGTGGAACACTTGCCTGGCATGTATAAAGTCCCGAGTTCTGCCCCTAGCCTTGCAAAAGTCAAACCAAACCAGGAGCCGAAGGTGCGGCTCAGTAGTGCTCCATGTGCCTACCGTAGCCAAGGCTCTGGTTGCTGTCATCACAGAAACAGAGAAAGCAGTGTGCCGCCTGCGTGTCTTATCTACAGAGGTGTGGTAGTACAGTCTGGCGGTGCCAGCCAGTGAGCTGTTTAAGGAAGCAGCTGGCACAGAGGTATGCTGGTACAGTCTGGCGGGGCCAGCCAGTGAGCTGTTTAAGGAAGCGGCTGGCTGGGTGACTTTCAGCTTGGTCCAACAGGCATCACTTTACTCTTTCTCAAGTTTAAAGAACTACACTGAGCTATTACTCCACTTGCTTTATATACGAATGTGTGTGTATGGTGTGTGTGTTCTGGAGTATGGGCACCATGGCATATGTGTGGAGCTTTGACAAGAATCTTGAGTGTTAGTCCTTGCCTGTCACAGGACCACACAAGAGACAGGGTCTCTTGCTCCTCACTGTTGACACCAGCTCAGCTGGCCCATGGGCTTCTGAGCTGCTTTTTTGTCTCTTGCCTTTGGTGAGATGGATTACAGATGTGTACTGCTGTATGTGAGCTCTGGGTGTTCCAGTCCAGTCCTCACACTCGTGTGGCAAGCACTTTATCCACACGGCCACCTCCTCAGCCCTGCTTGCTCTTATTACTAGTTTACATTTGGTGGTGGTGTGGTCTGTCTGTGCCTCTGTCTATATTTATTGGGCATATACATGCGTTCCTGTCTGTGTATATGTGTACATGCATGCATGCATGACATAACAAGTGTGTGGCGGTCAGAGGGCAACTGTGGGAGTTGACTCTCTCGTTCCACCATGTGGCTCCTTGGGATCAGACCCAGGTCACCTACCTGGACAGCAGACACCTCTACCTGCTGAGCCATCCTAACAGTCTTTGTTAGTTTGGTTTTGCTGGTTTTTTTGGAAAGGCTTCCATAGCCTAGGCTTGCCTCATACTCATTATATAGCCAAGAATGTCTTTGAACTCTCGGTCTCATGTCTCTGCTTCCCAATTACAGGATTCCAAGCACAGGCTGCCCCATCTGTCTTATTTACCTTGCATTGAAAACAGTCCGTGTGGTGGGGTGGGCGGCCACAGGCCTGTGTCTTTCAGATGCCCCCGTCATCTTTCTGTTAGACTCGGGCTGCCCCACCCCAGCAGTGTGCGTCCCCCCACTTTGCCTTTCTCAGTGACTAGACACTGGCTGCTCATTTTCTCGAGCTTCACGTCTGTCACGTCATCAAGTTCTGTAGACTGCTCTGAATAGCTCCCGGTCTTCCTGTGTGTCATTACCACGGTTACTGATTCCTTTGGGCTACCCATATGTGTCCTAGCATTCTTCTAGTTCATGGAGTTTGAAATTTTATTTATTTATTTAGGTCACTAGAGTGATTTTCTTTTTTCTTTCTTCTTTGTTCTTGGGTTTTTTTTTTTTTTTTTTTGTTGTTGTTGTTTTGTTTTTCTTCGAGACAGGGTTTCCCTGTGTAGCGTTGGAGCCTGTCCTGAAACTTACTCTGTAGACCAGACCTCGAACTCACAGAGATTCACCTGTCTCTCCCTCCTGAGTGCTGGGATTAAAGATGTGCGCCACCACTGTCTGGCTTTTTTTTTTTTTTTTTTTTTTTTTTGAGTAGAGTTTCTCTGTATAGCTTTGGAGCCTGTCCTGGAACTCACTTTGTAGACCAGGCTACCCTTGAACTCACAGAGATCCACCTGTCTCTGCTTCTCGAGTGCTGGAATTAAAGTCGTGAGTGATTTTCTTTTAAAAACTGCCTGGCTAGAGTGATTTTCTTAAGAAATGTTTCCCTATGGTCTTGGGCGTGGTCCCAAGTTTGAATGCTTGGTCCCTGGTTAGTGGTGCTGTTTGGGGAGGCTTAGGAGGTGTGGCCTTGCTAGAGGTGTGTCACTAGAGACCAGTTTCGAGACTCCCTCCATTTCTAGCTCACTGTCTTTTGTTTCGTGTTGGAGGTTCAGTCGCCATGCCTCCACTCTGCCATCATAGACTCATCCCTCTGGAACCAGAAGCCCAAGTCAACTTCTTCCGTAAGTTGCCTTGGTCATCGTGTCTTATCACAGCAGCAGAAGAGTAGCTGGTACATCATGCTCCTGGGGTTGAAGTTTGTTTGTCAGGAGCTTCCTGGCTCCTTGGGAGGGACGCATGTGGACTTTGGCCAGCCAGACTCCTCTCCAGCGTTAGTCTCCCTGCCCTTCTTGCATGTGTGCACAGCTAGATGAAATTTTCCTCCGACCTGTTGCTTCCAGCTTAAGAAACCGGGGCATCCTTCCTGCAGTCTGTCCTCTAATCAATTACCAGTGGCCCTGAAGCGGCCAACAGAAATGCACACAGGGAGGGAGAGCTCTGCTTTCCTCAGAATCACATTCTGAAGCCATGTGACAGGTGGCGATGGTCAGCACTGTGAGCAGAGGTGTCTGAATGGGAGTGTGACATGTGCAGAGGTGGGATCATAGAGCAGGGGGTGTGCGGAGGTACTGCTCCTGAATAGTCTTAGCACACAGTGACGGTGGGGTGTGAGTATGTGGGGCCTACTTCATGCTTACACGGAAGGAGAGTCTACAAAGATTAATGTTTTGCAGTGAAATACCCTTGAGTATTCTCTAACCTTGGGTTCAAGGATTGTTTACATTTAATTAATTTGTATATGTGCATATATGCATGCAGGTATGCATGCCTGAGTGCATGTGTAAAGGCCAGACTAGGGTGTTATGTCCTCCTCTATCTCTGTCACCTGTTCCTTTGAGACAAGTCTCTCTCTGAACCTGGAGTTTGTATCTTGTAGGCTGGAAATCAGCAGACCTGGCAATCCTGTCTCTGTACCCTTCAGAGCTTTGGGTACAAGCATTTTGTTATGTGGGTGTCTGGACGTAAGTCCTTGTGATTGCAGGGTGAGTGCTCTTCACTGCTGAAGCAGCTCTCTTCAGCCCCGAGAAGAATTAACAACAAAAAGATGTTTAAGAAAATCCTACCAGGAGGGCCGGGGGCGAGGCTCAGATGGTAATGTGCTTGACTTACAAGCTTGAGGGCTTGAGTTCAGTCCCTAGCAGCTGTGTGAAAATGTCAGACGTGGTGGGGAGCAGGGGCAGGAGGACCGCAGGGACTTTGCACTCAGTCTAGGCTCATCTGTGAGTTCCAGGCAGTGAGAGAGAGGCCTTAGCTCCAAGAAGCTAGAGGTGTTCATGAGGATGAAGCTTGAGGTTGTCTTCTGGCCTTGCTGCATGCAAACACACACACACACACACACACACACACACACACACACACACCGTGTTAAAGAAATAGCTACTAGCAATCAAGATTGACAGGTTTTCTTCAGAATTAAAGAACAGGACCGAAAAACCCATATATGACAACACGTACCGCACAATTAAAAACTTTTAAAAGACTGGAAGAGAGACCTGCAGCCTAAGTTCCAAGGTGAGCTCCCAGGCTGGTGAGATGGCTCAGCAGATACCGTAGCGAGTCCAACACCAAGACTTCGTATTAATTGTGAAAGCTCAGCTTTAGCTTAGGCTTGTCCCACTAGCTCTTATAAGTTTAACTAACCTGCTTTTATTAATCTACATTTTACCATGTGGCTTTTCCCCTGTATGTCTGACTCCCCACAGCTCCATGACATCTCCTGTGTCCCTTGATTCTCTCCTCCCACTTCCTCTCTCTCTGCCCAGAAGTCCTGCCTGTACCTCCTCCTGTCTCGCTGTTGGCCCTTCAGCTGTTTATTAATAAACAGTAGTAAAGCGGTCACAGCAGCAGGTCTCCACACAGTGTACGAATATCCCACAAGGCACCATGCTAGCCCAGCCACCTGACTTCAGTCCCCAGAGCCCTTGTCAAGGTGGGAGGAGCAAATCAACTCCCCAGAGTTGTGTTCTGACCTCCGCACCATGCCCCCACACTACTACTACTAAGACAATGGTGACGACGATGATAAAAAGATAACTTGCCACAATATATACAGGACTTTCAGTCTGGAGAGGTGGATGGTTCAGGGGTTAGGAGCACTTGCTGCTCTTGGAGAGGACTAGAGTTCTGTGCCCAGCATGCATGAGGGATGGTTCACAACTCCAACTCCAGGGCATTTGACATTCTCTTCTGCCTCCAAGGGCATCGTCATGCACATACATGTATACAAGGACAAGACAGACACAGTAAATAATAAAAATAAACCTTAAAAAAACTACTTCGAGAAAAATTGTAATAGGAATAAACATAAGATATATAAACAAAGATACTTCATAACAGAGAAGCAAACAGCTAGCAAACAAGGAGCACAGACAAATATTCAAAAAATATAAACTGAGTTACCAGCAGCTTTATTTTCCCTGAAATTGGGAACTGTGAGGCCTGGCATCCTTGGGGATGGTGAGGAATAAGGAACATGGCTCTCCTGGACTTTGGAGATAGAGTTGCAGTTTCTAGTAGGCACTGAAGCTTGACGGCTACATTCCTACAGCCTAGAAGTCGGGACAGACCGCGCATGTGTGAGAGGAGGACAGGCACATGCCAAAGTACAGACCGCGCATGTGTGAGAGGAGGACAGGCGCATGCCAAAGTACAGACCGCGCATGTGTGAGAGGAGGACAGGCGCATGCCAAAGTACAGACCGCGCATGTGTGAGAGGAGGACAGGCGCATGCCAAAGAACAGACCGCGCATGTGTGAAAGGAGGACAGGCGCATGCCAGATGGTGTGGTTACTGCAGAGCCATAGAAATGGCTGCACATGGGCTGGAGAGATGGTTCCGTGGTTGAGAGCACTGGCTGTTCTTCCAGAGGACCTGGGTTCAATTCCCAGCACCCACATGGCACCTCACAACCATCTGTAACCCTACCTCCAGGGGATCCCACACCTTTACACGGATATACATGCAGGCAAAACACCAGTGCACATAAAAATAAATAAATCATTAAAAAATTTTAAAAAAAGAAAGGGCTGCATGCTCATGGGAGTATGTGTTGGGGATTTGTGAAGATGTGTGGGCTGAGGAACTACAAGAACAACAGGAAAATGTATCAGCAAAGAGTCCACAAAGAATAATACATTGTTGCTGAAAATGGAAGCTGCAGATCTATGTGAACATTATTTATCCAGCTTTTAAAACTGATACTATGTGATATTTATGGATCTGCATATGGATCCTTTCTTTATTACTTCCAACCAACCTTCTGGGTTTTGCCAGTTTGCCCAGGCTGGCCTGTAACTTGGGGTCCTCTGATGTAGCCTGACAAGTAGCTACAATCACAGGCAAGTATCACCAAGCCTTGCCAGTGACTGGGTTTTCCTTCTTGTTTTGAGACAGTCTTATGTCTCTCTGGCTGGCCTCAGAGTTGTTAAATAGCTAAGTATGGCCTTAACGTGGGATCCTCTTGCCTCCATCTCCTCAGAGCTGTGGTTTTAGATGTGTACCATGGTTGGTTTATGCAGAGGGTGATCAAAACCATGAAAACCCTCTAACAACTACACCCTCACTCCAGGGACTTTTGTGGGTTTTTCCCCCCTGGAAAAAGGGTCCCATCTATAGACCAGGGTGGCTTGGTGTTATTTCAGTAAAGGCTGGCCTTGAACTCATGACAATCGTGCCTCAAGTTTTCAGAGTAATAGATTACAGGAAGGAGCCACTGTTTCTTGCTTGGTGGTATAAATTAAAAACAAGAAGAGGGGGGCTGGAGAGATGGCTCAGAGGTTAAGAGCACCGACTGCTCTTCCAGAGGTCCTGAGTTCAATTTCCAGCAACCACATGGTGGCTTACAACCATCTGTAATGAGATCTGGCGCCCTCTTCTGTATACATAATAAATAAATAAATCTTTAAAAAAAAAAAAAAAACAAGAGGAGGACCTAGCCATGTCCTGCCTGAGGAAGGGGATGGTAGACTGCGAGCAGATCCGGAGAGACACAGACTGCCTTGTGACTGATGCTCTTTCCCCTTCCCTTCTCCCTCTGTGATCTGAGACAACTGAAATGTGGGCATCTGCTGCTGCTGCTGCTGCTGCTGTGACCTGCGGAACTGGTTCCTCCTTTCAGGCCGTGGACTGCATGGTCTGTGGCTCACATACTTCCCAGCACACCACGTGCCCAGACGGCTTCTATCCGCCAGGCAGTTCAGTGTGACATGTCATTGGTGCAGTTCAGGATGTCAGCATGCTTCTGTTGTCTTTTACTTTCAGATTTAGTTTAGTTTATTTTACTTTTCTGTAAGCCCGAATTTTTAGGACAACTTACTTTAGTAGGAATTCACATCTGTCTGTCTGTCTCTTTCTCTGATACAACCTTTTGAGATCTTACTATATAGCTCTATTTAACATGGAACTCAAAATGTAGACGAGGGTGGCCTTGAACTCACAAGGATCTGTCTGCCTTTGCCTCCCTACTGCTGGGATTAAAAATTTTTTAGAAGATTTTTGAGATAAGTTCTATGTAGCCCAGGCTGGCCTTTGGCCCGTGATCCTTTTCCCTCAGCCTTTCTAATGCTGGGATTACAGGTGTGTACTGCCACATCCACACCTGCCTTTGATTACTCATTTTATTATTTTTGTTCATTTAGTGTGGGGATAGGGCACTTGTGCATCATGAGCAGGTAGATTTGGAGGGCCACTGTGTGGGTCCTGAGAATTGAACTTAGGTTGTCAGGCTGAGCAGGCAGGTGACAATGCCTTTACCATCTTATAGGCCCTTATTTATTTATTTATTTGTTTGTTTATTTAAGACAAGTTCTCTATGTAGCCTGGGCTGGCCTAAAACTCACTATGTAGACCAGGGTGGCCTCAAACTGAGATATTCATCTGTCTCTGCCTTGCCAGTGCTGGGATTAAATGCGGCTTCCACTACACCTAGCTTTTAAAATAAAGTTTCAGTTTAACAAAATAGATTATCACATAATCCAGAACAATCGGGCTGCTTTTCTCTCTGGTGCGTTTGTCTAGGCTTGGTGGGTTGGTGAATCCAGCAGTGTATTCGTGAGGGTGAAGAGAGAGAGGATTTCCAGTTCAAGGTCAGTCGGGGCCTCTCAGGGAGACCCTGTTTCAAGGAAAAAACAAAAGCAAACAAACAAAGGGTACATTAATCACCAGTGTTTCACCGTCAAACTCGGCCTTGCTCATTGCTGGTCGTTGGCAGAGTGCCTGTGAGGAGAGCCAGGCAAGACCACACACTCTTAACACTGACCTTGTTTGGGTATCTGGGAATTGACTTTCAGGCCAGTGCTTAGGGTCCAGCCTAGCATCTCATTCGCACACTCCAGACAACACTCTACCTCTGAGCTGCATGCTCAGTCTGGTACAGTATTTGATGTCCCTGTGACCCTGACTTGTCACAGCTGAATGATCTCGTTTATTAACCTGTTATACAGTTTACCGTGATGAAGAGTACACCATGCTGTTCTTTTTTCTTAAAGCCCACATTGGAGATGCACACTAAGATACCTGTAGATGAAATTGTGGGTTGTTTGGGGTTTCTTCCTCTAATTAATTGCCTGGGGCATGTGTGTATATGCAGGGACAAACCTGGCACTTTCAACTCCTGTGAAATGCAGACTAGTTCAAAGCAAAATCCGATGCACTGTTTATTTGCCTGTGAAAGGCATACAGTGAGTAAGAGCCCAGGTGTGGAGCTCCCACCTAGACTGGGATGCTGGTTCTGCTTCTGCTGTGATCTAAGCAAGCTTTACCTGTCTGGGCCTGCTTCTTCATCAGTAGCCTGAGCAGAATAGCACCTGCCTTGTCAAGTTGTAGCGAGGCAGCATGGTGTTGCAGAGAGCTAGCTCCTTCAAGCCCTGCTGGGTCCAGTGCAAAGGAGGTGGCCAGTGGTTGCTGAAGGTGTTTTCTCTGTTGCTGGTGTCTAGCAGGGTGAGCTGGAATGCTCCTGTGGACCCCTCTGTTCCTGCCTCCTCTCCCTGTACCATTGAGGCTCTGCTGCCCTTTCCAGGATAGCAGCAGGGAGGAAAGGTGGGAATGCTGAGCTCCTACCTGGTCTCTCATCCCCTTGAACTCCTGATCCTCCTGCTTCTGCCTCCCGAGTGCTGGGGCTATAGGTGTGTGCCACCATGTCAGGTGCCAGGTGCTTGAAAAGTACATACGGCACAGACATTATGGAGCCTCTGTGAATCATAATTTATTTATTTATTTGAGACAGGGTTTCTCTGTGTAGTCCTGGCTGTCCTGGAACTCACTCTGTAGACCAGGCTGGCCTTGAACTCACAGAGATCCTCCTGCCTCTGTCTCCCAAGTGCTGGGGATTAAAGGCATGCGCCACTGTGCCTGCTGTCAACTTCCTGCAGGATGGTGGAAGTAAAAGAAGCATAGCCTTAAGTTTTTAAGTCTGGAGCCAGCAGGTAAAGCCATTTGCCACCAAGCCTGATGACGAGTCCAGGCTCTGGTCCTCATCCGTTGGAAGGAGAGACTGGACTCCTACAAGCTGCCCTCTTTTGTACTGTAATGTGTGAATACACACACACAAATAAATAGACAAATATAAGAAAATGTACATTTCCGTCCATGCTGAACGGTACAAAAATGTACCACTTAGTTATTTCCACAGTGTAAACACACTGTAACCAGCAGGAAACAATTAACGAGTGCCTTCAGAATTTTCTGAAGCTTTGCCTTCCCTCAAGTGCCTGGAAAGTCCCTTTCTCAGGGGAGCAGTCACCCTCCTGAAGGTCGCCCTCCGAATCCTTGCCCCCGCGTGTTCTGTGAGTGGGTCTGCTTCTCCCTGAGGTGGTGTGAGCAGGTTCTGGGATCTCCCTGCCAGCTCAGCTGGAGGCTCTCTCAGAGGACCGAATGTCCTCACTGACGAATATCGTCATAGTAGTCTCTTTCTGTGCACCTGCAGTGGTGGTGGGCAGGTGTGTCCTGAAGAACAGGGGAGGCATTCACTCGGGTCACTCTCTGAAGACCTTAATTCCACCCCAAAGGGCCAGGATCCTTCATTCTTGCTGTCCTTTTCCTTAGTAGGCCTCACAGTCCTGCAGAAGGTTACTTCTCTGTGGGAGTGGGGGTTTGCCTCAGGCTCCTCTGTCTCACGGAAATGAGAGTGAGCAAACGTGTTTTAAATGCCTAGCTGAACTCTGGCACCAAGAGAAATTCCCCGAGGACCAAAAAAGGAAAGAGGGAGTTGAAACCAGCAGATAATAGAAGGGGGTTTAGGGAGGGAGCCGGTGCCGTTCTGAGATATTGCAGGAGTCTGGGGAGAGCTTGGATTAATTAGACCATTGCTGAGGGTCTGTGCTCCAACCATCAGATCCAGTTGGGAGGGGCCAGAGGCTGCCAGGAAATAAAACCCTCTTGGTGGCATCGGTCCAATGCATTGTCTCTGGGCCATGTGGATGTGGCTTATACTGATCCCTCAGAGGGTCCCATTGATAGCCTCTGAGGCCTGGGAACTTCAGCTGTAGGGAGGGTCCCAATCAACAGCCTCCATGTCTGGGTAATTCTGACTCGAAGGCTGAGAAGCCAGCTGGCACAAACAGTCCACAGAATTCCCAGTAACGTTACAAGCTATGAAGAACCCCGGGCACTCGTGTTAGAGGGCTTTGCTGATATCCCGCCCCGGTCCTGGAATGTGTGGTCATGCTTGAGATTGGGACATGAGGCAGGCAGGGGTGGGCATATCCCTGTGAGCTCCAGTTTCAGCAGAGCCCAGGGTTTCCCCAAGTAGAGTCTGTTTCCACTTGACTCGCTCCTGAGAGTGCTTCTTCATTAGCTTTCTGTCCTGAAGGCCATTGTATGCTCTCATTTTTTTTTTCCTTCTCAAGACAAGGTTTCTCTCTGTAACAGCCCTGGCTGTCCTGGAACTCAATTTATAGACCAGGCTGGCCTTGAACTCACAGAGATTCGACTGCTTCTGCGTCCCAAGTGCTGGGATCAAAGTGTGTGCCACCACACCTGGCTTAACTTTAAAATTTTTAATTATTCTTAATTATGTGTAGGTGTATTTATCTGCATGTGGGTGTGTGCATATGAATGTAGGTGCCCACAGAGGCCAGAGTGAAGGATCCCCTGGAGTTACAAGTGGTCATGAGCCTCCTGAATGTGGTTGCTGGGAGCTGAACTCAGGTCCTAGTCCTACACTCCCCCTAACCACCACTAGTCTAGTCTAGTCTAGTCTAGTCTAGTCCAGTCTAGTCTAGTCTAGTCTAGTCTAGTCTCCCCTCCCCTCCCCTCCCCTCCCTCCCCTCCCCTCCCCTCCCTCCTTCCTTCCTTCTTTTTTGAGACAAGGTTTCTTTGTAGTCTTGACTGTCCTGGAGCTCACTCTGTAGACCAGGCTGGCCTTGAACTCACAGGGATTCACCTGCCTCTGCCTCCTGAGTTCTGGGATTACAAATGTGTGCCGCCACCACCTGGCTCTTTCTTTTCTTTTAAGCAGGGTGTCACTCTGTACCCCTGACAGGCCAGAAACTCTGTTTAGACTAGGCTGGCCTTGAATTCATAGAGAATCTCCTGCCTCTGCTTCTTGAGTACTGGGATTAAAGGCGTACACCACATACATGACTTGGCCTCCCCTATCACATTCTGAGTGCCTCTCTGTTTGTCAGGAAGAATGCCGGGAGAGTAAAACCGTGGTTCATCTAGCTGTGGAACCCCCATGTCAAGTTGACCTGACCAGTTTGCCCCCAGAGCCCATACAAGTGTGCTGAAATGAAGGAGCCCACTATTGCTTTCTGCAAAGTTTTGACATCTGTGGGATTTGGGGTTTCTGAAGAGTCTTTTTCAGCTTTTGAAGGCTGTGACAGCTGTCCCCCCCCCCCACCTCTGGGAACTTTGGCCATCGTGAAACTGGACACCATAGCTTTTCAAGCAAATGAACAGGCTGACTAACCAGAAATCTACCCCAATCTCTACAGGATGATGTGAGGCATAAAGTCCATCTGAACACCTTTGGCTTCTTCAAGGATGGCTACATGCTGGTCAACGTCAGCAGCCTCTCTGTGAATGAGCCCAAGGGAGCCGTGGACCCGAGTGCTGAGGCAAGTGTCTTCCCATAGAGCAGGGTCACTCCCAGCTCCCTCCCTCCTAGCCAAGAACATTCTTGGTGGTCCTAGAATCATCTTTACTTCTATACTTCTGTGGTCAGTGAAATGCTGGGGTGAAACCTAGGCCTTCCCCATGCTAGGCAAATGAACCACACCCCAGCTCTAAGCTGCAATTCCTTTTTTTCTTTTAAACTTCATTTGTTTATGTATTTTATATATGTGAGTACTTTGTCTGCATGCATACCTGCACACCCAAAGAGAGAATTGTATCCTATTACAGGTGGTTGTGAGCCATCATGTTGTTGTTGGGAGTTGAACTCAGGACCTCTGGAAGAGCATAGCAGCCAGCACTCTTAACTCTGAGCCGTCCCTCCAGCGCTGCAGTTCTTGAATACATGTATACTTAGTGATTTTACCTGAGCAGCGAGTCCCTCTTTTAAGTGAGAAGAAGCCAGGCCTGAGAACCATGCTCTGTGCTTATGACTTCATTTTTCTGCTCTTTGAGGAAGAAAGGCACGGGCAGTGTGAGGACTTAGTCTTTTTTCTCTCTCTTCACTGCCCTCAGATCGGCTTCAGTCTAGATCGGACCAAGAATGATGGCTTTTCTTCTTACCTGGTAAGTTGCTTTGAAAGAAATTATGTATATTGGTGTTTAATCCCAAAATATGCATGCATGTCTTTGTGCCACATACTTGCCTGGTGCCATCAGAGGTCAGAAGAGTTGGATCTCCTGGAACTGAGTTACAGACAGTTGTGATCATGTAGGTGCTGAGAGTCAGACCCAGGACCTCTGTAAGAGCAGTAAGTGCTCTTCACAACTGAGTCATCTTAGCAGCCCTTCCCCCTTCTCTGGGACAGCAGGGATGGACAGGGTTTCATTCTGTAGCTCAGGGTGGCCTCAAACTTGGAGCAGCTCTCCTGCCTCAGTCTCTCAAGTACCAGGATTACAGGCGTAAGCCACACGGATTGTATCCCAGACTAGCCTGGAACACACTATGTAACTGAGGCTGGCCTTGAACTCCTGATGGCCCTGCCTCTGCCTTATAGGTGCTAGGATGGCAGGTACAGTCTGACTGCTGTCCTCACTCAGCCCTCAGTGCCTGTTCTGGAGGTGGGAGCTGCTGTAACTTCTAGGCTTCACTGCCGGGAGGCGCGTGAGCCTCGTTCTTGCCACAGTGAGTGCAATGATACACACTTGTTCTTCCTTTGGCAGGATGAAGATGTGAATTACTGTATTTTAAGAAAACAGTCGATGTCTTCTGTCACCCTTCTCATCTTAGATATCTCCGGAAGTGCGTAAGTAATTCTGAAATCCTCTCTGCTGGCCCTCAATGCAGTGAGGGCGCTGGTTGCAGCCAGCATCTCCACGATATCTGCCACAGGCCAGTCCTGCGCTGAGTACTGGAGATGAGCTACAGCTGAGAGACACAGGGCCCACCAGGGAGGAAGACAGACGAAGTACAATCCAAATGACTGAAGCAAAGTAGAGGAGAGAGTGAAGACCCCCGCCCCCACACCCCCACCCCTACAGCCCCCAGCGGGAAGGACAGTTTCAGGTCAGGCTTAGGCAGCCTTCTGTGAGTCAGCTTTTCCAGGTGAATGAGAGCAGGAAGGGTGGCCATGACTCCTTGGGGATCAAATTCAGGTCCTCATAATTCGGAGGCAAGTGCACCTCCATGGCCCAACCACCCCAACTTGTATGTAACTTCTTCCTCTATCCTTTTTTTCTCTTTTTTTGCATTTATGTATTGTGTGATGTGCACATCATGCCATGCCTGTGGGGTCAGAGAGCAGTCTGTGGAGTCGGTTCTCTTCTTCCCACTGGGAGGCTTCAGGGCTTGACTCAGGGCCAGCCTCACTCCTAGGGCTTCCTTCCCCAGTGAGCTAGCTCTTCGCATAATTTCTGAGGAAGCCTTCAAAGGGTTCAAGCTAAGAATCTGTGTCCACATTGTTTTCCGACGGAGCCGATAGCAGCCCAGAGTGGGTGAGTTAGAGATGAACAAAGTCAGAAGTAGAAAAGCCAGGTAGGAAGCTTCTTAAAAAATACAGCACTTCGGGGCAGAGCTGCCTGCTCTGGGTCTCACTGCAGACATCTCCTCCTGGTCTCCTCCACTGTCACCGTCAGGAAGGCTGCAGTCTCCCAGGTTATGGGGTGTTTGAAAACTGGCAGGGAAAGGCCTGACTGACCCTGGCAGAAGGAATGAGAGCAGGGATTGTCACACCCGCCTGAAGTCCCGAGGTGGCAGGCAGGCTCAGGAAAGGGCAGGTCATTAGCTCCCTCATCCTCAGTGTTGACTCCCTCGGCAGTGGTCTGGGTGTGGTTCTCAGCACACGTGGCTCACAGTCACCTGTAACTTCAGCTCTAGGGGGTGAGAAGCCCTCTTCGGACTTCTCCAGGCTCCCGCACGCACATAGTACACACAAACCCACATACACACACAAACACATAATTAATCTTTAAAACCAAAAGAAGGGGAAGGAGGACATGGCTTTTAGACCTCAGCTCCTCACGCACCTCCTGCACTTCCGTTGTGTTGTAGGGTCTTCTGTCTTCTTCGGTTTCCCTTTCACCAGTTTTCTGAGCACATTCAGAATTCTAAAGGGAACCCTGTGGTGATGGTGGTGACTCACACCTTTAACCCCAGCACTCGGGAGGCAGAGGCGGGCAGAGCTCTGTTTGAGGCCAGCCTGGTCTACAGAGCGAGTTCCAGGACAGCCAGGGCTACACAGAGAAACCCTGTCTGGAAAACAAAACCACGAAAGGACAGAGCTTGAGCAGGGCCCACAGCAGCATTTAGTGAAGGCTGGAGTGCTGCTCTGAACCCTCTTTTCTGTCTTCCGTGGACATAGAGTCAAGGTCAGATCCCCACCAGAAGCTGGCACCCAGTTACCAAAGATTGTCTTCAGCAAGGATGAGAAAGTCCTGGGTCAGAGCCAGGAGCCTGCTGTCAGCTCCACGCCCGAAGTCAGCAAGGTGCAGAGAGCCCCAGGTAAGCCTGCTTTGGAGAGATTTTGTTTTCAAGAACCGCAGCCTGGCCTGTGTTGTCTGAGCATTGTGCTCTGGAGGCCACACAGAACTACTGTAACAAAGAAGCTTGTGGAAGGAAGAGAGAAGGGAGGCCTCTCCTATCTCCACTCAGCACGTGGGTAGTTGTCCCTGATTAGTGTAGAATGGTGCCTCCCAACTCCTGGGCCTCTGTGCAGCCTGTGCATGCCCCTTGGCTTCGCTTTATTCCATCCCACTGTCCTAGTAAATGATTCTGTCACTTGCTCAGCCTTTTCCCTAAAGTGATACATTGTCATCTCCAGGCTTATACAGATATTGGGGCATTGAATGTCTTCATTCATACAAATCTTCTGTGTGGGGGCTGGAGAGATGGCTCAGCAGTTAAAAAAGCTTGTTTCCGTTCCACATCAGGTGGGTGGCTGGCATCCACCAGAGTGCAGAAGCGCTGGCAGCTAACACTGGGATGCTGGATGGGTTTTGGTTTTATTTTGTTTTGTTTGTTTGTATATCTAAAGTGCTGGGCACTGCGCATGTCTACAGTCCCATGACTTGGGAAGCTGAGGCAGGAAAAGCACTTGTGCCCAGACAGTGCAAGCCTGTGCAGCAAAGGGAGACCCAATTTGGAGGGAAATGCTGAAATGAAAAGGCACGTTGGTGTTTTCGGAAGAGCTCCTGCGTCCTGGCCTCTCCCTCCCGAGGCAGCACCTCTCTCCAGATGTTTCTGTTGGATTAACTGTTAGTCCCTTCATATACGTTCTTTCAAGGTCATTTCCACTTATGTTGTTAGTTACTTTTTCCTAAATTTGTTGAAAGTTGATGCAAATTAAGAGTCACAGGGAAGAACTGGACTGCAGTGGAGCAGTTCCATGCCTGTGCTTTGGATCTGCTTGTCCAAGTCCCTGTGCTTGTGAAACAGTCTCTTAGGGCTGAACTACTGTCTTAGGGTTTCTGTTGCTGTCTTGACAACGGCCACTCATATAGATGAAAACACTTAATTGGGGTAAATTGCTTGCAGTTTCAGAGGCTCAGTCCATTATCATCATATGAGGTGGGGAGCATGGCGGCATGTAGGCAGACATTGTGCTGGCTACATCTTGGCTTGCAAGCAACAGGAAATCAACTGACGGAAATCCTGGGTGGTATCCTGAGCATAGGAAACTTCAAAGCCCACCCCCACAGTGACACACTACTTCCAACAAGGCCATACACACTCCAACAAAGCCACACCTCCTAACAGTGCCACTCCCTATGAAATTATAGGGGCCAATCACATTCAAACTACCACAACTACCTTCTTCAGGAGTAGTTTCCTAAGAACAGTGAAGCAGGTACCCACTCTGTGCCATGAAAAAAGCTGCTAGCTATCTTTTTTCTTTTTGAGACAGGATCTCATAGCACAGGCTGGCCTTGACTTCTCTGTGTAGCTGAGGCTGCCCTTGAACTTCTTATTCTCCGTCTTCCACACCCAGAGTACTATGGTTACAGGAGTGCACTAGCATGCCCTTACAGATCTAGGGTCTCATGCATGCTAGGCAAGCACTTGGCTAACTGAGCTACATCCCAAGCCATCTACTAGTTAGCTTTTTTTTAAAAAAATTAAAATATAATTATATCATTTTTCTCCACTAGTAATCTTAACATACTGCTACTGGGGGGACCCCCCAAAACTAGCAGCAATGAAAAAGAGAAGCCAGCAAGTCCAGGCTGGTGGTGCAGCTCAGGAAGAGTCTGCTTCCCCTGCACATGCTCAGTGTCCTCCCCAGCACCACACACAGAGTCTAGCTACCTAGGATTTTCTCCAAGGAAATTGCACCAATTAGGTGCTTGTTAAGCTGCCTCTGAACGTGCTCACTTAGAAAGTATGGAAAGTTATCCATGTGGCATCTCTGCAGTCAACATTATTTACACAACCTTTCCCTTGGTTCTGTAATGGTTAACACAGTAATATTTGCAGCATGCCACTTTGATTTGCTATTTCTGCTGCCCAGTAATTATGTTTGGGGACCTGAAGAGGTGGAGGCCATGAGATTTGTTTGTTTTGGTGATGGGTATTAGATTAGCTGGAGCCCTGTGAAATGGTACTGTGGTGTATGATGTGTGAGGTGAACTAGGCAGTGACGGCTTTTACATGTCTGTGCTTCTAGATGGTTCGAAGACTAGAAGAAGTGCAGTGGATTCCAAGGTAAGCATGGACCTCCTTCCTGCTCAGCTTTTCAGGATGTGTATGTGTGCTTGCATGTATGTGTGTATGTGCATGTATGTATGCATGGCATGTGGCTTGTGTTTGGAGAGACAACATCAACACACCGAAACCGTTTTGAACTTACATGGAGTGCTGCATTGCTGAGCACAGGGGAAGCCCAAGCGGTGAGGGTGCACCCTAAGACAGACCTGGGGTAGCACAGGTGGCGCAGGGTGCTGACATGCAGGCCATGGGAGGTTGTCTCAAGCCTTTGATCAGGTATTTATTGGAGCTTGTGGTTCTGAAAACACTGTGCAGGGTCAACAGGGTGATGAGACAGGGTTGAGGACTGGACTTGCCTAGAGCTTTGAAATGTGAAGCAAGGTTCTGTCTGGGGGAGATGGAAGCGTGGAAGGGAAGGGGAGAGAGAGGTGTCGCTGCATGGAGCAGAAGAGCAGAGATTTGCTTTGGAATGTCCTGATTCTTCAGTGAGGGGTCTGTGTTGTTTGTTTGCAGACAGGGTCTCCTGTAACCCAGGCCGGCTTCACCTTGTTACATAGCCAAGGTTGGCCTTGAACTCCCGATCCTCCTGCCTCAGCCTCCCAAGCTAGGATCACGGGTGCACATCCCAGGCCTGGCTTTGTTTGCTTGTTTGTCTTCTTCCTTCTAACCGTTTTGTGAAGGTGTGATTGGGCAACGATAAACTGTCCATATTTACAGGGGCCATTAGATACATTTGACCTGTCACTCAAGATGGTGGATGTGTTCATCACCTCCAAGGCTTCTCCTGGCCTTTTTTCATCCTGTGCCCAGGGAACAGCCACTGCAGTAGACAACAGTTTAGGGGGCCTTAGAAAAATGAGCCACACAGGACGTATTCTTGGTTGCCTTTGTTCAGCATCACCGTCAGAGTTTATCTTGCTCCTGTGTGTATGTAGCTGGTTTCTTTCCATGGCTTGCTGTTAATCTCTTGGCTTGTGCAGAAGACAGTGCTCTGATATTTAAAGTCGGGAGCAGAGGCTGGGTGGCTGTTCGGCTCTGCCAGAGCAGCATCCTTGGTCCCGCAGGAGCTGTGGGGCAGAGAGCAGCTCCCAGGAAGACTAGAGTAGGAGTAGAGTACCCAGGAAGGAAGGAATTGGGGAAGGGAGCTGCCTTCTCAGACAGGATCTCAGCTGTCTGGAAAGACAGTGAAAGGCTTTGAGCTCTCAAAGGTCAGCAGTGTTGGTGTTGCAGAAGGGATTTTTTTTTTTTTTTTTTTTTTTTTGTAGTTAGCTTTAATTTATTTTTACTTTATGTGTATGAGTGTCCTAGTTAGGGATATTTTTGCCATGATGAAACACCATGACCAAAAATAAGCTGGGGAGGAAAGGGTTTATTTGGCTCACATTTCTACACCATAGTCCATCACTGAAGGATATCAACACAGGAACTCAAGCAAGTCAGGAACCTGGAGGAGGAGCTGATGCAGAAGCCTTGGAGGGAGCTGCTTACTGGCTTGTTCCTCATGGCTTGCTCAGCCTGCTTTCTTATAAAACCCAGGACCACCAGCCCAGGGTTGGCACCACCCACAATGGCCTGGGCCCTCTCTTATCAGTCACTAATTAAGAAAATATGCTACAGCCAGATTTTTGGGGGGCATTTTCTCAGTTGAGTTTCCCTCCTTGCAGATGACTCTGGCTTGTATTGAGTTGATGTAAAACTAACTAGCACAATGAATATTTCCCTGCATGTATGTATATGTACCATCTGTGTGCCTGTGCCCCTATTGGCCAGAAGAGGGTGTTGGATCCTTTGGAACTGCAGTTAGAATGAGTTTGTAAGTCACCATGTGGGTACTGGGAACCAAACCTGAGTTCTCTGTAAGAGCAGCAAGTGTTCTTAACAACTAAACCATCTCTCCAGCTCAACTAGCTTTAAGTTTTTTGTTTGTTTGTTTGCTTTGTTGTTTTTTGAGACTGGGTTTTTCTGTGTAGCCTTGACCTTCCTAGAACTTGCTCTGTAGACCAGACTGACTTTGAACTCAGAGATTCACCTGCCTCTGCCTCCCAAATGCTGGGATTAAAGGCATGCACTGCCGCGGCCACCCAGCTTAGCTTTACTTTTTTTTTATTTTAAGTGTTTAGGTGTTTTGTCTACATGTATGTATGTGTATCATGTGCATGAAGTGCCCATAGAAGCCAACAGAGGGCACCAGATGCCCTGGGGTTAGAATTACAGACAGCCTAGGACCTCTGCAAAAAATATCCAGTGCTCTTACTCATGTGCTGTCTTTTCAGCCTCCCAGTTCTCTTTGCGTTTCCTAAGCTTGTCTTCTGCCACTTTTGGTCTGAAACAGATTCTTATGTCTTTTAGGCAACAGCAGAGAAATCCTTCTCAATTCATAAGAATGATGGGGCAGTTTCATTTCAGGTATGTGTCATCTTGGAGTAATGTTTACTCCTCTTTGTCAAGAGGGCAAGTCTTGACTGGCAGCATGCTCGTGTGATCCCTTGGCTGCAGGACCACCCCCCTCCCACCTGCAAACCAAGTCACGAGTCTCTGACAGTGAAAAACCTTGTGAAAGTGTAAGTGATGTGCCAAAGTTCCATCCCCACTCTGCTTCGGTCTTCTTGTGACCCCTCTGCCTCCCACGCAGGATGTGACAGAAGCTCACAGTTCTGCACGTGGAAGGACCTGTGCTAAGAGTTGAATTTGAAGGTGATGTAGTTTTAGAGGGGAGCTCAATTAGGCCCAAAGCCCTCGAGTGGCCAGCCTAGCCAGCCCAGCTATGGATTAAGTGTGGGCATGAGCTGTGCCTTTGTTAACTTGGAAGAGCCTACAGTGGCACACACTGGTCCCGTGTGGACTTTTGATCAGTTGTGACAAGTAGTGACTGATGAAGCCACTGTTAGATCTCAGAACGTGAAGCAGTTTGTTGACTTGAAAGGAGATGCTATGTTGGCTTTGGCTACCTCTGCTGACCTCAGCAGAACCATCACAGGCTGATGGATATGATGGAAGTGAGTTACAGAGCCCAGGCCGCTGCGTGCTGATCACCGCATGGCTCCTCCAGCCGTCTCTGTGCAAAGTACTAGAGGCTCACAAGATGAGAACGCCCCGTTTAACCTCTGTTCTGGAGGATCCGAGGCTGGTTAACCTTCTGCTGCTGAGACCCCTAATTCATTTCTGAGACTGGGAGCTGTGGCTGAGGTTGTGAGCATCTCTTTCTTCTTTACCTCCAGTTCTTCTTTAACATCAGCACTGATGACCAGGAAGGCCTGTACAGCCTTTACTTTCACAAGTGCCCAAGCAGCAGCAAGTCGAGGGCTGGTGAGCAGGTCTCCTTCAGCCTGAATGTGAGTACCTCGTGGGGACATCCACAAGGATGCTGTCCGAGTTAGACACTGCTTCCCCAGAAGAATGGGGTGGGCTCTGTGGGAGGTTTCTGTTTTATTTTGCTTTGGTTTTCGTGCTAGGGATGAAACAGGGCATTGTTCACCCTTGGCCATTGAGGGCATATGAAACCCCCTTTGAGAAAGTGGGGCTGGTCAGCACCTCTGCAGTGGGCAGCTACTTCTGCAGAGGACTTCTGAAGGAGGAAGTGTAGAGTGGGCTGGGGCGTGTTCCCCAGCCCAGACAGTAGTTACCACTGGCACACCTGCTCTCGAGCTGAAGTGAGACTGCCGTGAGTGTGTACTGTCTAAGAGGGATCCATCTTCCACTGGCTGCAGATTGACATCACCGAGAAGAACCCTGACAGCTACCTCTCTGCTGGGGAGATCCCTCTCCCCAAGTTGTACATTTCCATGGCCTTGTTCTTCTTCCTTTCTGGGACCATCTGGATTCATATCCTTCGTAAGCGAAGGTAAGTGCTCTGAGTGTGTGGAGAACTGTGTGTTTCATCCTGCTGGATCTGCCCCGGGGGAGGTGGCACTGGAGAGGCCTGCTGTCTCTCAGGGTGTTCCCTGAGACCTAGAGGCTAGTGAGAGGAGCTGCCCACTGTGCTGTTGGCTCACTCTTAGAGTTTTGTTTAAAAGGTAGATCCAAATGTTAGCGTAAACACACAAGCAAACACAATGCATAAGCGGAGTGTTGTCTTAGCCTTTCAGGGCCGTCCCTCTCCAGAGGAGTTAGTGAGGATGCCACTGCCCAAGTGGAAGCTTAGAGCCTCCCTGGACTTTCTCCATTGTCCGACGGGAGCTTGAACCTGGAAAAAACCTTCAGAGTCCACCTGTCTTTCACCAGGACCCGGGTCCTCAAAACCTGGGGCTCTGACTTTCTGTCCTCTGTTGTTAAGGGGAGTGGCTACATAGGTATGAATTCCATGGCTCCCTGCCCAGAAATCTTAGAACAAAATAGTGTAAAGCATTTTTACATTAAAAGACCCATAGACTTAGGGTGTGTAAATCTGATATACTGTGTTACCCAAAACTCATATGATAATTAAAGTGCCCTAGATACCCCTCCCTGGAGCACTGGGGCAGAAGCTGAAACCCTTGGTGTCTTGATTGCCTTTTAACAGACACCCAGAGTCTTGGATGTGGACATTGTTAAAAGAATCTTGTGCTGGGTAGTGGTGTTGAATACCTTTAATCCCAGCACTTAGGAGGCAGAGGCGGGTGGATCTCTGTGAGTTCGAGGCCAGCCTGGTCTACAAAGCGAGTTCCAGGAAAGGCGCAAAACTACACAGAGAAACCCTGTCTCAAAAAACCAAAAAAAAAAAAAAAAAAAAGAATCTCACATGCTGGCAAGATAGCTTAAATGGGTAAAACCACTTGGCTGCCCAGTCTATTGAGTTCAGTCCCCTGGTTCTGGGCGGTAGAAAGAGAAAACCGACTCCTGCAAGTTGTCCTCCGACCTGTTCGTGTTCACCACGACTCTCCCACAGCACACACTTGGCCCGTGACTTCTCGCCTGCCCCTTTCACTGTGCATCTTCATCTACAAAACGGGGGCAGTGATAATTGCCCTTCTTTCTGCCGATCCTCTTTCACCCTTAGCTCTGTCTGCTCTGTGTCTTTGCACCATCAGGATGCTGTGCAAATGAGGTGCTTCTGGACCCCTTCCTTGCCCGTGCTTCCTGGTGTTTCATTTCCCTTTAAGACTCAGCAATGGCAGTGTCATTGTCTCGGCTCACTTGGATCAAATGGTGACTACACCTTTAAGTCTGTGGTTAAGTGGGGTGACCTATTTTGTGCCAGTCATGCTTTTAACTTTGTGTGGATGTGTGCGCATCCAAAAAGATGCAACTTAAGCCACCCATCCCCATGCAATAGCCTGAGATTGTCCATAGGTTGGAAGTTTGTGTTTCACACAGTCATATGAGCCCAGGGCTGCCAGGAGTGCTCAGGGCACTTGTTACTCTCATAGAGCTGGAAAGAATGAAACATCTTTGTCACATAAATGTACTGAGGCCCAGAGAGTGGAAGTTACCTGACTGAGCTGGGGCCTGCCTCTCCTTTCAGGTTTAGTATGCCTTGCACCCCAGGGTGTGAGCCAAGAGGGCTGGGCTGGCAAGGTGAGAGGCAGCTGATGATTTTCTGTGTTTAGAGGTTGGCTGCTGTCCTAGGCTTATTGAGGTGGAGTTGTGCCACCTCAGAGGTGAGGGTCATCAGGGCCGAATCAGCGGCAAGCCCAGGTTGCCATGGTTTCAGAGCCTTTCATTGCTCCAGCATGGGGGCTTAACAGAGAAACCCAAATCAAACTTGCCAGGATGTGAGAGTAGGCAGTGTTGCCCTCTGGGTGAAGCCCACTGCCGTTCAATAGTGACGGACTGCTCTGGCCTTGACTTCCTTTTTGACCTTCAAGTCAGTCGTCATAGAACAGGAAAGTACCCAGGAATAAACCCAGAAGCCCGGTGTGCGTCAGCCTGTGCTGTGACCTCATTGTCACTCTGCGCATGCTCCTCTCCCAGCTGACCATCCCCCCTTTACTTCCTGTCCCTCGCCCACTTTCCCCAGCCTGGAAGTCACCCCAATACGCTGAATGTACAGTTTGGGACATTTGTATGTTCTTGTAAGTGGTGTCTGTGGTATGCTGGTTTTTGTTTGGTTGGCTGGTTGGGTTTTGGGGGGTTTCTGTATATGTATTAAATGTACAGAGGGTGTGGCCTGCAGATGCAGCTAGTGCAGTTCAATGCCAGCTCTCCATCAGCTGTACTGCTGTCTCTGCATCCCAATGCCTGGTTCTAGCCACACTAGTGTCCTGTGGGTTACACTGTCACGTCTTAGCCTGCAGTCCTTAGAGACAGGTCTACATCCAGGTTGTCGCTGTCCCCCTGCTGCTCTAGACAGTGCTGATGGAGCTGGTGAATCCAATGCCTGGAGCCCAAGGGTGGCCTGGAGTCTGTGAGGGGAGATGAATGTAGGGACGCTATCCACGAGGCTAGGAAGAGGGGACAAGAGCATGGTGCCAGCACTTTCTCCTCACCTGTCGCCATGGCCAGCTCCCAGACCCTCTGGGTTGGGCTCAGACATTTGCAGTTTCTGTCTTCCTTGGGGTCTCTCATTGTCTCTAGGACTGTCCTCTTTATTCCTGTGTGAACTGACTCAGTATGGTTTCCAGGGAGAAAGCTGTTAGCTGGCCATCCTAGCATGCTTCAGCAGCTGTCCTGCATGTCTGCAGTGCGTAATTCCCAGTTACTGCATTAAATTGTGGGTGGGAAATGTTGTAGGACTCTGCCTAAGTTACTTTTCGGTTGTTGTGATAAGATGACTTAGTCCTGCCTCAACTTGATATGCCATGGGTTGTTGACTCCCATGGGAGGCCTGCCCCTTTCTAAGGAGTGGATGGGGGAGGGGTAGAAAAGAGGTGGGGGGAGGGAGCAGGAGGAGAGGGGGGAGGGGAAACTGTGGTTGGTATATAAAATTAATAAGAAAAATTCAATTAAAAAAAAAGACACCATGACCATGGCAACTTAGAAGAGAGAGTTTATTTGAGGCTTACCGTTCCAGAGGGCAAGTCCATGACCATCATCATGGCTTGGCATGGCAGCAGGCAGGCAGGCATTGTGCCAGAGCAGTAGCTGAGAACTCATGTCTTGATCTGCAAGTGCGAAGCAGAGAGCTAACCAGGAATGGCTTGTCATTTCCAGTGACCCACCCCTTCCAACAAGGCCACACACCTCCTTGTCTTTCCCAAACTGTTCTACCAACTGGTTACTGAGCATTCAACCATATGGGGACCATTCTCATTCAAACTACCACAGACTCATTTGAGGCCATTCCTATGGGCAAAAACTGCTTTTTTAAAAAAAGAAAATGGCTTCATGTTTGTGGTTTGCTCAGATTGTACTTGCTGCACACACCTTTGATTCCAGCACTCGGGAGGCAGAGCCAGGTGAATCTCTGTGAGTTCGAGGCCAGCCTGGTCTACAGTGCGAGATCCAAGACAGGCACCAAAACTACACAGAGAAACCCTGTCTTAAAAAAAAAAAAACAGCAAAACCGTACCTGACTGTGTGGCTGCCTTTGGGGAAGTGAAGTCTTTTAATTCTTTCCTCTCTCTTTTTATAGGAATGATGTGTTTAAAATTCACTGGTTGATGGCGGCCCTTCCTTTCACCAAGTCTCTTTCTTTGGTGTTCCATGCAGTATGTATTAGCATTTGGGATCACTTATGAAATGAAGGGTGTGCATACTTGATTGGGAAAATAAGGTAGAAAGTGGGGCATAGGTGGGAGCCCAGGGGACAAAGTGTTTCTCGTAAAGCCCCTTGTGCAGAGAACTGGCCGTGGGGCCAGTGAGCTCTGCCTCCCATCCTACCTTCAAACCACAGTGTCTCCAGAACACTGGCTTTTGTTCTTTGTTTTTGAGACAGTCTTACTCTGTAGCCCAGGCTGGCCTTGAACTCGTGATTCTCCTGGCTTAGCCTCCTGAGTGCTGGGGTTATAGATGTGAGTCTTTGTGCACATCAGACACACTTCCCCTTGTTTCTGTCATCTGGAGATGAGTGTGCCCCCTGCCAGGTCATTCCTGGACTTCCCTCATTTTACTAAGCATCCTTGTATTCCTGTCCTTGAAGTTCAGTATAGTAAACTTACTGGAGAAAAAAAGCCAATTCTTAAAAAGATCAGGAGCCCAAGAACTGAGCTTTGACTACTGAGAACCGATACACATCAAAATGAGCTTGCCTGTGGAGCCAAGGTCATGGCTTCCCTGCTCTGGGGATCTGTGAGGTGTGCATAAAGTGCATGTGATTGGCTCTCCTCCTACACTTGGAAATGGAGTCCTAGAAGAAAGCAGAAACGCACTCAGCTATAACAACAGGCCATGACAGTTACTTGGATAATTACCCCTTTGGATTTAAGTTAAGAGATTCTTGGGAGCGCCCTGAGCCACTTTAAAATCTAGATGCCATTTAGAAAATGAGGACTGTGTGCCATGGCCAGCTCTCCTAGCCCTGCCAGGAATCTGCCTCGTAAGTTCAAATGCTTGGCAGTCCCAAGTGTCTAAACTTGGAGACTGTTGAAGCCAGGTCCCTGTACGTGGGTCAAAATACTGACCGGCTGGCTGCTGTCTTACTGTGACTTGCAGGACTGGAGTTGCAGGACTTCCAGATGTGTGCTTGGCTGGGGAGTGCGAGTGTTTGCCAGTGTGACTCAAGAGAGGGACCTGGGCTGGGGGTTAGGGTCATTGAAGCCTCTGTCAGCTCTCTCTGTTAAGTGTGTGAGCACACTGGTGTACCTGCCAGAGACTCGGCAATGGGGGAGTTAGACAGCGGGGTGGGCGGGCACAGCCCATCCCTCCTCCCAAGGACTCCGGGAGTCATTATTGCTTTACCCTGCACTGAGGTGCATGGCACAGCCCGCTGAAGCACAGTTGTCTGATTTCAGATCGACTACCACTACATCTCCTCGCAGGGCTTCCCGATCGAAGGCTGGGCTGTTGTGTACTACATAACTCATCTGTAAGTATACAGGTCCGCAAGACATGGCGGCAGTGCCTGCACCATGCAGTGCCTTACAGAGATAGAGGCTTAAAGCCTGGGGGCGGGGGTGGCTCAGAGTGCTGGCCGAGCTGTGTGAGTCCCTGTGCTCCATCCCCAGCACTGGGTAAACCAGGCCTAGTGGGGCACACCCACGGTCCCGGCCCTCAGGAGGTGGGGACAGGCAAGAGGATTTGAAGTTCAAGGTCATCTTTGATTGCAGTTTGAGTTAAAGTTTGAGTTAGCTTGGGTTATGTGAGATCTTGTCTTAAAAAAAAAAATAAAAAGAAATGGGGGTCTAGAGAGATGGCTCAGTGGTTAAGAGCACTGGTTGCTCTTCCAGGGCTCCTGAGTTCAATTCCCAACAACCACATGGTGGCTTACAACCATCTATAACGGGATCTGATGCCCTCTTCTGGGTTGCAGGCATGCTTCCAGACAGACAGAGCACTCATATACATAAATAAATAAATCATAAAGAAAAAAAGAAGAAGAAATGGGGGAGTGTAGAATCCCAGAATGAGTTGACAGGGTGATTGACAGACTAGAATCTGGGGGGCCTGGTGGTATCTGTGAAATGTTCTGTCTTCTAGTCTAAAGGGGGCGCTGCTGTTCATCACCATCGCTCTCATCGGCACTGGCTGGGCCTTCATCAAGCACATCTTGTCTGATAAAGACAAGAAGATCTTCATGATCGTCATCCCGCTCCAGGTACAGAACTGTGGCTGACTTGTCGGTCCTCCCTGGCTCTGGGCGGGGCTCAGCTCCAGGCCTGTGTGCAGGGAGTCAGCTCCCTTGGAAACCTGAGCTGCTTCTGCCGCTGTGGGCTGCAGATGGGGCCCCCTGCTGACTGCTGACCGACCTAGTTTCAGGTGTGCCCTCCGAGCCTTGGTGGCCACTTGGCCTTCAGACAGGGCATCCTAGATTGTGGTTTGAGAGCTGCAGAGAAGTGAGGGATACATTCTGTCATGCCTTCTGCTGCCTCTGGCAGGATGGTTCTCTTCATGAGTAGGCCCAGGCTCCCTGCAGTATTTTAGAACTCAGTGAGTTTCCCTGCAAGATGGAATAGGAGAGTGGCCCCATAAGGCTGACATTTTTAAACAAAACTTTCAACTACACTCACCCTGTGTTTGGAGGCTGTGGTCTGAGACCTGACTGACAAGGACGTAGCCCCTCAGCAGGCTGTGCAAGGAAGCGGAGGCTGGAGCTGAGGGCACCACAGCCAGGGACCTCTTCCTGGCTGCCTGGCCACAGCCATGCCTTTGGGGAGGGCAGCTCCTTCTGTTGAAGACCATAGCATGGGTGTGGCTGGCAGGAGAGGAAGGAAGAGGGAAATTTCCTGGGCGTGTCATCTCTGGCGATTGATTGGCTGTTGGCAGTATTCAGCAGGGAAGATCATGGGTTAGCACCAGACCTGTGACAAACCAGTTGCTGTAGATTTTTAGGGAGAAAGTAATTACCCAGAATGGTCTAGAAGGGCCTTGTAATGGAGATGGCGCTTGGTTGGATGTTTAAGGAAAGGAATGTGACAGGTAAAGGAGTAGCCACAGATATCTGTGGCACTTGTCAGAGGAACCAGACAAGCTAAGGTCTTCTGGTACCCAAACCACCAGGGCCACCTCTAGGCAGCTGGAGTTCCATACCTGCCATGGTGTTGTGAGTGTGCGGGACAGAACCTGAGTTCTCCTTGCACTTTGGGAATTGCCCTTCATATCTCTGGCAGATTCAGGCCATTCTGTCTCTTGACTCCTCCCCTGGCCTGAGCTGGGTGTGAAGAAGCCTCTGTCCTGTTGACTCCTGAAGGGTGAACACATGAGGCCACATTGACTGTCACCCCAAGGAAATAGGATGTTTGAAACTAAAGATGAGGAGTTAGTGTTTAGACAGTGGGACTGGTCTGGGAAGCTCTTGACCAAAGCCAGCGTCCTTTTGCCATGGGGAGCACCAGAGAGCTTCTGTTCTCTTTCCCTTTTGCTTCTCTTGTGCTTGGCATGGAACCCAGGATCTTGAACAGGCAGGGTAAACAGTGTGCTGAGCCCCGCCCTAACCCTTACCTGGGCAAACAGTGTGCTGAGCCCCGCCCTAACCCTTACCTGGAGCACAAGTGAGTAACTTGGTATTCAAGCGCGCTGTGGGGTGTGGCTCAGCACTGCCTCTGGGAACAGCCTCTTTCATGCAGAGTGCGTGAATTGGGGTTTGCATTTCTAGGCTAGGACTGAAGCCAGCAAGCACATCGCACTCCATCTCACCGAGCTGGGGTTATAGTTGTGTTCAGGACACCTGGCTTGTAAAGTGGGTGCTGGGATGCAGCCTCTGTGCCCCATGGTTGCCCGGCAGGCACTTTAACTGCTGTGCTAGCTCTCCAGTCTCCACATGCCTCATCTTTCTCTCTGCATCACAGCTCATGGATTCTCTAGAGGAGGTAGCACAAATCAGAAACTTCCCCGAGCCACAGTGCGTGCGGTCTCAAATAAGCCCGTTGGAAAACTGTTCATAACCTGCTGAGAGCCCAAGGGCAGGGCTAAAATCACAAGGCAAAGCTTTGATTGTGGAAATAGAAGCAAGACATGAAGGCAGATGAACCTCAGGAAGACCTGTGTCCTGTGCAGTATAGGGACCGGACTGGCTAGCCTATGTGAATAACAGAGCAGTCACTGAACTCTGCATTTCTTGCCGTCCCAACCTCAGGTCTTTGTATCAGCCACTTAGAACTGTTGTCCCTGAGGACCAAGAATTCTCAGGAAGAGCTGGGCCTGAGGAGTGTTGACATCCTGGCTATGTGGGATGGGACGTGCTACCTGCCCAGTAGCTTTTGAGACTGCCTGAGGCTTTGAGTGTCCCAAAGCAAAGTGTTTTCATCACCCATTGCTATATACCACCTCAAACTTAATGATTTGAGGCAACGCCAAGTAGTAAATCTCCATGTCTTTGGGCCAGGGATTTAGAGGTGTCTTAATTGGATAGGCCTGACGTGGGGCCTGGTTGCAGTCTGAGGGTGGCTGGGGTCTGGTGTGGGGGGCCATCCCACCCCCACTTTTCCCCAGAGTACTCGTTGAGTAGGAGCAGCAGGAAATACTAGATAGAAGTAAAGAGGGGAGAGAAACAGAAAATACAAGGTAGCCTCGGGAGGGCCTGGATCCTAATCCATCCGGCCCGACTGTCTCTGCCCTAGGGTATTTAAAGGAATGCCAAGGGGTGGCGCAAAAGACCTCCCCCAGCACAGCCAAGTGCAGACCATCCCAGACACCTGGTCCTCGGGCTTGTGGTCCAATCATCCTTTTATGCTGACCTGCTGGGTAAAGCCTAAATGGGCTCCAGCAGTCTAGGATATTGTAGTCTCTTCTGAGTCTGTGTCCTGGACTAGGAAGACCTGATGAGACACGAGAAACAGCTGGGGCTCCTTGGAAATCTCTTCACATAGTTTCTCCACCATTGCAGTTTTAGGGGGTCGGACTACCGTATGAGAAAGTCTGGCTTCTGCAGCCCAGCGGAGGGCCAGGAGGAAACCACACAGCAGCTAGCTACTTCACAGGCCTGACAGGTTCAGGGGCTGGCAAGCTGAGAGGCAAGGTTCTCAGAGAGCTGCTGAGGGACAGTAGCGCCCCAGCCAGGTGAGCACCCCACTTTGGGCCACTGTCATAAGAGCACTTACGCTTTGGGGTCTCATGTTGTAGGTGCTGGCAAATGTGGCCTACATCATCATAGAGTCTACTGAGGAGGGCACGACAGAGTATGGCTTGTGGAAGGACTCTCTGTTCCTGGTTGACCTGCTGTGCTGTGGCGCCATCCTCTTCCCAGTGGTGTGGTAAGTAACCTTAGGAGGGCAGCGCCTATACAGGCAGAGCGCGCGCAGCCGGAGCGCGCGCAGCCGGAGCCACACGGGCTGTCTGAGAAAGACAGCCCTGGGGAGCCCAGGCCTTAGCTCCCGAGAGGACTCCAGTAGAGCTGGTCTGGACTCTAGGCCAAAGGGTTCAGTTCTAACGCAGTCGAGGAGGGTTTCAAAGGGAGAGTGGTGACAGTGTAAAATGTCAGCCGGAGTCTGATGAGGGCTGAGTCGGAGAATCTTTTCTCTTGCCAGTTTAGATGGAAAAATGGGAATATACTCTAACATAAAACTAGGGGTAATTCTCAGGCCACCCAGGTTTTGGGGCTCTGGAGAGTGGCTTGCTCTGATCCAGAAATGGCGGGCTTCAGGCTTGTGCTCAGCTGTGTGACGGGAGGTGTCCTTGCTGTGTTCTGTGAGGACGAGGCTTTGTGACTCCTGGCAGCGGTGCGGGTTGCTGACCCCACAGCTCCCTGCTCGTCCTCAGGGACTGCCTCACGGCTTCTCCAGAGCAGCTGGGGCTCGGTTACTGTGGAGGGAGGGAGGGAGGTTCTCAGGCAGCACCCATTGCTGTGAGTCAGTGCGCTCCAGAATCCGAAGGTGGTCGGGTGTACTGTCCGGCCACCGTGACTGTTGAGAGCATGTTCTAGTCAGAGTCACCCTCCCACTAGGCTTTGTATAACCCAAGTATTCCTGTTAACCAGCTGCTGCTGGTATAGAGGAGGGCTGCGAGGGCTGGGATGGGGTTCGGGTGGCACAGTGCTTGCCTAGCATGCTTGAAGCCATGGCTTCCTTCCCCAGCACCACATAACATGGCAGTGTGGTGCATCTGGAGTCTCAGCCTGGAGGAAGTAGAGGCAGAAGGATCCTAAGTTCCAGCTCATCCTCTGCTATATAACAAGCTTGATGCTACATGAGGTCCTGTCTCAAAAAAAAAGAAAAAGAAAAAGAAATGGGGATGAGACCATTACCATGCAGTCTCCTCAGCTGCCCTGCCATCCTGCCTCATTACCATCAGGCTGGTCAGTGCTGCCGCAGGTAGTGGGCACCTTGCTGGGAAGCAGGTGTTAGGTCCTATTCTTAGCATCCATCATTGTTGAAACACTGAAGTACAAGGGTCCCAGATGAGCATTGCCTTCGTTACTTTTCTATTGCCACGATCAGATACCATGACCAAGGCAACTTATAGAAGAGAAAGTTTATTTGGGGTTTCAGAGAGTCAAGAGTCCATGACCATCATAGCAGGGAGCGGCAGCAGGCAGCAGACGTGGCATAGGAGTAGTAGTAGCTGAGACCTCACATATCAATCTGTAAGTAGAAAGCAAAAAGCGCTAACTCAGCCTCAAAAGCCTACCTCCCGTGACACACCTCCTCCAACAAGACCACACCTCCTAATCCTTCCCAAACAGTCCCACCAACTGGGGCCCAAGTATTCAAGTGTATGAGTCTATGAGGAGTAGGGTGGGGAGAACATTCTCATTCAAACCACTGCAAGTATAGAGCCACCAAGCCACCAGTGGTCATTTCCTATCACTTGGTCACAGCACTGAGAAGGTGCCCAATGGCAATACTCTTTATGGTGCACATCCTGAAAATGGCTGCAAGAGATGAGATGCTAATAAATACAGAAGAAACAGCATCAGTGGGCTGGTGAGATGGTTTAGTAGCTGCCAAGCCTAATGACCTGAGTTTGCTCCCTGGAACCCACGTGGGGGGAGGAGAAAACCAATACCAGCAGGTTGTCCTCTGACCTCCACATGGACATGTGCACACACATACACACTAAGATTTAATTACAAATAAATAGCACTACTAAATATCTGAAATACTTGATTTAGCCAGCTTTGGTTCAGCAGTGGCATAAACTGCCTTTATGCTGATGGCCTTCGTGTGTTCACTTTCTCATGAAGCTTGGAGGGTGGTACTTTGCTGAGGTCTTGGGAGTGATTTATCCTTAGATAAGAGGGTCAGCATTAGAAGAGGAGCCCTGCCTGTGGATCCTTGGCCTGCTTCCCTTCACTTCCTTGTCTGTCTGCTCAGTGCAGACTGTTTCCTCGTGGCTGTGAGCTGTGCCTGTAGCTCCAAGTCTTATTTTGTCCTGTTCTTTGAGCAGAGATTCACTGTGTAGCTCTGGCTGGCCTGATGCTCACTTTTAATCCAGTGTGGTCTTAAACTGTCCGCAGGGCTCCTCTGTCAGCCTCCTGAGCACTGGGATAGCAGGCATGCCCCACAGGGCTGGCTTCATGCATCTTGAATAATGTTAATGTCCCCTGCCTGGAGCATAGTGACTAGTTACCAGCACAGCACAGCCAGAAAAAGGCTGCCAGAGCCTGGCCTTTTCCAGAGCTACAAATCTTACCAAAGCCCGAGACCTGCCCAGCTGCTAGACCTCAACTTAGGAATCAGCAGTGGCTTTCTCTTGGGTCATTCCCCCGTGGCAGGGCTGCTCAGTGATGCTGACTGTCTTCTGGGGGACAGGGTGGCTGCAGGAATGAGTGGAGTTAAATGATGTGTCCACAACCTCTCCTGCTGGCCCGGATTCTGCCAGCAGAGGGCATCTTCACCATAAACTGAGCACCATAAATGGCCAAGTGTGGACTAGCAGAGACCTGTTGTTTTAGGGAGGGTGCTGTCCAGTCATCTGGTCCAATCCTTTTGGTTTACAATGGGGTTCAGGGCCCAAGTTACTAGAGCCAGAAATAGAAGAGAATGCAGGCTGCTCCTCTACTAACCTCTGCTCTCCGACTGGTTATTTTTAGGTCAATCAGACATTTACAAGAAGCCTCAGCCACAGATGGAAAAGGCAAGTTCCCTTGTGCTCCTTTGTGTCCCTCCCACGGCACTGGAGTTTGTCCTTCGAGAACTGGGATAGATTCTGGCTCCCCAGCACCAGCTGCTGGGGGACAGGCTAGGCAGGGCTTGTGGACTCACTCTGTAGAGGCATGGATGACTTGGTGGGGAGCAGGTGCAGCTTACAGAGACAGAGATGGTTGCAGAGAGGGGCCTGGGGCAGCAGCCCTGTGTCACTTCTGCTGTTCATTGTGATTGTGATATTTACCTTTTTAAAAAATTATTTAAAATTTTGTTTTGCTTTTCAAGACAGGGTTTCTCTGTGTAGCCCTAGCTGTCCTGGAGCTTACTCTGTAGAACAGGCTGGCCTCCCTCTCAGAAATCCACCTTCCTCTACCTCCTGAGGATTAAAGGTGTGTGCCACCACAGCCGGTCCAAGATCTTCACTTTTCAGAACCAAATCCCATAGTGAGTCTCAGGCGGGAATACTGGGCTCTGGGAAGGGTCAGAGAGCAGTGCTCCGTGGGTAGAGTTGGCAGCGTGCGGCATCCTTCTGCTTCCTGCAGCCCACTGTGTCCATGTTTGCTTGACGGGAGACTCGAGGGCCTAAAAAGCCCCTCTGCATTGCCTGCTGCCCAGCACTGTCTCTGACGACGCCAGGCAACTCTTACAACTCTGCGTTGCAGCGTGCGTGCGTGCGTGCGTGCGTGCGTGCGTGCGTGCGTGCGTGCGTGCGTGTGTGTGTGTGTGTGTCTGGTCTGCACCAGTTTATGGACTGGCCCACCAGTGGAGGATCGGTGCTCTTGGAGCTCGTGAAATGGCCCACCTCACTACATTCCAGAGTTTCATCACTGAGCACTTTGTTTTGTTTTGTTTTTGTTAGAAAAAATATGGGTTCATTTTAGAACATGTGGAAAATAATATACTAGCTGCAAATCATTTCACAGGCTTGATAATGTATATCAAGTTATTTCACTTTGGGGGAGTGTTTTGTGTTTGTTTTTAAAGATTTATTTTTCTTTTTATGTACGTGGCGTTTTGCCGGCCTGTATGTCTGTGTGAAGGTGTCAGATCCCCTGGAATTGGAGTTATAGACAGTTATGATCTGCCATGTGGGTGCTGGGAATTGAACCCGGTCCTTTGGAAGAGCAGGTGGTGCTCTTCTTTCTCCAGGCCCGCCCGTTCTGTGTTTTTGGTGTTGAGATTGAAGCAAGGCAGCATGTACTTCACCGCTGAGCTGCGCTCCCTCCCCTGCCATGTCCAAGTGTTTATTGGGTTGCATGGCTCCTGGCTTTGAGGTTTCACTTCAGGACTTGAGTGTGCTCACGGGGCTATTTGTGTTCTGTTCAGCTTGGACCTAGAATAGCCCACACAGCTGTTCAGGCTCCCGCAGCTCTGGGCAGCCCTGTATAGGAGACACTGCCATGACCAGAGCCGAGTCAGTACCCAGTGGCCTCTGCACACGTCCATGCCAGCTTTGTTCTCTCTAGTGCTGAGGTGCCGCTTCCCTGTCATGTGTTTTCTCTTGACTTCCGAAGGCCCGTGACCCCTGCCACCCCCTACCCATGCCCTCAGCAGCACATTCTTCTCAGCTGCAGCTGTAGCCCAGGCAGTTTGGGCAGCGTGCCACTTGTGGATGAGCTGATCCACAAGTGTGACTTCCCAGACCCGGGCAGAGCCCTGCCTCCTGCAGTGGCAGAAGAGTGTAGATGTGGGACTCTGAGGAAGCCTGCCTGGCTGTGTCGGCCGTTCCGAGCATGTTGTCTTTGTTGTGCTGTGTGTATTGTACTAAAAGGTGACTTAGTGCTCTTGTAACTTAATGCATAGGGGCTTCCTCAGTGTGTTCAGATGGGGCAGTTGATGTTTTTAAATTTATTTAGTTTATGTGTCTTGTTCTGCCTGCAGATAGGCTAGACACCAAGAGTGAGTTATAGATAGCTGTGAGCTGCCATGTGGGTGCTCCTAACTGCCAAGCCGTCACTCCGGCCCCCTCCTTCTTTTCTGTTTCTGTGTATGTTTTTTGAGACAGGTCTCATTGGGCAGGGCTGGCTGGCCTGTCTCCTAGAGCCTTGTTCCTTGCATGTTTTGGTGTTTCTAAATGAGCATCCACCATCTTCCTTCTGCTGCTTATCCTTCTGGCCTCTGCCGGGTAGCCTTGCCCATTTGGTCCTCCATCTTGTCTCGAGGTCCTGAGTGTGACTGGAGATTGGTCTCTGACGATTCACCACACTGATCTTAGCTGACGATGACATGAAGGGCATGGCCTATGGCAGATAGCACAACAGGCTGTGTGATGACGAAAGCTCACAGAGAGGTTATTTTCTGTCTAGAGCAGTGCTTCTCAACCTTCCTGATGCTGTGACCCCTAAGACAGTTCTCATGGTGTGCTGATCCCAGCCATAATATTGTTTTCATTGTTACTTCATTACTAATTTTGCTACTGTAGAGTTGTAAATATCTGATATGCAGATAGTTTTAGGCCACTACTGTGAAGGGATCACAGACTCACAGGTTGAGAGCCATTGGTCTAGACCAGGAGCACATGAGGTCTTCTTCCACCAGGTGGCAGTGTGAGACTTCTTCAGTTGTAAAAGCAGTCTTGCATCCCACCCATGAGGAAGGGCAAGAGACAGGATGGGGGAGTCTGCTCTGTGGGATGGTTTTGAGCTGATCCACAAGTGTGTACTTCACTCTGGTCTTTGAAAAGTAACTTCCAGAGTCAAAGAAGCCATGTTCCCTCAGTGGAAACCGTCACAGAGAAGCATGGGACCGGCATTCCGCTCGCTGGTCAGTGTCACCACAGTACAGCCCTGCCTAAGTCCTCCAGATCTTTGGTCACCCCTGTGGGAAGGTCTGCCCCAGGATCTGGAGGC
Source organism: Peromyscus leucopus (assembly GCF_004664715.2). NCBI lineage: Eukaryota > Metazoa > Chordata > Mammalia > Rodentia > Cricetidae > Peromyscus > Peromyscus leucopus. Next base: position 8,199,000 of record NC_051066.1, on the reverse strand, counting down.
ATGTGGTCAGATGGAGCAGGTGTCTCACTGTCTCTCCTCAGCTCATCACCCGTTGATCCGCCCCGGCCCCGGCAGTGACTGGGCGTGTGCGGTGCAGCGCAGGCTGAGCAGGCAGGGGAATGCTGTCTGGCATGGCTTCCAGGGTGTGTGTTGGGCTCGTGCACCCTTTGTCTCTGCATTCCCTTCGGTTGAACTTGAGGGAGAACAAAGGAAATGGTTAAGAGAAGCAGCCCACGCCCTGCCTGTTGCTTTTCCGCCACACACTGAGGGTTCTCTCGGGTCATCTCTCATTGCAGTCTGTGGCCTTTAGGGGCACGGTGGGTGCCCATGCTCCAGCCTCCTGCCAAGATCTGCTGGCTGCTTGGCCCTGGACCCTGCAGCCCAATTCCTCCTCTCTCCAGTTCTCTCTCTGGCATCATTACCTGGCTTGGGAATATTCTGCATAACTTGACGGATGGGCCCTACCTCTAGTCATCTGGTTTTTTGTCTTCTGTTCCTGAGGGAAAAGCAGAAGAAGTATTCTAAAGAGCCTTCCATTTTACATGTGCTTCAGAAACGTGGTGTGATTGGATGGCTGCAGGCCTCATTCTCAAGGGCCAGTGGAGGCGTGGCCTCGTTCTGAATGGCTGCCATGGTCAGAAAGGAACCTTGGCCGTAGGACATCATTTTGGCACTCCCAGGGTTCTTTGGGTCACATTGGCTTCAAGTCCAACATTATAGTGTCTCAGTCACTGTTCTGTGAAGAGACACCATGACCACAGCAACTCTTATAAAGAAAACATTTAATTGAGTGCTTACTTACAGTTTCAGAGTTTTAGTTCGTTATCATCATGGCAGGGTGGCAGTCCTGGCAGCATGGTGCTGGAGAAACAGCTGAGAACGATGGATATCCTGATCCACAGGCACAGAGAGCCTGAGCTGCCATGGGTGTGGGAAACCTCAAAGTCCACCCTAGTCACACACTTCCTCCAACAAGGTCACGTCTGTGTGAGCCTGTGGGAGCCGTTCTTACTCAGACTACCACACGGAGCTGTGTGCTCTGCTCTGGGCGCCTCACTGATGTGCAGAAGTGTCGCCAGGTCAAATAGTGACGCCTGCGTGGGATCAGGGAGGCAGCCCCACCCCACAGCAACCACCGAGTTCTTTATCTATTTTATTATATTTTACTTCCTATGCAAGGGTGTTTTGCCTGTGAATGTGTATGTACACCATATGCCTGGTGCCCTTGAAGGCCAAAATAGAGCAACAGATCCCCTGGAACTGGAGTTACTGCTGTGGAATGTCTTTCTGTATGCTGTGAATATGTGTTGCTATGATTGGTTAATAAAGAAGCTGCTCTGGCCTGTGGTGAGCCAGGTTATAGCCAGGCAGGAAATCTAAGACAGAGACGGGAAGAAGAAAGGAGAGGCAGGAGAGACGCCAGCCTGCCACCCAAGGAACAACATGCCAGTACTGACCGGTAAAGCCACGGAAAATGTAGCAAAACATAGATTAATAGAAATGGGTTAATTTAAGAAATAAGAGCCAGCTAGCAAGAGGCCTGCCATAGACCATACAGTTTGTAAATAATTTTAAGCCTCTGAATGACTATTTTATAAGCGACTGTGGGACTGTGTGGCTGGGCGGGAGCAGAGAAAACTTACGACTACAAGTCCCAGACTCTGAACTAGCACATGGATGCTAGAGTCAAGCTCAGGTCCTCTTCAGGAGTAGGGAGTGCTCTTAACCTCAGAGTCATCTCTCCAGCCAAGCCACCAGATTCTTCACTGGCACCTACTTGTAGGGTGGCCCAGGTTCGTGTCCTTTCAGAATGTCTGGGATGATACAGCAAGCACTTGTGTCAAGTTTCAGGCCCAAGTGCCTGTCTTTATATCCAGAGTGGAAAAATGGAAGAAGGTACACTTGGTACTGCGGTGTGGTGGGTCACAAGAAAGGACAGCCGTGTCACTCAGAAATGAGTGAAGTGAACATGTCACAGGAAACAGTGGGCAGTGTTTATTGCCAGAATGCAAGTTGTGCTTTTCAGTACAAAGAACAGCACAGGAGAGCTCACAGCTGCCACAGGAACATGAGTTTCCTAGTTCTTAAAACCCTCCAGGGTGTGCAGAGGGAGCGCTACCAGTGTGGGATTGTTTAAGAAATGCTTCAGTGTTTGCGAGAGCAGTGCCAGTCACTGAAACGCTGTGCTCCACCTGATGCATGGCATCACCCTGTTCACCTGGCAGGGAGCTCACAGGCAGGCAGACGGGCAAAACTCAAAAGGCAGAATCTGGGCCTGTGAGGCCTAACAACAGTGAGGAAAGTTCCTCACTCCCAGGACACTTGTGTTTATTGGAGATGTCTGCTGGCCGCAGTTGTCTCCTGGCAAGGAGCTGTTTTATTTGTGTATGTAGATGAAAAGCCTTCAGTGTGTTTCTTCTTGTTTTTACTCTAGCTCTTCACAGCGCTTCTCTGGGCAGTCGATAGCTTGAGCGTTTAGAAGGCTACAGACCTCCTGTGTCCACTAAAGTTGTTGTTTGGTTTTCATTCCAATCTCTCTATGTGCTTGTGCACACCATGACATGCAGGTGTCGTCTTGGTGCTGGTAACCCCAGACCAGGGAGCAGCACTGGTATTGTAGATGGGCATGCCGCCGTAGCCAGCTTTCATGAGGTCTGGGGACTCTTAACCTCAAGGCCTCCAGCTCATTCAGCAGGTGCTTACCTGCCCAGCCAGCCCCAGCCCCAGGTGTTTTTGAGTCAGGATTATGCTGTAGCCCAGGCTGACATAGATTTCATTCTGTAGCCCAGGTTGGTCCAGAACTCAATGAGGATCCTTCTACCTCAGCTGCACAGGTGCTGGGATTACAGGTGTGAGTAGCACATCGGGCTATGTGAAGCTCTTTGTGTGATTTGTGGAGCTCATGTCCACCAACTTTGAGATGAGTTTAAGTCTCACCCTGTGTGCTGTGATTTGAATAGGAGCACAGCGTGATTGCGATGTGAGACTCCCTGCTTAGATCTTTCCTGGGGAGTCTTAAACATCTAGTCACCTGAGATGAAGAGGTCATAGGAAAACCAAAGAAACAGTTCAGTCCAGTATGGTGAGCCAGCTACTTTATTGGAATTATGCAGAAAAGCTTGGGCGGCTTCCCAGCACCAGTATCACCAAGAAGTCCCTCCCAGTCTTATTTAAGATAGCAGTATGAGAACTGGAACAAATAGTGATATTTTAGTAAACTTTCGGTTTGCATTTCACTAGTCATTAGTGATGCTATACGTATTTCCAAGAGCTTATTGGCCACTAGTATATCTTCTTTGGAAAATGTCATTTCAAGTCGTTTGCTCATGTTTTCACTGGATCATGCTGTCCTCCCAAGGATCCATGTCCTTGGTGTGATGCCCAAGAGATGGAACCTTTAGGAGATGGTCCTAGTAGAAGGTGACCAGGTGCACACAAGGAATGGCCTGCTCTTCTAGGGAGTGTGTTTTCAGTTTCACAGAAACACAGTATGTGGGTTTCTTTTGTTGTTGTTGATGGGAAAACGGCGCTGGTTGGTTGGCGGAAAAGTCACGGGCCACGGCAGAACCCAATGTTAGAAAGAGCTTTATTAGAAAGAAGCCAAGCCTAGAGAAACAGGAAGAGAGAGAGAGGCGCAGAGAGGAAGCACAGAAAGAAGAGCGCAGAGAGAGAGCGTGGGGTCCGTGTCTGGCTTTTTAAGGCAGGGACTGTGTGACCACGCAGCCTGCACCCCGCTGATGACATAAGATGTTAGACCCGCAAGAGTGAGAGCAGGATCCTAACAGTTGTTTAACATTTATTTGTCTGTCTACATGTATGTGCCATGGCACATGTGCAGGGATCAGAGGAAGTTGTATGGGAGTCCGTTCTCTCCTTCTTCCTTGTGGATCCTGGGGATTGAACTCAGGTCATCAGGTGTCTGCAGATGCCTCCTACCCACTCCTGCGGGTGCCACATACTATGGGTACAGTCGCTTGGGTATGAAGTTACCTGGGTAGCTGGGACTTACTTTCACATATTATCAAAGGGTTCAGATGCCCACTGAGCCATCTTGCTGGCCCCAGAACACAGTGTTAAAAGTCACCCGACACCCCTTGAATGCCTTTCCTGCCTGCATTATTCACCACTGGTATGTGCTGCCTCCATTTTGAGCCATGTACCAGAAGGTGTGGTGTCAGACTGACCTCCAGATCGAAGAGCTACAGAACCTCTTGTCTTTAGTTCCAGCTTCGTGCCGCACAGTGGGAGGTTGTTTGTGCTTTGGTTGTTGATACAGGGTTTTCTGGTTTTCCTAGACAGGTTACTACCATTGCACCCTTGCGGCAGCCGCAGCCAGTCTGTGTTGTGAATACGCAGCAGGGACATGAGAGCACAGTGATTGCCATTCTGGAACTCGACTGGCCATTCCAAGCTTATGGGAGGAAGTTGAATGATAGGTGCTGCTGGAGCAAGCCATTGGCTGCTTCCGGGAACTAGATCATGTTGCTATTTATTTTATTTAATTTTAAGTGTGTGTGTGTGTGTGTGTGTGTGTGTGTGTGTGTGTGTTTGCGTGTGCATGTGCATGTACCTATGGGTATCAGATAAGTGCAGATGCCCCTGGAGCTAAGTTACAGGGTGTTGGAGCTGCCTGATGTGGATGCTGGGAATCGAATCCTCTGCAAGAGCAATGCACTCTTAAGGGCTGAGTGATTGCTCCAGCTCTCAAACTGCTATCTCAACTTTTTTTTTTTTTTTTTTAAGAAACATCTGTATCCCAGGCTAGCCTCGACTCAACTGTGTAGCCAGGATTGACCTTGACCTTCTGAGCCTTCTGCCTCTATCACCTCCCATGTGCTGTGATTACAGACATGTACCAGCACACCCAGTTTGATGGGTGCTGAGGATCAAACCCAGAGTTTTGTGCACACTAGCCAGCCTTAACAACTCAGCTGTCCCCATGTTTTTATAAGTAAAATTGTGTTTGACTCTCGTGATCGTCTATTGATGGCAGAGCTGAGTAGTCACAGATTTGGGGGTCCACGGAGCCTCACAGCTGCTATCCTGCCCTGCACAGGCAGTTTGCCACCCCCAGCTACTCTAGACATTTAAGAGATGGCATGTTCCAGACCACGTATAACGTGCACTAGTACTGACTGCTGGCCTGTCCTTGTACTTCCACATAAGTACAAGGCTGCTTTTAAGTGTTTGCTGGACTTCAGCTCGGCAGCCAGAGCTTTGCTCTTCAAGCCTCAGGCTGCTCTCCTGGACTTGACTGCCTTGCCTGTCATGTGGGGACTTGATACTTTTCTTTAGCCAGTTGGTGTCTCATGGGGGACTATGGACTTCTCCTTAACTAGTTAGTGTCTGGTGGGGGCTGTGGAGTTCTCCTTAACTAGTTAGTGTCTGGTGGGGGCTGTGGAGTTCTCCTTAACTAGTTAGTGTCTGGTGGGGGGCTGTGGAGTTCTCCTTAACTAGTTAGTGTCTGGTGGGGGCTGTGGAGTTCTCCTTAACTAGTTAGAGTCTGGTGGGGGACTGTGGACTTGTCCTTAACTAGTTAGAGTCTGGTGGGGGACTGTGGAGTTCTCCTTAACTAGTTAGAGTCTGGTGGGGGACTATAGACTTCTTCCAGACGCCCTTGAGCGTGGGACGGAGCTCTGGCTTTAGTGGGTTTGTAAGCACATGATTCCCCAGTTCTTTCGCTTCAGTGGCCCCTTGCAATAGGCTTGTCCAGCCTCAGTTTCCACTTTCAAGCAGGAGCCATGATGCTGTGGGCAGTGACTGAGAGCTGTTACCAGAGGAAGCGTAGAGCCTCCAGCTGGAAGCCCTCAGGGAAGAGCCAAGAGCAGAGGGGAAGCCATATTTCCTTCTGAGCCTCCCTCCCTGAGGGCTGTGGGGACAGCCCTGGGGCCGTGGCAGTGTGGTCCCCTGCCCTCCAGTGCTTTGCATGCACTGCTGTTGAAGACCAGCTCTTGGACCCTGTCACCCAGAGCAGGGCTTTGTAACAGAAGAGACAGACGTGAATTCCTGGATCGCAGAGCATTGTCACTTGCTTTTTGTCCCTGTGTGGCTAAGGACATCAGGACACTCTGGCCCGAAGTCTGGAGCTGCTTCCCAGGGTGCTCTCCCAGCTTCCTGCAGCCTGACGGGAGCTGCCTGCAGACATATTTTCTCCGGTGCTGCCCTGGGAGCACTGCATGTGCCTGTTTCTCTTGTGGCACACAGTGGTGCCCATAAAAGCCTCAGAGGGTTCTGGCCTGCTCCCAGGACCACCTCACACGAGCTGGTGTCTGCATGGTCTCTGCAGATGCCTCCTACCCGCTCCTGCGGGTGCCACATACTGTGGGTACAGTCGCTTGGGTATGAAGTTACCTGGGTAGCTAGGACTTACTTTCACACATTATCAAAGGGTTCAAGACCCTAGAAAAAGCTCAAGCACAGTTCAGAGAGCAATAGAAAGAATAGGTCATAATGTTAGTTTAAAACAGGCATATTTATGTTATCCACCAAAAACTTGTCTTTCCCCTTCAGCTACATCATTCCAGTTCTTGAATTGTTACCAACTCGTAGTATCTTCCAACACTATGAAATATGGAACCTCTTACTTAATAAGTAATCCCATCCTGAGGTCATACAACACACAACCCAGAGCCCAGGGGCTTCTCACAGCACAGGCTGAGAAAGAGCCGATGGCAGATGCAACACTTGATTGACTATCAGGAGCTCAGTGTGCCCACTTGTGGTGACTGCCCCCTCATGGCCTGCTTCTGCCTAGGGCTGCTGGCATGTCAGGACCGCAGCTTCTTCTCCCTGATCGATTACTGCAGTAGTCCAGGAAGATCAGGCTCTCTTACCCAGATTGCTGCCTGCTTTGGTGGCCTGTGCTATCAAACAGGCGGAAGTGTGACCTTCATCCTGGCTCACTGCTGGTTGTGACTGTGCGGTGGAGAGATGGGGGCGGAGAGCTGAGAGGGACATGCGCTCAAGCTTGCCTGCAGTCTCCTCCGGGTCCATCTGATGAGCTCATTCTCCGCACTTGCACACAGTGTGCTGGAGAGGTGGAGGCACTGACGGCCAGTCTGGACCAGTCTTTTGTACCCTTCCTTGAGCAGCACTCACGGAGTCTGGAGCCGAAGGGAAGGAGGAACAGGAAATGAGCATTGTACTTCACTGCCCTATGGTATTTTGGGCTTTTTTTTTTTTTTTTTTTTTTTTTTTTTTTTTTTGGTTTTTCGAGACAGGGTTTCTCTGTGTAGCTTTGCGCCTTTCCTGGAGCTCACTTGGTAGCCCAGGCTGGCCTCGAACTCACAGAGATCCGCCTGGCTCTGCCTCCCGAGTGCTGGGATTAAAGGCGTGCGCCACCACCGCCCGGCGGGCTTTTTTTTTTTTTAAGGCAGGTTTTTACTTTAATGCCTGGGCTAATCCCAAGCTTCTAGACTCTAGAGATTCTCCCTTCAGCATCCCGAGAAACTGGGGCTACCTCTAGGCTGAGCCACCTGTCCAGCTGGTTCATTTCATTTCTATCATTAAAGATAGGGTCTGGCACAGCTGCATAGCCCCTATGGTTCAGCTCACTTACCTTTGACATCTCCTGGGCTGTGGCTTTAAATGCATGTAGGAATAGATTTTAATCACTTTTCACACTCCGCTAATGGCTTGAAGAGGAAAGCGCCCTGTGCTCTGAGTAACTTAGCTCAGAGGCTAAGTCTCTGGGCAGCCATTTTACTACGCTTGCTGCAGTTACGGCCGCTTGCCCTGTGCTTGCTCCCCCAAGCTGGCTGGGGTTTGTCGGTGGGAGGCCTTAGGGCCCCCACTAACACTTTAAGGCCAGTGCAGTCCCCAATCTGTGGCCTGTCTCCCTGCTGACAGTGATGGTGTAGAGAGGCTGTGTGTGCATAGGCCGGAAGGCCAGCGTGTGAGCATGCGCAGAGCTCCTCTGCTCCCTGAAGGTGAGCTCGAGCTGCAACTTACGTGGACGTGGGGTTAGGATCAAAGTGAGTGTGAGCGATTCATGCTGGCAAAAACTCCTCCTCCATGGCACAGAGAGGGCCAGGAGGAAGGGTGCTGGGCAGCGTCCGAAGTCGGGGACTTCCTTCACACGGGGCAAAGACTAAGAAGCTGCCCTGGCCTCTGCTTCTGTGTGCCCCGTAAGTCGTCAGCTGTCGCTGGGAACGGCACTGGCAGTCACCAGCAGCCGCCTGATGGCAGCGGGTCAGAAGTGGAGAGAACTCGGTGCTAAGGAAGGTGGCCTTGGCCCTGGGCCTGGCTTCTCCACTTACAGGCTGAGTCTGGCTAACCTCCACCAGGCCGGTTATTTCAATGCTAACAGCACGGCTTCCTACATAAAGGAACTTGTGAGGTGAAGAAATGGCGTGGTGGGCACACCCTCAGTGCCCGCCTCACTCAGCAGACAGTGGTGGCTGAGGTGGTTCTCGTTGTTTCTGGATAGTTTCAGAACTATCAGAGGAAGTCAGCTGGGGCAGGTGTGGTCTGTCTCTGGCCGCCTGGGGGGGTTAAGATTTGAAAAAATGTAATTCTGTATATTCATGTGTGTCTGGGGGCAGGGGCTGGTTATGCACATGCATGGAGAGCCTGAGGAGACCAGAAGATGGGCTCAGATCCCCTGGAACTGCAGTTGTGAACCAACTCATGTGGCTGCTGGGAACCAAACTTGGGTCCTCTGCCAGCGCAGCATATGGTCCCTTTCTGACTTCTTTTAGAAATGATTTTAATTTATCGACAGCTTCATACATGTCTGTAGTCCGTTTTGGTTACGGTTGCCCCACCTGCTCTTCCATCGCCCCTTCTGGAGCCCTGCTTCTCAACACTCCTTCCTTTCACATCCTTTAGTTTTGAAGACTCTTGTCACTGTGTGTATGTGTGTGTGTGTGTGTGTGTGTGTGTGTGTGTGTGTGTGTGTGTGTGTGTGTGTGTACGTGCATCATACATGCATGCACTGGGGTGCAGTTATGAAAGTCAAAGCACAGTGTTCTTGGATCCATTCTCTCCTGGTACTATGTGGGTCCCAGGGATGAGGTCAGATTGTCAGGTTTGGCAGCCATCACTTTTGCCCGCTGACCCATCTTACTGGCCCTTAGCCGTCACTTTATTTATTATTTGTGTGTCTACACATGTGCACACACATAGCAGGGGAGTGGGAGGAGGTGTGGGAGGCACAGAGCTCCCATTGTGGGTCAAGGGGACACTTTGAAGGAGTCTGTTTTTGTCTTATTCCATGGGTTCTGGGAATCAAACTCAGGCCCCTCTACCTCCTGAGCCATCCGGCTAGTTCCCTGCAGAGTGTAGTTAGCCTTGCCTGTGTGACATGGTGTGGGGTCATTTCCAAGATCATTGGTGCCGCATCCCTCAAGAAAAATGGTTCTTGCTGCCCCTTCTCCAAGTAGCTGTCACCTGTTCTTTGGTCTTCTTGGTCACCATGACTTGAGGGAAGGTGGCAGCCAGGAAGGGCAGCAGTACCTCCTGTGGCGGCTGTGTCTTGACTCGACCTGGGGGCATTGGGCAGGAAGAAGTCCTTGCCATGCTTAGGCTCCACTTGTGACCTATTTCCTCTGAGCAGGAGGAGGAAGAGTCTGCAGGTGCTCTAACTGGGGGAGCCCTGGAGCTGGGGGCGGGGGGCATGCTGCTTGTTCCCCTCCACAGCTGGGCCTGGGACAGATTCCATAAGAAGCCTTCACTTTATGCCAGGGAATGGTGATGGTGCACGCCATTAATCCCAGCACTCGGGAGGCAGAGGCAGGCGGTCTCTGAGTTCTACAGACCAAGTTCCAGGACAGCCAAGGCTACACAGAGAAACCCTGTCTTGAAAACAAACAAAATGTTTCAATTAATGAAGCTCTGGCCCCTCAGGTAGTCCCTGGGCAGGGCCTCTACCCTATAGAAGCTCCCGTCCAGATGAGGAGCCAGGTCGGGCAGGCGTGTGGACTTACAGTGGAGTAGGACTGGAACTGAGGCCTCCTGGCTCCCTCTGGCCTGCTCATTCTTTGACCATATTCGCTGCTTCAACGCAGCAGAGTCAGAAGTCCCAGCCAGGCCTCCACAAGCTTTCACTCCCAGGAGAGCCCAGCTCCCTGTGGTTCAGGGGCAGCCAGCTGTCGGCCTCCTAAACTCTAGGAAATCTTTGGAAGAGAAGAAAAGGAAGCTTGGGATTCCAGGCTGTGACCTGCTGCTGGCTGCTCTTGTCATGATGCCGGGAAGTTTCACCTTGCACTGGTCCTCCTCTGCTCTGTGCCCTGACTCATCAGTTCCGTATGGCAGGCAGCACTTGCCAGGAGAGCCTGGGCATGTCAGTAGTCCCAGTTCACATTTTGTTCCAGGACTACTAGAGTCTGGGTTTCTGCCAGTCCCAGTGGCCACCTTTGATGCAGGCTAGCTCCATGTGATCCTGATAGGATTCTGATAAACTTGGAATAGCATCCAGGTGTTGAGCTGTCTGCTGCCTGAGTTGCCCTGCCGATTACCCCAGGAGCCCTAAGGGTAGATATTATTGTTTCTGCCTTAACAGATGAACAAATTGAAATTCAGACAGGGAGGGCAGGTGACTTGCTTATTATCACATGAGTAGAATTGGCCGAAGAATTGAGGGTTGAACCCTGCATGTCCAGCCGCGCTGGGCCTGTACTGTTGAGTACTCTGCTCTCCTGCCTCCCCTCCACTTACAAGCTTGCAGGGCACAGTGTGTCAGGGATGGCTACAGAGAGCCGACTAACAGGATTGAGGCTCTGGGGTCTATTTCCAGCAGTCAGGAAACCCCAGCCGGGGACCTGAGGGGCCTGGGCCTGCCAGCAGCAGTGCCAACTAATGGTACGGGGTAGCAGTGACGTCATCATGACTGGTTTAGGAAATGGCCTAGAGCTCTTCACATTCTTCCGAGACCCATTTGTCAGCCCTGGGAGTGTTGGGTAGCATGGCACTGTTCTGTCGTGAACCTTCTGGTGTGAGGGTGCGAGGCACACAGGCTCAATTAAAGAGCTGTTTGTAGCCTACCTCCCCACAGAAAGTGTCTGTGTAGCCTGGAGGTGTGACATCATGGCATGTGGTGCCAGGGAGATGCCAACGTGTCCCTTTCTGCTCTAACTCAGCAATCAGCCCCTAGGATCTGCAGGGCCTCAGCCCCTCCTCACACCCACCTCCTGCCCCCCATTTCCTTCCAGTCACTGCCACAGTCTGTCTGAGCCTGCGCTTGCTGCCCTGACCTCACCCAGGTCACTGTCTACATAGGTACATGTATCTACAGCGACAGTCACTCGATGGGGCCCTTACCGTTGGTTCTCGCTGTTCAAACTCCCTGTAAGGTCAAGGTCACAGGCTGTGTCTTTCCCTGGCTTTACTCTCTGTCTAGACCTCTTGCCAGATCACCAAGGGCAGCATGCTGAGCCCCGCGCTTGCCTGTCCATGAGATTGTCTCACAGAGGGACCCCATTGGTTCCTACCCTCCCTGACTCTCTCCCCCTGGAAAACCCTACCTTGCCCTCCACTGCCTGGTCCTGTCCTCCCTCAGTTAGCTCATCCCTGTCCCAGCAACTGGAACTCTGAGAGGGACAGCAGGACATCCCCTGCCAGGCGGTCAGTTCTCCAGGTCAGAATTCCCATTTCCAGGACTCCTTCAGCGAGCAGAACACCTGACAGCTGTTTAGGAAGGAGAGAATTAGTGGGTGCCCTGGGTGACAGACTGTAGTACCCTCAAGCTTTGGCTGGCTCTGCTGCCGAGTGTGGTGGGAGCAGGCCCTGTCATGGAAGCAGGAGATGCAGGGTTGTGCACGTGGGTGAAACCCACGTCCTAGGACACTGCTTGTACCCAATGCCTGGTACAAATCAGGACTCGGTCACCTAGTAGTGACTGGATGAACAAAGGGTGAGGACCAGAGTTTAGGAAAAAGATGGCCCGATTCTCAGAGGTGCAGAGATGAGTGTTGGCTGCTCTGCCGCTGTTCCTCCCTTGCCTGCTGGGGGTGTGTGCTTGCTCCTGCATGGCCACGTACAGGCACACATGAAAATCCAGTGTCTCTCTGGACTTCAGAACTTTCCGGAAAGGCTGTCCTTTTCCTCTCAGAAGACCTGGCAGAGCTCTGAGTTGACAATCCTCTTGATGACTTAGGATTCCTGGGATTTCTGTGGGCATCCTAAGCTTCCTTGCCCCCACTAATCATGAGCCAGAGGGGGGAGGAAGAGGAAATTTGAATGTCTGCCACCCACAGTCCCATTCTTAAACTGAATCAGTAATTGAATGCTATTAAGCAAAATTAATTTGCCTCCTGCAGGAAGGCTATGATGAATGAAAGGGTTGCTAATCGAGGAGGGAGCCAGGCTGCTCTCTGTGGTCATCAATATTTCATAGCTATAGGCAGTGTCAGGAAGCTGGGTGTCCTCCTGGCTTGGCTGACCTTGAGTGTTCTTGAAGGGAGAGCCTAATTTCAAAGGACTCACTATGCAGCGTGTAAGGGAGACGGAAGTGAAGTCTGCTGAGTGTGCCAGAGAGTTGATTGAATTTGCCCCGTGGGAGGCCCTCAGATGGTCCTGTGGGCCAGCCTGGTGCTGATTCTGGTAGGGGGGCAGCTGTCCCTCAGCTGCAGTGCAGGGCTGGAAAGGTTAGTCCTGGCCCTTGTCTCTACTGAGACACCATCCATAGCATCCATTTCTGCTCCTAGTTGCCCAGCTCCCGAGTGAGGGGTTACCCCACACAGTTGAGAGATTGGCTGCATCGTGCCACTGGCCAGGTACTCAGCCTGCTCTGTTTCTTCTGCGTACCTGTGTGCGTGCATGTCAGATCACCACCTCTGCACTCCAAGGGCATATAGAAGGGATAAGATTTTGATGAAGTTCGGGCACAAGGATTCAAACTGCTTAGGGCTGGGGGGGGGTTTTTGCCTGAGGGCAGCCTGGCCCACATAGCAAGACTTTGTCTCCATATGGATGAATGGGAGAAGATGGCAGGACAGATGGACGGTGAATGGATAGAAAAAAAGAAGTTAATGCACTTTTCATTCTGTTCTTTGTAGCTGCCATTAACTTAGCAAAGCTGAAGCTTTTCAGACATTACTACGTCTTGGTGAGTAAAAAAAAAAAACCAAAAAACTAAAACTGTAAATAAGATCAGTGAGTGGCCTGGTGACAGCGGCCACTGCACCTGGACCTGCCAGTGGCCTCACAACCTCTCATCCCCTCTCTTAAAGTGGAAATGAAAAATCTGGGTTGCTGCTTTGAAGCCTTAGTGTTAGAAGTGTCTTTAAATACTTAGAAAAGTAGCACATCCACCTGATGTGAGAACAGAACTGAGGAGCCATGGGAACGGCTTGGGTCCTTGTGTAGTGGCCAGTGTAGTGTCTGATCCCCAAGGGCATTTCTCGGCCTAGGTCAGACCCCGTCATTCCCTGCCTCCCCTTCCTGCCCACTTAGGAAGGTGGGTGCACTCTTGGGCTCCTCTGCAGTCCCACCAAAGTTACTGAGTAGTCACCATGCTCTCCATCTGCCAGGCAGGAAATAGTTGTAGTAACATGTCCCTCAAAAACAGAGAATTGAGGTTGGTTTGGTTTGGGGATGTTTGGTTTGGTTTTTTGTTTGGGAGAGGGTCTCATTGTGTAGCCTTGGCTAACCTCTGCCTCCCAAGTGCTGGGATTAAGGGTGTGCACCATTGCATCCAGCAAGTCGGTGATGACCGTCAAGCCTCGTGTGAGCCCTCGGAGCGCAAGCTCCCAGTGTTTCCTTGACTCCATGGGGAAGCTTGACAGCTCTGCCCAAGCAAACATTGAGACGTTGGCGGTGGCAGCAGAAAAGCGGGGCGGACATCGATCCACCTGCTCTTCTTGTGTCTTCTCGCTCTTTCTTGGGTCGTTTGTTTTGTTTACATGGATCTTATGTCATCATCAGAATGTTTGTGTCACCATAGAGCATTTCCTGATGCCTATGACAATACAGAGGAGTGGTTCTTTGAAAGGCCAGGGAGCCACCACACCCATACCGCCTGGCCTGACCTGCAAGCCTAGTCACCCCAGCCTGGTCTAGTGTTCAGTGTGGTCTCATGGCCTGCTCACTGAGGCCTCATCACAGGGAGCGGAAGAAAGCGGTAGTGGTTTAGAGTGATGGTTCCAGATGTCCTGGAGTATGGGCCTCAACTGCCCACTGCTTCTGCGTGTCCCCCATGTGACCGTTTTGCTGCAGCTGCTGGGAACTCCCAAGCTTGGGGGTGGGAAGAGCGCCCTTAGAGACTGAAACCAGACGGCCTGCACGTATGTGGGTGGTGAGAAAGAGTTAGAACAGCCAGACTAAAGGGGCTGGTCTCCCAGGGAGGGGCTGGGCAGTATCTTAGCCACCATGAGAGAGGCATGTAGAGCAGGGCCCCCAGCTTTCCCTGCTGAATTGGTAACCAGGGCTGTAGACCACATCTTTTTCTTTGGGGAGCTGTTTTCTGTTGCAGTTAATGAGTGGCAGAAAGCGGAACTCTAATTTCTGATTTCCTTTTCTGTAGATCGTGTGCTACATCTACTTCACCAGGATCATTGCCTTTCTTCTCAAGTTCGCCGTTCCGTTCCAGTGGAAGTGGCTTTACCAGGTCTGCTGCTCTGGGGACACTTTGAAATTTATGTCTAGGTTATGTCTTGGGGTGTAGCTTAAGATTGTGTCTGACTTACCTGGGAATGACTGCCAAGACCTTCCGTCTCCCCTGCTCTCCAGACACAGCGATCTGTGTGCCCAGAGAGCTGCTGGCTTACATGAGAAATCGGAGTGTAATTGCTTTATTGATTCAGTCTAAGTCTTTGAAGAGAAAAGCCCCAAGCAGAGTGAGGGAGATTTGCCCTGTGTAATTAGAATTTATCTACCTTTGCCTTCAGTTGAGAGCCTGAGTCAGTTTGAATCCAGTCCTCCTTGGTGTGGGGATTTGTTTTTCGTTTTTATTTTTGGGTTTTCGGACCTATCATTTTTATTATGATCATAAACCATCTTTGTAAGATGCTAGAACTAGTCATGGGTCACCACGTGCTACATCTGCATTAGGACCTTTGTTCTTGGGGCTGGAGAGGTGACTTAGAGAACAAGAAGACTGGCTATTTTTCTAGAGGACCCAGGTTCAGTTCCCAGCAGCTACATAGGGTAGGTAGGCAACTCACAATGGCATGTAAATCCAGCCCCAGGGGAGCCAACACCCTCTTCTGGCCTGCACAACCACTGTACAGGTGTACAGACACATGCAGACATACACATACATAAGGTAAAATGAAAGTCTTGTTTGTTTTTTAAGAAGGATTAATTTAGTAGAACCCTCGCCCCATGCCCCTTGTTCTTGGGTTGGGAAGATAACTCAGCTGGGAAAGGTGCCTGCTGCCAAGACTGATGGCCTGAGTTTGATCCCCAGGACCCACAGGATGGAAGGAGACATTGCAGTCCCCTAAGTAAGTAGTCCTCTGACCTCCACACTCAACTCCACAGTGTGTACACACACACACACACACACACACACACACACACACACACACACACACACACACACGAAAAAAGAACAAGTAGGACAGAGAAGGTATAAAATGAACCAGTGTGATGGAATACTGTAACCCAGCATTTGAGAAGCTGAGGCAGAAGGTGGTGAGTTCAAGGCTAGCCTAGGTTTCACACTAAGATCCTCTCATCATAAAAAAAAAAAAGTGGGTTCCCATGGAGACACCTCAGTGTCCACTCTGGCCATGCTCAGAGCAGTTGGTAAAGCATGTGGAGCCTGAAGGAGGCAGCAGCTTGTTTAGCTCCATTGCTTGCTGGAGAGCAGTGTTGCTAAGCCTTTTATTGTGGGGTGATTTTAAATTTGCAGCTGCTGGATGAGACAGCCACGCTGGTGTTCTTTGTCCTGACGGGGTATAAATTCCGTCCGGCTTCAGATAACCCCTACCTGCAGCTCTCTCAGGAGGAAGACGACCTGGAGATGGAATCTGTGTAAGCTGCCCCCCTCCTCCCTCCCCCCTCCCTCCCTCCCCGTAACTGAAAGGCGTGGTGTTCAGTGGGCCCCCTGTTCTCCGCATCCTGCAGCTCGGAGGTGGTGCCTCTATGTTTAGCAGAGGCCATGGACACTGGAGCCCCTGGCGGGCTTAGCTAGTTTGAAGTGCAGTGTCTGCCAGCCATTGCTCCGTCTTGTCAGGGGAAATTAGAACTAGCCACCCTGTTAAGGGTCACTGGAGCAGCTCCCAGTGACCCAGTGGCAGGAGTTTGGAAATGTTCTGGGCCAGTTCAGAATGGGCTGTCAGGCTGTCAGCACTGCTGTTAGGGTTTGAAAATGGCATCTTCTGAGTCACCACAGGCTGACAGCAGACTAGCACCTCCACCTTACATCTGCGTCACGGTGTTAGGAACTCCGGGTCTCACTTTCAGGAAAGGTGATTGTTTGCCAGGTGGGCCATAACCTGTGTGCCAGCTCTCACTCTGATGAGCTGGGCTGTGTGTGTGTGTGGTGGTCAGCTCAGGCCGAGACTCCGATTGCCTTTTTCTCTCCACAGCTCAAAGGCTGGCAGGCGAGACTGTCAGGCACATCAGGCCTCCTAGGGCAGCCCCTCTGTGCTGGCTGCCCCACTAGGGTGGTGAGTGCCAGGTGGATCCTGGCACGGGCCCTGACCAAGTCCCATCTCCCATGCAGAAACACCTTTTCCACACAGGAGGAGCAGGGGGACCTCCAGCTGTACCTTTTGCAGAGGTAGCAGAGTCTTGGCAAGTGGTTGTTGAAAGAGGCTCAAATACACGTCAGCTGGTGGCCCTCTGGCCCCTCCCCTGCGAGGTGCTGGGTGCTCGGCTGAATGACTGGGTCATAGCGTCCTCTGCTGAGCAGAGCTGTGAAGTGATCCTGTGGGAGTTGCGTTCCTATGTTCCTGTTCTAGACCATTGTGCCTTGGAAACAGGATGTATATGTCTCATGGCAATGTTTTGTTTCATTTTTGGGGGACAGGGCCTCACTGAGTATCCCTGGATGACTATGTAAACCAGGCTGGCCTCAAACTCATGGAGGCCTCTGCCTCCTGAGTGCTGGGATTAAAGGAGTGAGCTACCATGCCTGACTTTCATGCTTTAAAGTTATACTTTGGTGTCAGTGTGAGAGTGATACACTTTATAGACCGCGCACATTCTACAGTTTGGCAAGGCATAGCCCAGGGGCAGTGTTGGAGATGGAGGTAATCCCTTGGTGGCCTCTGTGACAAGGACCCAGAGCTTAGGTCATGCTGGCTGTTTTGGGGGCCTTTATGGAGCCATATCATGACAGCGACAGAAGCCCTGCAGTGGTGGGGGGCTTCATGCTTAGCAGCTGCACGGGTTTATTGATTTAGGGCCCGGGCGTCACCAGGGAGCCTCAGCACACTCCGGGCTCTGGGGGAAGCAGAAGCTCAGGAGCTGATGGAGGCAGAGGATGGGGCAGAGACCTTATCTAACGTGCTCAAGGCTCTGGGTCCCATCTCTACCACGGAAGAAGGAGGGAGTGAGGCAGGCTGGGAAGGGCAACTGTTGAGAGTTCTGGAGACTGAAAAGCTGTGAATGCAGAGCAGCCCTGTGGGGGTCCCGCCACTGTGGTGCTCTCCTGTCCTGAGCAGCAGGACTCCTGTGGCTCTCAGCCAGGTGGATGGGGCCGCACCTGGGCCGTCATCCCCTTCTGCTTGGGAGTGTGTTCTTGATGGCACTTCTTAAGTCCTCCACAAAGAGCTTGTGCCAGAGGCAAGCAGAGCTCTGGCCTCAATGTTCTAGAAGGTCTTTAGCTCTCTGTAAGGCATCAGCCACATGTGGTGTTTGTCTTCTGTAAGAGCAGCTAGGTCTGACCCTACCGTGGATGATGCCCCAGTGTGTGGAAGAACTGTGTCCTGTGCCCTCTCCCCTCCTTTCCATACACTCAGAACAAGTCCATGGCCTTGTTTTCCTCTGTGTGGGAGCCAGTTTCAAGGAACTGCTTCCATCCTTGTGCTGGCCCAGGCCTGCCTCTGGAGCCTGCGTGGCCATCACTGCGGAAGGCCTGTGGCTTTTCCGTTTAGCTGGAAAGGGAGTTACAGGGCTTGCTTTCCCTTCTTGTTTCTTTTACATCTCCTTGAGCCTACCACTTTTGGTTACAAACTTTATTGTGAAAAAAAAAAATCAGTGAATTGGAAAGTACTAGGTGACATTTCACTGACTGGCCTTGGTAGTGTCGGCCATGCTCTACACACCCTTACTGTTTGGTTGCTCCTGACCTGAGGTGGGTGTAGGGAAGGTGGGGAGGGCCTGAAGTCTCCCCAAGCTCTCATTCCACAGGGGCCTCTCAGTATAGCCCCCAAGTCTGTCTTAGGAAAGAAACAGGTGTGTCCCTGGGCAGCTTCGGCCAGGCTCTCTGCTTGTAGTCTGCGAGCTGGGCAGGCTGTGTCATTCTGTACTCTGGACTTGGGGCAGCATGGGATTCTGTCAGGGAGGGGACAGGCGTGGAGCTGGTGAGGGTCCCCAGCACCTTTCTGTTCTTGGCACACTGTTGGCTGGCACTCTGGGATGTGCTGCAGATCTGCTTGGGAGCTGTGACGCCCAGGAGGCCTCACTTCCCACCTGTGACCTGGGTGTCTCCAGAGCCTGTCACTAGAGTCCCCTCCTGCACAGGGGTCCGTGAGAACAGGCCAGTGGCGGTGGTGTAGGCTGCTGGACGGATGTTGGGAGTTCGCATGGGAGCAGAGCTGTACCCCTGCGGCATCCTGTGTCCTGCCCCTCTACAGGCTTTAGGGTGTCAATCTGCTCCACACCCAGGCCCAGCAGCTCACTGGGGAGCTGCCTAGACTGCCCTCTCTGTCCTCAGAGGGTGAGTAAGCATCTCGCGGACCCAACCGTGTGTCCCTCAGGGTCCCTCGTGGCACCACTGCCCCTGGTCTATGAGGCTGATGTTCTCCCCTTGCCTTCCTTCCCTCCTTTCTGCACGACCTCGGGGCTGCAGGACCTTCCTAGAGAGCCTGTCAGTTACAGGCTCTGTTGCTGCTCAGAGGGAGGGACAGCCACAGCCACGAGAGGGCTGAAGGCAGTGGCCCAGGCCCAGCAGCACGGGGCCACTAGCAACTGCCCCATGGCGCTTAGCTCTCAGGGACACAATGCTCGGAGCCCGAGCTGAAAGATCAGGTGAAGCTGGCCAGCTCGGGGAGGGCAGGGGGAGGCTGGGAGTAGGGTAGTTGTGAAGAGCTGGGCTAGGCAGTGGCAGCAGCATGAGGAGAAGCTGAGGGTTTCTTACAATGCCTGGGAACACCAGACCACAAGGAAGCAATGTGAGCTGTCCATGGGGCAGGGTTTGGAGCGCCGAACCTGTGGTTCATCCTGTGCCTTAGAAATAATCTTGTGTAGAACTGCTAAAGGTATCCGCCCCACAAGTTAGCTCCCTTTCCTGAATGTTCTGTAATCATAATGGTCATATAGGTATGACCTACAATCTCTGGCCACTGTGGGGAAAGAGAGAAAATGAATGTTGGCAGTCATGACAGCTTGTTTGAGGATCAGGGAATCTTCTTTTTCCTCATGGTGGTTCTGGAAGGTAAGAATTACACTCAGAAAGGTCAAGTGGCCTGGCCAGCACCACACAGCACCACGCAGCACCACACAGCACCACACAGCACACAGCACCACACAGCACCACACACCACACAGCACACAGCAGCACACAGCACACAGCACCACACAGCACACACACCACACAGCACCACACAGCACCACACAGCACACACACCACACAGCACCACGCAGCACCACACAGCACACACCACACAGCACACACAGCACACAGCACACACCACACACCACACAGCACACACCACACAGCACACAGCACCACACAGCACCACACAGCACACAGCAGCACACTAGCGGGCGGAGGCCAGGCTTCCCCCTTGGCTGCAGGATCCCGGCCTCTCCCAACGTTTTGACTTCTTCCTTTCAGAGTGACGACGACGGGCGTGATGGAGAACATGAAGAAAGTCAGGAAAGTGACCAATGGTGCTGTGGAGCCTCAGGGCGACTGGGAAGGCACGGCGTGATGGGACCCGCTCTGAGGATCCGCCGCCCTCAATGAAAACTAACTTATTCCTAGCCCCATCCGCGAGCCAGCGTGCTCGTGACAGGACCGTGCCATCTCCCAACAGTGACTCCAGCGCTCATGGCGCGGCTGAGTGCCGTGGACACCTCCTTTTGTACTCTTAGAGAATCTGGATTGCGTGGGCTACAGGCAGCTAGGACTGCACTCAGGGAGGGGAGGAAGCCTAGAGGAGGGTAAGGGAGGTCTGCCTGGTTCACCTTGCTGATTGGGAGTCGGGGCTCCCTGCAGGAGAACCCCAGCAGCTGCCACTCAGAAAGGCTGTGGTGGTGGGAAGGGAAGGTCTGCCACTGCTCACACAGCTTTGGAGGCTGAGGGTGCGGCTCACTGCTTGGCCAAGCATTCATGAGGCTCTGGGTTCAATTCCTAGTACCAGGGTGGGGGGAAAGAAGCTACCCTGGGGTGTATTCTGGTGTCTACCAAGGACACAGAGAAGGAAAGGAGAGATTGCCCGCCTTTGGGGAACAAAAGCAACAGAAACATGAAATGTTTTAGAAAGCCAAATAGTCACCCTAGGTGGTCTGAAGCACCTGCCCAGGGGCCCTGGCCCCATGCACCACTCTGAGTGTTGTCCTCTCTCCTGATGGTGACCCAGAACAGCGGCACTGGAAGCCAGCTGAGAGGACCCATCCATTGCTGTCCAGGCCACTGCCAGCACCACAGCCCTGCTGGAGAGAATCGCTGTCTCCAGGCATGTCTCCTGAAGGGAGACTCCATCCCCCTGCCTGTCCAGAGCAGCCCTCCGCCTTCCTCTCCTTCACCTGTGTCTCCTGAGGAGAGTCAGGGAAAAGAGGAGAGGGTTCCCTGAGGAGCCGCTGGGGCAGAGGGCACGTCTGAGCAAATACCTAGGAAAAGCTTGTTCCACAGCTTGTACAGACAGGCAGGACTTCTGAGCCTCTACTACGTAGGCCAGGCGTGCGTGAAGGAAGTGAGCACAGGTGAGCTGCTGGGTCAGGAGACAGCAAGGCTGCTCAGAGCTTGGGCAGGAACACCAGCGACTGCCTGCCTGCATGGGACAGTGCTGCAGCCGAGGCGAGCTTAGAAGGCGTGTGGCCAAGGGCACAGGTGACCGGCTCAGCACCTCAGAGCTGCTTAGTGCCCAGGACTTGTAGGTGAGTCACAGCTTCACGGAACAGGGGCTCCCTGGGGTGACTGTTACTACCTCCCAGTGCAGAAGACTCCGATCTCTGTCTGTCTCCCCGCCCCACCCGGCTTCCACATCCCCACCTCCAGCAGGAAGCCGCTTCCCTGCTGTCCAGTCTGAGCAGGTCCCTCTCCACCACAGGTGTATCCAGAGGAAGGTAGACAGACCTGAAGGGCTCGTTGAAGAGACCCTTTCTCCTCATGTTTTGTTCTGGTTTATTTGCTTTAGATAAGTGACGGGCAGGGGGTTGGAGAGGAGAGGGGTACTTTTTAGTGCTCTGTTTTCTGCACATAAGCACTACCAGCACTGTGGCAGAAGTGTGTTCCTGTGGTGACGTCCGAGCCTGCCCCTCAGGGGCATGCTGCTTCCTTGCCTGCAGACATTGTTGACAGGCCCTAGACTCAGAAGGTGTGAGGCGGCCTCCCCCAGGCAGGGTTTCTATGGAGGGGCCTTACTTGCTGCCTTTTAATAAGGCTGCTCTGTCGGAGAGCGAGAGGGGACTGTGGACAGCCTGGTCCTTCCAGAGCATGGGTGCCCAGGCAGGAAGGTGGGCCAGAGCAGTGTCTTTCCCAAGTGCTGCCCTGTAACTGCTGTAGGTGGGAAGTCAGGAATGATGGGATCAGAAGCCTAGCACGGGGCTGGGGGACTGGCTGGTGTGCCTGGGCGGTGGGAAGGGAGACTTGCAGCTCTTTGTCCTGCACTGACAATGTTCTCATCTCCGTCGTCATCTGGGAGCTGTGAGCCAGCGTTCAGCGGGTCCTTGGGTAGAGGAGTCTGATTGGAGTCCAGCGAGTGCTGCCTGCTTGCCCCAGCTCACCAGCTGCCCTCTGCAGCCTGAGTCTCGACCCACCTGGCTCGGCATCCCCGGGTTTGAACGGTGAAGCCCTTGTGCGGGAGGGGCTGAGCAAAAATGGGGCGCACATTGCAGTGCCTCTGTGGTATTTATAGCTCTGCTCTGTGTCCCCCCTGCCTCTGCCTGTGTGAGGTGTCCATGCTTCCTTTGAGAGTTCTGTGGACTGGAAGCTGCAGGCTGTGACATTTAATAAAATGTGGATTTTGCTAGAAAATTATTTCTTGGACATTAGGAGCAAGTGTTAAGCTCTGAGTCTCGGTACTTAACTTGAGGACTCAGTCAGCCTCCTACATTTGATAGCAGAGTATTGTCTAATGTTTAGTCTGACTGGGGTTCATTCTCTCCGGTGCAACAGCTCACTCCAGGGTCAAAGATCCTGCCTCACACCAGGCCTGTGTCTGTTCAGTTTTCCTTCAAAAACCACTTCCGAATAAATACCTTCATGTCCCACTCCCCAACCTCCGCCTGCTCCGCTAGCCAGGGCCGCACAGCTCCTGAGGTGCTTGTCAGGGTTCTGCTCCTCTTGGCCCCCCAGTCTTCCTCTCCCTCCTCTTCTCTCCCCTGCTCCTCCTCTCCCTTCACCCCACCCCCTCAGCCCGCTTTCCCGGAGACTCCCTCCCTCGGCCCTTCCCCGCACACTGGCTGCAGCCTGGTGCACTGCAGCATTGTATGCCAGCAGCGCAGTGCAGGATGCATTTTCTAAACCAGCGAGCGAGCGTGCGAGCGTGTGTGCTGTCCCGAGTGCAAGCTATGCAAACTAACACTGGGTGGCTGCTTTGTACCAGCGGTGGTCTCCCCGCACCTCAATGCCTGTCTCACTCTTGGAGTGGAGTCTAAAGCCAGTCTTTGCCGAAGGGGAAGCGCATCAAAGATTCCTGTGTTCATTTTCAGTGGCCTCTGGCCACCTCCCATATCCCAAAGTGTGTTCCTCGAGGAAGCATTAGTCTGCTGAGGTTGCTGGCCCAGCTCCACATCCCCAGGAGGACAGCTGAGCATTTCAGCCTCCCTCTGCCAAGCTGCTGATCCTCACAGGAAGATCTACCTACCCCCACCCCCAGCCCTGCTCCCACACTCCAGCACCCGCCTCAGCTTGTGCTGGCTCTGGGCTGCCCCGGCCTGCCCGCTGCTGCTGCCTTGCCTCTCTGGAGTTCGTTGAGGGCCTTATTTGTATCTCTTGGCTATCAGGTATTCATTTAGAACAGGTCGGTGTGCTCAAAGATCTATCCCGTACTCCAGCTTTCCCAAGGCTTCCCTGGCAGGAATCTGTCAAATCCAGTCATAGGAGTCTCGCTCATACCTGTACCACCAAGAATGTGATCACAGATCATAGGCCACGGGGTCTTCCAGTGCCCCCGGGGCCCCTTCTGTCCTGTAGAGGTGTGTATTTCATGCTTTAAAAGTATCATACATTTACGTGGCCCTCTGCCTGGGCAGGGGACCACCTCCCTGCTTCCCAGCACTATAGAGAGACTGAACTATGGACAAGACAAGCTTGGGAGCAGACATGATCATGGTGTGTTGGGACCTGGTATGATTCTGAGGACGAGAAGATTACTGACAGGCCACCAAGTTCCTGATGTGTCCAGAAAGAGCGAAGTGAGACAGATTCACACCCAAGACAGGATGTAGTTGAGGCTGTGCCATGGATGGGGAGCTGGAAGGCCAGCCTTAGCATCCAAGCACCATCTCCTTCTGCAAAGGGCCAGAAACCCTGTCCACACGTGGGAACTTTCCAATCCCTAGGCAGCGATGACCCAAATATTTCTCAAACTGAATAACCCAGAGGTTTCACCTGCAGGAGGTCTTATGGGCCTGTGTGCCCTACTCAGGTTGGGGTGCAGGGGCTAGGGGCCACTGAGTAAATTTAGCATTAGCCATTGAACATTTACAAGCATGTGTGTGAATGTGTTCAGGATTGGTGGGCTGGCCACTGTATAGAGGCATTTCACTGCAGAACAAACGTCCAATAAAGATTCCATGCTGGGAACCTGTGTCTGTGGTCCCGGGGGAGCCTGGGTGTGCCCTATCTACGGCCTTGTAATTCAGTGGTTCTCCACCTTCCTAATGCTGTGACCCTTTAGTACAGTTCCTCATGTGGTGACCCCCCCAACCATAAAACTATTTTCGTCGCTACTTTATAACTACTTTTGCTACTGTTATGAATGGTAATGTGAATATCTGATATGTAGATGGTCTTCGGTGACCCCTGTGAAAGGGTAGTCCAACACTCAGGTTGAGAACTATTGTAATTCCTTGTGATTTGTGCAGATTAGCTGGCTGTCTTCCATCCACTCCCACTCACAGTAGCCCAACCTGGCAAAGCTCTACCACCAGGTCTGTGGTACAAATATAAACCACTCGCTGGGCGGTGGTGGTGCACGCCTTTAATCCCAGCACTCAGGAGGCAGAGGCAGAGGCAGGCAGATCTCTGTGAGTTCGAGGCCAGCATGGTCTACAAAGTAAGTTCCAGGACAGCCAGGGCTACACAGAGAAAAACCCTGTCTCAAAAACAAAAACAAACACAAACCACTGAAGTGCAGTCATAGAAGACTCCAGATCAGGCTCCAGCACTGCTGCCACCAAAGGAGGGGTGACAGCAGAGATTTGGGCTAAGCCCCTGCTGAGACAGGCCTGCTGGTTCCCCAGCAGCTCTGCCCATCATGCCCTGTGGGGTCAGACATTCGGGTCAGCAGAGGGCTGCACTCAGTTTTTTCAGTTGGCAGGCACTTGTCACCCAAGAAAAAGGCTTTTACTGCAGCTCTGGGCTGACGTGGCCCGGTGGGTAGAGAGAGTGCCAGCCAGGCAAGCACGGCAAGCTGGGTTTGGATTCTCAGCGCCCCCTAAGAGCCTCACACGTGGGGAACAGGAGGGTCCCCAAAACTTGCTGGCCAGTCAGGGTCTGTGAGAGACCCGCCTCAAAACCAGGTGGGGAGTGATAGAGGACACTCAGTCTAATACTGAGTGCACACGCACCAATACACAAACACTACATACAGAAAAACGGCATACAGTTCCAAGTTGTGAGAGTGTGGTTCTGAGGCCCCCACCCAAGCAGAACGTTCATACCCTGTTCCTGTCCATGTGCCTTTCAGAGCCACCCCCCTCCCCATACACACAATGCCTCATCACAGGCGCTTTCCTTGCTCAGAACTGCTCCAGGTTGAGTAGCCCGATTTGGGGAGCCTGCTGATTGTGTGCCTTGCCCATCGAGAGCCTGATCGTGAAATCTGCAGACTACAGAACCCGCAGAAAGCCATGTTTCTCTGCCCCCATGCCACCCAGTCAGCAGCCAAGCCCACATCTACTTGGAGGAAGAGAGTGGCGTCCAGTCCCGACCCAGAGTGGGGGGCTCTGGCTTCTGCTGCACAGCTGCAGTGACCTTACATGCCTTGCATTCTGCAGAGCTTTGGGGAACCTCCTGTTGACCTGGACTTGGCTGAGTGGTGCCCCGGCTATAACCCGTGGTAACGACTGGGTTTGTAAAGGTGTCAGAAGCAAGGGATGAAAGGAGGAACAGTCTTACGGCTCTAGAAGGAGCGAGTGCTGAGGCAGGGGCAGCAAAGGACAGACAACCCTGGGCATTAGGAAACCTAGCCATTCTCACTTTAGGGGCAAAGGTGCCCTGCAGGGCCCGGAGTTTCTGAATCTGAAGGTCTTTGGGGGCTGAGACTGCCTCCTGGCGGTGCTGGGCCTGGTTGATGAGCCTGTCCTTGGTGTTCTGACAATAGCTCTGGTCCTCTAGTCCAGGGCTGGCCTCTGGCTGGCATGTGACCATGTATCTGCAGGCCCACCTAACAAGGTGTGACTGCCCAAGTGTCGTACAGTGGCCAGGGGAGAGGCAGATGGAGGAAAGCAGCTTAAATGGGGCCCTCGGCTAGTCCCCATTCTTTCCCCAGGGCCACCCAGCTAGAACCCTCACAGGTTCGCCTGCTGTGGCCAAGAGACCCACCCGACCCACTGGCCCTGCACACTGAACACTAGAACCCATTTACTAAGTTTGGTACCCACTGAGCGCCAGCTCTGCTTCAGCCTGGACCCTGCGTGCACACTGAGGGCTGCAGAGACGACTCGGTGGTGAGGAGCGCCTGCCGCGTTCCCAGAGGACCTGCGCTGATAACTTCAGCTCCTGGGGCTCTGATGCCCTCTCCTGACCTCGGGCACCAGACACCCAAGTGGTACACAGACACATACATGCGATCAAACACATTCATAATACCTTTTTTTTTTTTTTAAGTTCACAGTGGATGCTGACTGGTGCTGGAACCTCCACGAGGACCCAGTACATACAGCAGTCCCAAAGAGGAAATCCAAAAGCCACTATGGACACCCATCCCAATGGTCAGTGCACTTGTCCATGGTGCCTCACTTCTTCCCAGTGTACACAAACTGGTCACACTGTGGCTCATCCTTGGCCAGTCCAGTCAGATGGCAGCCATCCTCGGTGGGAGGTGTAACTGTATTGCCCACAAGATGGTCTGATAGGCAGTGTTCTGAAGTCAAAGACCTGACTGGCCCAAGTAATGTGAGGGCTGGGCCCTTCAGCCTCCCATTTTCCCTGTGTTGATGAAGCATGCTGCGCTTGTGTCACGGTCCATGCGGCTGTCTGGCTAAGATGTGCCTTACTGAGAGCCCTCTCAGCCCTCCACGGCCTCCCTCATGGGCACAGCTGCCTGTGGGTGGCCTTCATCAGGAACCGTCAGGTGGACAGACCCATAGCTACATGCTCCTTCTGGCTCCCAAGCAAGGCACTGGGTATGTCCTGCAAAGAGGCCATGGCGTCTGTCACCAGGGGCACCCCCGTGACATTGCAGGCCCCTTGGCCTTTGAGGACTCTGCTTTGGCCCCCGGTGCTGGCCTGTCTGCCCCAAGAGAGATGTTGTCAGCATCTGGGAAGTAGAAGTGACCCGCTTAGGAACTGCCAGGGCATGGCTGAGCTGCATAGAGGTAAAGACTGTGCTCATTAACGGGCACAGAGGCACAAGCGAACAGCATGCCGCCTCAGCTCTTCCAGACATTGCAGTAAAGTGGCTGCACCAGTCAGCTCCAGCCTGTGAGGGCTGAAAATCGCCTTCTCTGCTAACACCTACTGGGCCAAGACTGCACACTAGCAGTGATATCTGGCTTGCAGTGTTGGGAGACACAAGACAGAGAGAGAAAGCCACCAGGACCCGTGTGGTACACGTGGCAAGAGCATCGTTTTCAACTCCGCCTCAACCATAGCCTCTGTTGATGGGATGGTCTCCCTAACCTGAGTGGCTTGGGCACAAAAAGACATTCTTCTCCTGTCTCTAGACTTCTGCCACCTGCAAGCCAGACTCCTGGCTGAGTTATCTTGCCACCCCAGTGTCCTGTGTCCTTCCTTGTTTTGGGTCCTGTGGTTCTGTACCGACTCCCCCAGGGTAGGCTCCCCCATCCTCCTCAGGCTCCCTGATAACCTGGCTTTTGTTTTAGCCCAGAGCTGGTCTGAGCTCCTGACAGCTTACTCTGCTACCTCTTGGCACATCAAAGCACATCAAAACCACATAACCAGGTACCTCCACCACCCCACCCCACCCCCCTCCCCAACCCTGGTCAATGTGACCCAAGTAGAAAGCC
This sequence comes from Peromyscus leucopus, assembly GCF_004664715.2. Classification (NCBI taxonomy): domain Eukaryota; kingdom Metazoa; phylum Chordata; class Mammalia; order Rodentia; family Cricetidae; genus Peromyscus; species Peromyscus leucopus. Next base: position 8,171,367 of record NC_051066.1, on the reverse strand, counting down.
TGGCCTATCCTTGATACTTCCATTCTCCACGTCCACCCTGGCCCTATGGGGTCAAGCCTTCTCACTTCTCTGCCCGCTGCCACTCTCCAAGGCAGCATTAGCTCCCTCCTCCAGCCGGTACCCACCTCCAATCTTGCCCTGTTACATATGAACCAGCCAAAGCGACTTCAGAAGCACTCCGCCCCCTGGAGTAAACACAGAGATGTGAACATGACGGTGGAAGGTCTCAGATCAATACACGAAAATTAACTGTGGAGCCAGGGGATGGTTCAGTAGGGCCTGATGACCCAAGTTCAATCCCCAAGACTTAAATGGAAGATGGGAAGAACTGACTCGTGAAAGTTGTCCTGACGGTGCATGCTGTGGTGAGCATGTACACATAATAAATGGCTTTTAAATTATTATTTTAGAAGTTGGAAGAGGCTCAGTGGTTAAGATCCTTGCTTCTCTTCCAAGGGACCCAAGTTTGGTTCCAAGCACCCACACTGGTGCTCACAAACACCTGTAACTCCAGCTCTGGGAAATCCAACGTCCTCTTCTGAAACCTGAGAGCATTACACTTCTATGTATATGTTCATACACAAAATTAAAAAGAAATCATAAGAAATTTTTAATTAATTGTAAAGAAGTCCAACTGGCATGGTGATGCACGCCTTTATTCTCAGCACTCATGAGTTCCAGGCCAACCAAGTCTGCACCGTGAGATCCATCATGGGTTTTTTTATTGTTTGTTTTGTATTTTCACTTTAGTTTTTCAAGATAGGGTTTCTCTGTGTAAAAGCCCTGGCTGCTCTGCAACTCACTTTGTAGACCAGGCTGGCCTTGAACTCACAGAGATCCACCTGCCTCTGCCTCCCAAGTGCTGGTATTAAAGGCATACACCACCACCTGGCAGTCCATCAAGTTTCTATACATTTGTGACCAATAGTGCAGAAGAAAACGGTGCCATTTACTGAGAAGAATAAAACACCTAGGAAGAGGCTGATAAATGGAAACTTTATCCTAAAAACAACCAACACATTTTGGAGAGACAGTAAAGGGAAAGCCATCCTCATTGGTGGGCAGAGGCAGTGTCATGTAGGTGATAATACTTCCAAACAATGAAAAAGACAAAAAAAAAAAAAGCCAAAATAGTCCCCAGTCCACCTGGCTACAAAGGGAGCATCACCCCGTGTCCCCGCTGGCTGCTTTGTGCAAATTCACAAGCTGGGTTGTGTAAATTCAAGGTGTGCACACACTGGTGAGGGGGCTCCAGAATAAAGCGCATGCTGTGCCAGCATGGGGATCTGAATTCAGATCCTGAGCATTAGTATAAAAGGCCAGGTGTGGCAGCACACACCTCTGTGTAACCCCAGAGCCGGACATGAACAGGAAGGTCGCAGGGCTTGCTAGCTTTGCAGCCTAGCTGACACCGTGAGCTCTAGGTCCAGGGAGATCAGATGGAGGGTGGCCGTATGCTCCCAGCACTCCGGAGGCAGAAGCAGGCAGCTCTCTAGTTTAAGGCCAGCCTGGTCTGCAGAGTGACTTCCAGAGCAGCTGGTGCCTGACGCCTCCTGTCTCCACACATGGACACACTGCTAAGTGCATCCTCTACCACCACATGCGTTTCAAGAGATCCAGCTTAGCAAAAGCAATGTTAAAACGAATCATTTTAGGATCTAGAATCTCAGATACTCAGGAGAGAGAGACAGAAGTTCAAGGCCAGCCTGGGACTACAAACTGTAACTCTGTCTCAAAAACAAGTAAGACAATTGGAGGATTCTGTATTTGACTTGAAAGTTTACTACAAAGCCGCAGAATCTAAGCAGGCATGGTGCTGGTGCACAAGCAGACACCGTCAGTGAGGTAGAATCAAGAGTCCAAAATGCAACGCCTAAATGTGCTAAAATGATGCAGCAATTAGGAGACAGGAGAACCCCCATACCCTGTGACAGACATGGGTTCCTTGCAAAACTAGTTACACAAACACCCCAAAACATGTAACCTGGATTGACTAAATTTAGAATCTGAGTGCTTTACAAGACATCACTCAAGTGAAAGCAGGGGAGCACGCTGGAGCATGTCTGTGGTCCCAGCTACTCCGGAAGCTGAGGCAGGAGACTTGCTGGAGCCCAGGAGTCTAAGGCCAACCTGGGCATCATAGCAAGATGCCATTGTTCAGATGAAGAAGTCAAGCATGGTGGATTACCTGGAATCCCAGGACTCAAGGGATAAGGTTGATGCAGGAGTATTGCTGTGAATTTAAGGGTGCCCTGAGCTACATTAGTTTTTTTAAAGATTTATTTACTTATTATGTATACAGTGTTCTGCCTGCTTGTACCCCTGCAGGCCAGAAGAGGGCACCAGATCTCATTACGGATGGCTGTGAGCCACCATGTGGGTGCTGGGAATTGAACTCAGGACCTCTGGAAGAACAGCCAGTGCTCTTAACCTCTGAGCCATCTCTCCAGCCCTGAGCTACATTAGTTTTATCTTTAAAAAATATATAATAAAAATAAATAAAATAAAATAAAAGGTGGTTGATGGGAGTCAAGCACTCTACCCACTGGGCCATCCTCCCAGCCCCTTAAGGGCTGTCTGATACATATTTATTTACCCATTCAGTTCTCTCTCTCTCTCTCTCTCTCTCTCTCTCTCTCTCTCTCTCTCTCTCTCTCTCTCTCACACACACACACACACACACACACGTAGAATATAGACAAATTCAGACCAATCTGAGTCACCACTGTCTCTTTTAGTCGGATGCAAACCCACGATGGGAGCCCCCAGCTGCTGTATTTCTGAGAGTGGCCTCATGTGGAGGGAGCAGAGGCGTAAACAGAGAGGGAGCCCTGGGTCAACCTTGTCTGAAGGCAGGCGCTGCTGGACTCCAGTTACACAAGTCCATTTCTGTTTCAGTCCATTTGGACCATGCATGTGACTGCAGGGCTTCCACTCGGCATGAGGCATGGCAGAGCCTGACAGGCCGGCCTCCTGGGGTCCCTAGTGCATCTAGGAAGGTTCCTAAGAAGGTGCCAGATCAGAACGTTGGTTGAGATGGGGTTTCTCTGTGTAGCCCTGGCTGTCCTGGAACTCACTCTGTAGACCAGGCTGGCCCTGAACTCAGATTCACTTGCCTCTGCCCCCTGAGTGCTGGGATTAAAGTCTCTCCTATTCTAGGAGTGTGGACAGACCACACTGTTGAACTTCACAGGCTATCACAGAGGGGCCCTGACCCGCTGTTAGCACCAGGGAGCTGAACTGTTGCTGCCTCCTGGGTTGGTTTCTCTTTCCACCTGGTTCTACAATGAGGTCCCAGGGGCCAGTTGGTTTGCACATGGTCACCCTAGAGTTGTCGGCCAGAATCTTAGGTCCTTGTCACCTGGGCTGGTCCTGTCCATGAGCACACTGGCCTTCACCTGGAGCAGCAAAGCCTTCCAGACTGAGGCCCAGGCAGGATGGATGTTGCTTTTGAGAGGAGCTCTTTTTCCTCACCTGGAACCCCCTTCCATTTCTGTGGGCTTCCCTGCTTTTTGGATAATTGAGCTCTGCCTCTTGCCTGTGCTGTCCAGCCCTCATAAAATCCATCTGCGGGTGGCCGCATTGATTTTTAATCATGTTTTACCTCTGCGTAATGAGTCTCTCCGGGCCTTTTCGCAGCCGCTCTTGGCGTCACACATCCAGAGCTGACTGCAACTGGTGATTCAGACAGAATTATTAACAAGACTGTATTTATTCTTCTGGAAAAGCTTGCCGGGAGCCCTGTCCATGCAGCAAACCAGAGGAGTCCACATCCTAGTCCCAGACTGTGATGGCAAACAGCTGGCCTGGCTGAGGACCTACCTGCATGCAGGCTGTAGCTACGGTGTCCTGGCTGCTGGCCTATACTTTTGTTGTTTTGTTTTGTTTTTTTGAGGCAGGGTTTCTCTGTGTAGCCCTGGCAGGCCTGGAACTCACTCTGTAGACCAGGCTGGCCTTGAACTCAGAGATTCACTTGCCTCTACCTCCTGCGGGATTAAAGGTGTGGACCACCACCACCACCCAGAATTCTCCTATGCTTGTAATATCCCCTTCTTGCTCAGGGATGCAGCCCTGTAAGAGTACATCTCCATAAACTATTGGTTTAGTTGGATTTTTTTTTTTCAAGACAGGGTTTCTCTGTGTAACCTTGGTAGGGAGGAGGTGTTCAGCCACTTACACATGTCCTTAAAACACACAGGCTTGCAGGGCAGTGGTGCACGCCTTTAATCCCAGCACTCAGGAGGCAGAGCCAGGTGAATCTCTGTGAGTTCCAGTCCAGCCTGGTCTATAAAGTGAGATCCAGGACAGGCTCCAAAGCTACAAAGAGAAACCCTGTCTCAAAAAAACCAAAACACACACACACACACACACACACACACACACACAGAGGCTGGGCCAGGGCCCTCTGAGGGAAGGCAACCCACTCCCAGGCTCCCCTGACCCCAGACTTGCAAATTGGCTAGGAAGTGACTCCAGGTGACTGTGCTGGCAACAACCTAGCAGGCCAAGTGAGCAGGAAAGAGGGCAGACTTCTTGAGGGACTGTCGAGATTCCTGGTCCCTAGGCTGGCTGCTACCCCTGTGTCTCATGCCCTTCTCTCCAGCTAACCTCTGGCTCGCCTCAGCTTCCTCCTGTGTAATGCTTTCCCAGGCAGTGCCCGAGAGGAGAGCTGCAGCCCACTAAAGCATGCTGTGGGCACAGCCCTGATCAGCCCTACCGACACCGTAACATGGTCTGGCGGCACCCTCTGTGGGCCAGGCACCCGATAGCTTTGACACAAGATATAGCCAGGAACTGTGGCTGGGCAGGCTCCTTCCAGCCCTGCAGCTTACACAGTACCTACTAACAGCCAGTGACTGCGCTCCTTCACATCAAAGGTCAGTGTCGGCACACTCAACTTGAGAAGAGGCAGCCCCGTTCCTCAGTCCTTTCTTCCAAGAACTCCTGTGACCCTGAGTTCCCCAAGGTTAATTACCTCTGGACCTGGGTCTTCAAGAGGCCATTTGGAATTGTACTTATATTTGAGACTAGGGCTTGCTATGAAGTCCAGGCTGCCCTCTGCCTCCTGAGTGCTGGGATGACAGGTGTGGTTGTCACGCCTAGCTCCTGGCTAGAGTGCTCTACAGCTACACGAGTATGAAAAATACTTGTCTAAAAAGACGAAGTTGGGGGCTGGAGAGGTCGGCTCAGGTGGGGGGTGCTGTTCAAGCATGACAATCCGAGTGCAGATCCCCAGCACCCATATAAAAAGCCAGACGCAGGAAAGTGCATTTGTGGCCCTGGTGCTGAGGAGGCTGAGACAGGCAGACCCCTGGTGCACCCAGCCGGCCAGCCTGGCCTCATTTGCAAGCTCCATGTTCAGGGTGAGACCCTGCCTCAAAAAATAAAGTGGGAAGCAATGGGAGAAGACACCTGATGTTGATCTCTGACCTCCCATGCGTGTGCACAGCACATGCATGCACACACCACACACACACACACCTTTTCTTCCTGCAGGACTTCTCTGAGCTTTTATTATAATCAAGTTCATTGTGACTCATTACAAAGACAGTGTTGCCAGTGGTGTGTTGTCCAGCACCTTTAATCCCAGCACTCAGGAGGCAGAGGCAGGCAGATCTCTGTGAGTTCGAGGCCAGCCTGGTCTACAGAGTGAGTTCCAGGACAGCCAAGACTACACAGAAAAACCCTGACTTGAAAAGCAATACAATCTAAAAAAGAAAAGAAAAGAAAAGCAATACAAAACAAACAAACAAAATCCCAAAAACCAAAAGCAGCAAAAAAGAAGGTGGTGTCCTAGTTAGGACCACTGTGGTGATGAACCACCATGACCAAAAATAACTGGGGGAGGAAAGGGTTTGTTTCACTCAGTTCCTTATGACAGTTCATCATCAAGAGCAGTGAGGGCAGGAACCTGGAGGCAGGAGCTGAGGCAGAGGCCCTGGAGGGTGCTGCTTACTCACTTGCTCCCCATGGCTTGCTCAGCCTGCTTTCCTGCAGAACCCAGGACAAGCTCACAATGGCCTGGGCCCTCCCCAATGAATCACTAATTAAGAAAATGCCCTCCAGGCTTGCCTACAGCCAGATCTTATGGAGACATTTTTTTCAACTGTGGCTCCCTCTTCTCTGATGAATGCAGCTTGTGTCAAATTGACATAAAACTAGCAGTACGTTAGTGAGAGAGCGCTTGCCTAGCATGTTTGGAGCCCCATATTCAATTCCCAGCACTGCTAAATAAACCTGCACGTAAATAAATACATAAATAAATAAATATATAAATTCTAGTTTGGGATGTTCCCAAAGGCAGGACCAGGCAGGGCACAGGAAAACTTCCACCTACAACATGACATGCCTCCCATAGACACGGTTTATTGCCTATTGGAGAACTGCTGTGGGATGTTCTGTATGATAATCATACTCGTAGCCATGTTAGTTAAGTCTTCAAGGTATACATAGATATATTTCAGATAAATAGGTAATCTTCAAACACTTCAAAGACCTACAGAATATGGCAATTAAAATATTTTAAAAATTTAGACTTTCTGGACAGTAAGACATGTCTGCTCCTGGCAGTACTGATTTACTTCAGAGAGGAGGATGGGCATCAAAGGCACTACATATGGAGTTTATCTTCACCTTGGCAAAAATAGCCATTTGGACAATAAACTGTTCTTGTCTGGACTGCTTGATCGACTGGAAATGCAGGACCCATGGAAAGGTGACCACTGAACTTTGCTTGGCAAAATGGTCCTTTAGGTTCCTGCTTCACAGAGGAAACTGCCAGACATTCTATAGAACACAGACAAAAATGACTGAGAGACTCTAGCCCTGTGGGCTAAAGACAGATGCCCAACTTTACAAGAGAACTTTGGATGACTGTCCAGGCTGCCAGCTGTCTCTGTCTACCCTGTAAGACTCCCGAAAGTTGGCTTGCATCATTCTCCCATTTCTCAGGTAATATTATATCCTTCTGAGGTCTTTGATGTAGTTGAAGCTAGATATTTATAATTTTCCTTAGTTATGATAAAAGATAAGTTAGATATGAAACCTTTGACTCTCAAATATTAGATAGAATATCTTCTTTAATTTTGCCTAGTTATTATAAATAGACTAGATATTATAACTGTAATTCTTGCTTGATAATTGTTTTGTTATCTGTAGTTTTACTATGTAAAAGTTAAAACCTTCCTTTTTTTAAAAAAAAAAAAAAAAAAGAAAAGAAGTGCTGTGGTGTGTTTTGTATGGCAAATATGTTAATAATTAAAACACTGATTGGCCAGTAGCCAGACAGGAAGTTTAGGCAGGACTAACAGAGAGGAGAATTAAGGGAACAGGAAGGGAAGGAGGAGACTGCCTGGAGTCGCCACCAGGACAAGCAAGATGTAAGGTACCAGTAAGCCACAAGCCACATGGCAAAGTATAGATTAATAGAAATGGGCTAAATATAAGAGTAAGAGCTAGACAAGGATAGGCCTGAGCTAATGGCCAAGTAGTTTAATACTATAAGTGTCTGTGTGTTTATTTTATAAGTGGGTTAAGGGACTGCCGGGGCTTGGTGGGACCCAGAGAGAAAACTCCAGCTACAGAGAACGCACTTCTGAAGTTTCTAATTTGGAGAACTGCGATGGCCATTCTTGGTTGCCAACTTGACTTCATCTGGAATTAACCAAAACCCGAATGGTTGGGCTCTTCTGTGAGAGATTTTTGCTTAATCATTTGAAGTGGGAAGACCCACTTCTAATGTGGATCTTTGAGGTGGGAAATCCACCTTTAATCTGGGCCACCCCTTCTGCTGGCAGCCTATAGAAAGGACATGGAGGAAGGAAGCTTGCTCTCTCTGCCTGCTTGCTCTGGCTGGCAAGTCCAGTCCTTCACTGGCACTAGAGCCCATTTCTTTGGGATTTCAGCATACACTGAAGACCAGCTGAGACATCCAGCCTATTAATATATATTGATATGTAATATAATAAATTATCAATAATATACTAATACTAATATTTAATTATATATTAATATAATAGAATATAATAGTCATTCTATAAATTTTGTTCCTCTAGAGAGCCCTGACTAACACAAGAACACAATATGATTAAAACTACTTAATTCAAAACTGGGCATAATAATACATGCCTATAATCCCGGCACTTGGGAGGTAGAGGCAGGAGAATCAGAAGTTCAAGGTCATCCTCAGCTACATAGCAAGTTTAAGGCTAGCTTGGGCTACATGAAACCTTGTCTCAGTCAATTGAAGTCATGAAGTACAGAGGTTTTTTTTCTTCCCTCACACAGTTGGAGCCTTTCTACAGACTTCTGGAAGCTTTGTGCACTTGTGTGGTAAGCAGATCTCTAGCTGACTAGATTTGCGTCAGGCTGTAGTTGATGGAATTACATGTAACATACTTGATGAACTACTATTCAGGATGGGATTCCAGGGTACCAACTGATAGCTGAGCCCTTAGGCTTCTTCTCGTTTTCTTGCCATAGACGCTGTTTTAACAATGCGTTTGAATGCAAATGTTCATGTAGATCTCAGACTGTTCCCTTAGGAATGGAATTCTGGGGTATATGCATGCCCACACCAAGCTTCTTTGCTAAAATTTGTTAGTAACAGCATAACCATCATCACCATCACTACTGTCCACATCATCATAACCATCACCACCATCATGACCACCATCATCATCATCACCATCACTACTGTCCACATCATCACCACCACCATCATCATAACCACCACCACCATCATCACCACCACTATCATGAACACCATCACCACCACCATCACAACCACCATCACCACCACCATCACGAACACCATCACCACCACCATCACGACCACCATCACCACCACCATCATGACCACCATCACCACCACCATCATGACCACCATCACCACCACCATCACGAACACCATCACCACCACCATCACGACCACCATCACCACCATCACGTCTATCATCATCATCACCATGATCTTCCAGTTTGTTTTGTGCCTCTTTGGCCACTTGTGAGGGACAGCTCTGGTTGTGTGGACTCCGTCTGCATTTGCTTCTGGCCTGTTGCCTTTTCAGGGATAGGAAGCAACTTAAGGAAGAAGAATTTATTTTGGCTGTGGTTTATGGAGACACTGTTGGGACTGGGGAAACGTCTTTGCGGGTGAAGCATGTTGCTATGCAAACATGAGGACCTGAGTTTGGACCTCAGTACCCACATAAAATCCAAGCATGGCACCCCCGGCCCCCCACAACCTCAGCACTGGAGAGATGAGACAGTGGACTGAATGCTGTAGGCCAAGCAGAATGGAAATGGCCCGCTTCAGGTTGCGTGAGAGACCCTGTCTCAAAAACTAAGGTAGAGAAGTTGTTGAGGCCTGGCATGGTGGCACACACCTTTAGTCCCAGCACTGAAGAAAGAAGGGCATGCTGGGATTCTTTCATCCTTTGTATCCAGTCTGGGAGCCCAACCCATGGGGTGGTGCTGCTCGCATCCAGGGTTGGCCTTCTGTTCTGCTAAGGCTCTCTGGAAAGGCCCTCCCAGAAAGGGGCGTGTCCCCTCAGTGATTCCATTTCAGTCAGGTTGACAGTGATATACTCACAAGGTCCTTTCCCCAAGGTCCTGAAGGGCTCATCCTTTCCTTACTCTGATAAAGCTCTATTTTAAAAAAGTTAAAGTAGTTGGGCCTGGTGGTGCACGCCTTTAATCCCAACACATGGGAGGCAGAGGCATGTGGATCTCCGTGAGTTCCAGGTCAGCCTGGCCCACATTGTAAATTCCTGGCCAATCAGGGCTACATAGTGAGACACTGTCTCATTGCTATGGGTTGGGCCCAGGGCCTGGCACATGCTGGGCAAAGCTGCCAACATTGAGCCCAACCCCAGCCCTAAGGCAGTAACATGTTGCCACGGGCTTGTGCAATGCCTTTTGAAGACCTTTGATTGACACATAGCAATGGTGTATATTTATGGTGTACAGTGTGGTTTTTCACTACAGGAATACCCCGATACCAAGCATGGTGATCACATCCTGGTGGGTGGTACACCAGTTCCTCCAAGGCCGTCCCTGTTCTCCGCATGAGAGCGTGGGAGCTCTGGTCTGGTGAGGGATGTGCGGCCTAGTTGGTGTCAGCAGCCGTCACCACACTGGGCCGTGGGACTGACTTTTCCTGTCTGGTGGGTCCTGTGCTTGTTTTCCTCCAGTCCTGGGGATGGAACCCAGGGCCTTGGGCACGCTAGGCACACAAGCTCCACCCCAGCCCCTAACTGTGTTTTCTTAACTAGTTTTTCAGCTTCTTTCTCTGCCCTCCTCCAGCAGCCCTCTATGCCAGAGCCTTCTGCCACCCACTCCCAGATGACTTCTTAAAGAGTGGTTTATCGTTGTTGTTATTATCGTTGTTGGTGTGTGTGTGTGTGTGCGCGTGTGCGTGTGCGCATGCATGTGCATGTGTGTGTGTGTGTGTGTGTGTGTGTGTGTGCATGCACACACACATGCCAGAAGAGGGCATTGGATGCCCTGAATGCAGAGTTACAAGTGATTGTGCTGGGAATTGAACTCAAGTCCTCTGGAAGAGCAACCAGTACTCTGAATCGCTGAGCCATCTTTCCAGCCCCAGATGGTCTTATACAACAATAGGAAGGATTTCTCTTTGCTGAAGGGCAAGGGTTAGGGCGAGTGTGGGCTTTTATATGCTCCCAGGCCACAGCCCACCTCATTCTGATTCCCTGTGTCTGGGTGGCAGAGGACAAGCTAGCTCTCAGGTGGGCCTGTGGTTCAGGAGGGTCTCCTCCTCTTCCTTCTCAAGCTGTTTGCACAGGAGCCAAGTGATGTGACCAGCTAGAGAGATGGCTCCACAGTTAAGAGCACTGTCTGTTCTTGCAGAGGACCGGGATTCAGTCCCCAGCACCCACACGGTGGCTCACAACTCACTCCTAGAGATCCAGTTCCCTCTTCTGACCTCCAAGAGCACCGGATACATGGCACAAATGCATAGTGCACAGACATACATGTAGGACAAACACTTATACACATAAAAATATATACACATTTTTAGCTGGGTGTAGTGGCACATGCCTTAAATGAGAGTCAGATGCAGTCAGATCTCTGTGAGTTCGAGTTCAACCTGATTTACAGAGTGAGTTCCAGGACAGCCCACGCTACATAGTGAGACCCTGTCTCAGAAAACAAATAACAATTACAAAAACAAAACAAATATCTCTTTAAAAACCAACACATGGGGGAGAAGAGAGAAGAGAATGGAAGAACTAGATGGGTAAGAACTTGAGAGGAACGAACTGAGATGGGGAAGAACTAGATTGTAGAACTAGAAGAGAGGACAAGAGGAACGAGATGGAAGATGAGGAAGAGCCAGATGGGGAAGAACAAGATGAGGAAGAGCCAGATGAGAGAGAAGGAGACGGGAGAGGAGCTGATAGGGGAAAGAACTAGATAGATGAGAACCTAGAAGGGACAGAACTAGATGAAGGAATTAAGATAGAACTTAGAGGGGATCGCAGACAAGTGTAGAGAGAAATCAGGCTAAAGATGACCTAAATATGAGAACAGAATATAAGCTTGTAACTGTCACAGAATAATAAAGTATGTGGACTAAGGAAAAAAAAAAAAATGGCCGGGCGTTGGTGGCACACGCCTTTAATCCCAGCACTCGGGAGGCAGAGCCAGGTGGATCTCTGTGAGTTCGAGGCCAGCCTGGGCTACCAAGTGAGCTCCAGGAAAGGCGCAAAGCTACACAGAGAAACCCTGTCTTGAAAAACCAAAAAAAAAAAAAAAAAACACATACCGCCAGTCAGTGGTGGCACACACCTTTAATCTCAGCGCTCGGGAGGCAGAGGCAGGTAGATCTCTGTGAGTCCAAGGCCAGCCTGGGCTACAGAGTGAGTTCCAGGAAAGGTGCCAAAGCCACACAGAGAAACCCTGTCTCGAAAAACCAAAAAACAAACCTACACATACCATCTTTGTAAAAGCTAATTTTGACAATTTCATATATATATATACATGCCCATAAGACAAAATTTCTTGGCTCTCTTTCCTATTGTCTGCACTGACATTTTTAAAAATTATTTTTATTTTATGTGTGTGGGTGTTTGAATATGTATACATGCATCACATGTGTGCAGTTCCCAAGGAAGCCAGAAGAGGGAGTCTGAACTCCTGAAAGTGGAGTTACAGTTGTGAGGTGCCGTGTGTGTGTGTGTGTGTGTGTGTGTGTGTGTGTGTGTGTGTGTGTGTGTGTGTGTGTGTGTGTGTAAGCAAGCTGGGGTCCTCTGGAAGAGCGGCCAGTGCTCCTAACGGCTGAGCCGGGTCTCGAGTCTGCCTCTCACCGTCCTTCTGACCCCTTTCCTCTACAGTGCTCCGGGAGCCTTGGAGGGGGAAATAGAACCAATTGATCTGTTGCTTTGTTTTGTTTTTACCTATTCCAGGTGTTTGTATGTGTGTGGGAACTTGTGTCCCACACAGTCAGTGTGGAGGGCGTGGACAACGCTCCCCTTCCTCCCTTATGTGGATTTTGGATCTCATGTAAGCCAGGATAGCCTCAATCTCAACATGTAACCGGGGATGGCCTTGAACTCCTCCCACGTGTTTGTGAAGTGCTGGGGATCACACCCAGGGATCTGTGCCTGCCAGGCAGCTCTCTGCCCACTGAGCTATACAGCCCAACCCTGCTTTTCTTTTACACAGGAAACTCTCCTCCTCACTTGCATGTCTGTAGACATCTTGGATCCAGTGCTTCAGCTCATGACTCTCTTCTTCAAACCTGCTCCTCCCAGACGGCCTCAACTCTAAAAATGCGTTGTTCTAGTGCACGCAGTGGGACCACACTTGACGCCTCTCTCTCCCTGAGCCTGCCCTCTTAGCACTGTGCCCAGTCAATTGCTCTTCAAGCAATTTTGCCTTTCGAAGGTGCCGGACTGTCCCCACCCTCCCCCATTCCCTACCACCCCCATAACACCCTAAGGGCCCTCTTCCCTGGGGACAGCGGCTGCTTGCCCAGGGGCTACAGGTGACCTTGCACTCCTGGGCCTGGGCTCCCTCCTTCCCAGATGCCCCTCTTCCAAGTCACTTCTAGGACAGCTACCCTGCCAGAATCCCTGCTGTCTCTCTTACTTGACTCCATGATCTGCTTGCATTTCCTGGGTGGCCCCTGTGTGTGTCCATCAGCACCTCAGCCTTCATCTCTGCACCCCTGTGTGTCTATCATCACCTCAGCCTTCATCCCTGCACCCCTGTGTGTGTCCATCAGCACCTCAGCCTTCATCCCTGCACCCTTGTGTGTGTCCATCAGCACCTCAGCCTTCATCCCTGCACCCCTGTGTGTGTCCATCATCACCTCAGCCTTCATCCCTGCACCCCTGTGCGTGTGTCCATCATCACCTCAGCCTTCATCCCTGCACCCCTGTGTGTGTCTATCATCACCTCAGCCTTCATTCCTGCACCCCCGTGTGTCTATCATCACCTCAGCCTTCATCCCTGCACCTCTGTGCGTGTGTCCATCATCACCTCAGCCTTCATCCCTGCACCCCTGTGTGTGTCCATCATCACCTCAGCCTTCATCCCTGCACCCCTGTGCGTGTGTCCATCAGGACCTCAGATTCACTCTCTAGCGCCAGGCTCTGCGTCTCCTGCCTAGGCACTGCCCGCTCCTCACCTCCTGGCTGCCCGGGTCAAGATGTTGCCTTGCCCCTGCTGCCTCTGTCTCTCAGTCGTACGCAGTCCCCCAGGTTCGTGAGTTCATATCCGCTCCAGGCAGCATTCTTCATGTCATCCTCTGCCACGCTGGCCTGGCAGCCATCAGCTCTCGACCTCTGCAGCCGCGGTGTCTGCAGGCAGGTTTGAGTCCGCACGCCTGCCTGGAGTGAGCCTCCCTTTTGTGAGTCTGACCTGGCCCCCTACCTCTACCTTGCCCTCTATTGTGGCACACACTGGTGGCTTTTTAGACATTCAAATGTTTAAGATTTCTTTATTTTATTATTGTGTGTGCATGAGTGCCTTGCTTGCATGTGTGTGTGTGTGTGTGTTCCATATGTGTGCCTGGTACTCTTAGAGGTCAGAAGAAGGCATCTGCTCCCCTAGAACTGGAGTTATGGATGGTTGTGAGCCAGCATTGGGGGCTTTAAAAAGTGAGTGTGCAGCCGGGCGGTGGTGGCGCACGCCTTTAATCCCAGCACTCGGGAGGCAGAGGCAGGCGGATCTCTGTGAGTTCGAGGCCAGCCTGGGCTACCAAGTGAGTTCCAGGAAAGGCGCAAAGCTACACAGAGAAACCCTGTCTCAAAAAACCAAAAAAAAAAAAAAAAAAAAAAAAAAAAAAAAAAAAAAAAAAAAAAAAAAAAAGTGAGTGTGCATGTGTGTACAGGTTTGTGGGTGGGCACACACATGTGTATGTGCAGCCGGAGGTCAGCTTCAGGTGTCGTTTCTCAGGAGCCTCCCACCTTGTTTCTTGAGACCGGGTGTGTCGTTAACTAGGCTAGGCCAGTGATTTGCCCGTCTTGGCCTCCCCCAGCACTGGGATTACATGTGCATGCCACTACACCTGGGTCCCCCGCCCCACCATGCATATGTGTGGTGTGTGTATGTGTACATGTTCTGGACATGTGTGTGGAGTGCGTGTGCACATGTGAGCATGTGCATGGTCACAGGTTGACATCAGGGGTCTTCTTTGGCCACTCTTCACTTTATTTTACTAAGGCAGAGTCAAGGCCTCTAGAACTCATGGATTAAATGAGTCTAGCCAGCCTGCTTGCTTAACACTGGAGTCACACACGGGTAGGCTGCCACACCTGCCTCACATTTACACGTGTGCCGGAGATCGGAACTCCTGCCCTCACACTTGTGTGGCAAGTGCTTTACACACCGAATGTCCCTCCAGTCCATGGCCGATATTTTAATGTGGGTTGTGGAGATCGAACTCGGGTCCTCAGGCTTCTGAGGCAAGTGCTTCATCAACTGAGCTATTGTCTCAGTTCGCACCCCGCCCCCGACACACCGAGCTTCCCCTGGGTCCCAGCTGGCCTTCCGCTCTTCAGCCCATAGTCAGCCTCCAGCCTCAGCTGTGTAGGCGCTGGAACCGACACCCGCAGCACCCGGAAAGTCTGGAGGCTTTCATGAGAGGAGGCAGAGGAGGCACATGCTCTCCCTCTCCTTGTCTTGCCTGGGACCCTTCCAGCAGGGCCACCACCAGCTACACAGTCTTTGCATCTTGAACCTCCACAGCCACGAGTCAGGATAAACTCCTTTTGATTATTTTGCCGGTCTGCCGCAGACAATGAATTCACCTCTCATCCCCCCTCACCCACCCGCGAGACGGCTCTCGTTCCAGCTGTATTCTCTGCACAGAGCCTGACTGTAGCCTCAATGCCCTCAACTCCCTTCACCCAGCTTCAGGTGGATGGCCAGATTCCTTCTCGGGACTCAGAACCTGGCCTTGTTCCCGCCTTAGCTCGGACATAGTCATCTTACTTGTGCAGTTCCCCTGGTTTTGGAACACACTGTCTAGTTTGTGCATTTTTCACGGTTTCTATGGTCCTCTGATCACTAAATTGTGAGTTCTATTGTGGCATGGATTTTGCCAACATCCCCAGGAGCCTGGCACATAGTAGGTGCTCAGTCAATATTAGCCCAATGTTAATGAGTGTGAGGAGCCAGGCACTTCCCCGATCCCTCTGTCCCCCAGAGTCCTCCTGGTTCCTTGCGTAGTGTTTGTGACCAGTGTGGTTTTGTTGTTGTTGTGGGGCTGGCTAAGACATGCCCATGTCTTATGTTGGTCACTTACAGTGTCCCCCGTCTCCAGCACAGCACCCCACACATGGCAGGACACCTGGGTTTCTGTAAGGCCTTTTATTTATTATTTTATTATTATTTTTTTAATCTCCTATAACTCAAGCTGTCCTTGAATTCACTGTGTGGCCAAGGCTGGCCTTGAGCTGCTGAGCCTCCTGCCTCCACCTTCCAAGGGGTGATACAGGCCTGGCTCACAGCTCTGGGAGGCTTTAACTGTTAACCCTGCTGCCTGATCCCTGGCCCCTGGTCCATGGTTTCCCTCTGAGCAGGAGGCTCAGGCCGGGATGGCCAGGTCTGAGCCGCTCTCTGTGGCCTTTCCTTGGTGTCCATTCTGAATTGATCCTCAAGGCTGGGACACCCTGCCCTCACCTCTAGACAGGTTCCTCCAGCACAGTGCCAGCTTCCAGGGTCCATGCCTGCTTACTTCCTGTAGCAAATGGGCCCTTCACAGCAGCAAGCTGGGACCTGGGTCTGGCCTGGGCTCCTGTCAGGGCAGAAGCAGAGGCTGTCTGAGGTTGGAGAGATATGGGAGAAGTGGGGTTGAATGTATCATTGCCCTGGCCAGTTTTTTTTTTTTGTTTGTTTGTTTGTTTTTAGCCTTCTGGACCCTTTTAGTGGGGAGAAAAAGACATTCTGTCTGTGGTTGCAACCCTGATGCTCAGGAGAGGATGGCTTCATTCTGCCATGGTCTTTCCAGACCTCAGGCTCCCACCACGGGTCTGGGTCGTTCATTCCTCCCTCTCCTGCTCTCTCCCTGAGAGCATTAATATGGTACCTAAGCTGGTTGTGAATCAGAGATCCTCCTGCCTCCACTTCTTAGGTAGCTGGGCTCCCAGGCCTCTGCCACCAAGACTGGCTCACAGAGGTTTTCACTGGCCCTCAGGGCCTTCTGAGAGCAGGACTTATTTCCGCCCCCCCCTCCCCCGCCCCCCAAGGGCTTATACTTTGGGGGAAACAAACCACACGGAACCTAGTGGGCCAAGTTTCCCTAAGCTGTTAAGGGGCCACGGACAGTGTTGGGCAGAAAGACAGGAAAGGTCTCAATTACGACGACATTTTGGGAGCGGGTCAGGGAAGCAAGGCTCTCCCTGAAGTCCTTTCCTAGGTGCCAACCTCTGACGTCCAGGTGTGAAACCCCACCAGCAGGCTCAGCTCTCCCTGCCCTCTCCAAGCATGCCTGACAACGGAGAAGGCCTAAACTGCCAGTACTCCTGGGCCGCCGGACAGTGTCCAGGCCCTTAGGAAAAGCGGGCTTGCCAGGCTGGTCTCCAGAAGCTCTGGCCCTTCTGCCTGGCCTCAGATGGTTCCCCACCCTTGCCTGGAGCCCGAGGTACTGAGGCTGCGCTCCCACCCAGGCCAGACCCCTTTTCGGTTGATGCCCCAGCCCTTTCTCAACCAGATCTTAGAGGTCACTTCCCCCAAGGCCTCATGTAAATGTTCCTACTGCAGCCCGTGCTAGCCTGCACTTCAAGACGCTCCCAGAGAGGCCTGTGGTCGCGCTTGTCCGGTTGGCCACCGTGTCCCCAGCGCCCAACACATCAAAGTGGAATGAATGAATGGTGCCGGCCAGGGACTTGGCCTCGTTCACGTCCGATTTTCCGGGCCCTCCCCGCCCACGCCGCCGCGGAGAGGGGGGGATGGATCCGCGGAGGGGGTGGCGCGGCGACCTCTCGGGCATCCCGGGAGAACCAACAGGAAAGGGGGCGCCTCCACGCAGGGTGCGCGCCCGGCGGGTGCTGGGAGGGAGGTGGCGCCGGGCGCTGAGTGGCGGCTCCGAGTCCACCCCTGGCGCGCCGGTGCGGGCGGGAGGCGGGGAGCGCAGGGGCGGCGGCGGCGCAGCGGCAGCGAGCATGTGCTGCGCAGCCCAGTAACCAGGGACGACCGCGGCTACCGAGCGCCGGCGGCTGCGGCGCCCAGCCCCGCGCAACTCCGCGCCGTGGCCGCCTGCACCGCCAAGGCCTGGCCCTCGCCGCCCGGTCCCCGAGGCCCCTGGAGCAGCCAGCCGCGGTCGCGCAGCCCGCCGGAGCCCCGCGCACGGGACGCGCGGGCACAGCCAGACAAAGGCGCGGCCCCGGCCCGGCCCAGTCCGGCCTGCCGGCCTCCGCGCGCCCCGGCCCGACCCAGCCGCTCCCGCTGGGCGCCCCAAGCGGGTCCGGCCCGGGGAGCGGGGGCCGCGGCCGCCGAGCATGGGGAAATCCAACAGCAAGTTGAAGCCTGAAGTTGTGGAGGAGCTGACCAGAAAAACCTACTGTGAGTGAGCCCCGATCCCCGACCCCCAGTCGAGCCACGACCTTCCCTCCGCCCTTCCCGGCCGCGCCCCTGCCCCGCACCTGGCCCATTGTTCTACCCGCGCCCCCGCCCCCGGCCCTGGCAGGATGTCGCCTGTCAGCGTGTGCTAGGGACCATCCCAGGTCCTCAGGGCATCCCCAGCCCACCCGCGGCCCCCCTCCAGTTCTAAGGGCCCCGACTGTGCCAGGGCAGAGGGGGGGTGGTCCCGGGAGGGGGCGCCCGGGCGTAGTATGGCTCTGCTGCTTGGAGCGGGGTGGGTGGGTGATTCATGCCTAATGATGATGCTGCGGCTCCTGCCGCTGCTAGGTTGGCCTGTCGCCCCCTCCCTGGCAAATGTGACTGTGTGTTGGGTAGGAGAGGGGTGGTGAGACTGGTAGAGCGCTCAGGCAGTGACGGCAGGGTCCAAGGGTCCTGGGCGCCCTCTTGTATGTATTCTCCGTGCCCTCTTTTCCTTGCTCCTGTCTGTTTGCCGCACCAGGAAATGGGTTTCTACAGCCGGATAAAGGAAGGTCTGTCCCATTCCACAGTCCTCTAGATCACTCCCAGGTGTGGCTTTCCACTTGCCCAACTTCACAGATCTCCTGTCTCTGCATCTCCAATGTCTCCTCACCAGGTGTCCCCCTCCTAGCAGCCTCTCCAGGGTGGCCCTGCTCACCTAGGGCTCACTGCCATAGGTCCTGCCCACCCTCTTTTACTTTGGGAAGCAGGAGATGGATGAGTGTGTGGAAAGGCCTCTGCCTCTGCCAGGCTGTTTGACTTGCAAGGCAGCAGTGGCCTGGTCTTGGGGTGGAAGCCCTGAAGTGGGTCCTCGGCAGCTTTGACTTAGCCATCTCTGCAGCACCCGGAAAGACAGGCAGTTGACTGGCAGCTGGGTGTAGATGGAGGCTCTAGTCCAGTGCATGGCCTCTGCTCTCCCCCACCCCCATATTGGTCTTCCGGGGGGCACTTTTGCAGGTCTTGGCCAACCCAGTGCCCTAGCCCCATGCTCCTCACTCTGCATAGACTTAGAACAAAGGGGACCTTACTGATTGGGCTCTCCTGGCCCCAGCCTGAGGAATTGGGGCATCGGGGAGGTCACATCCAGGAACTGCTCCTGGGGATGTGTCCCTCCCAGCCCAAGCCTCCCGCTCTCTCTTTCCAGAGTGGGTGGGTGGCCTTTTCTAGCTTGTTACTGTTTATGAGGTTGACTGGACCCTCCAAGGTGTGGCCCACGGTTGTTAGCAGTTAATCTGTGGGTGGGACACCCCGGGACCCCAGGGTCTGGGGAGGGCAGAGGGCTCCATGGACTTCTCCAGAAATGGCATGTGGTGTACCAGGCTGTCTCCATGGTAGGAAGGCTGGAGGCATGTGAAGTCAGTGTCCTGCTTATTGAGTGTGTCATGCACCATTAACTTCGTCCTTAACATGACTGTACACCAACAACTCGGCATATTCTAGGCTCTACAGCTGTTCACAGAGAGGAAACGGGTTGAGAGAAGCGAGGTGGCATACCTAGCCTGTCACAGCACTGGGAACGGCACCTGGGTATGTCCCTTCAGGGAGAGACCTCAGGCTTATAGCAAAGAGCCCTTCTGTGCTTCTCTTTCCCGTGCTGGTCCATGCTGGTCCATGCTGGTCCATGCTGGTCCATGCTGGTGGGGTCTGGATTCAAAAGACCCAGACGGGTCAAGATCCTTTGCCAGACCAATCTCTGCAGGGCTGCCCATCAACTTGAGGAGAATGGAGCCAGCAAAACTCGGTCAGGCTTGGGCTTGGTGGTACTCTGCTGAGCTTTTGTGATGTAGAGCAGTTTTGGTCAGGGCGCTTTTCCTCCACTAAGACCTTATTAGAGGTAGGGGGATTCACTTGCCTCTGAACTGTCTCCCTGTGGAAGCCAGCTCCCTCCAGGCAGGCCTTTGTGTGGCCAACAGCCACCTCTCCCAGTGTGGGCACGTCAGAGGTCTGCAGATCTTTGTGGAAGTAAACTCATCTCTTCAGGTAGAGCAGAGAGCGCCTGCAGCCTGTGGCAGGTCCCACTCGTACCTTTTCTTTCTCATGAGGTGTTAGCAATGTCTACTCCTTCTTCCGGGGGAATTCTGAGTAAGGAGATCAAGAGAAGCATCATCCAGGAAGGACTCCCAAATGTCACCATCTCCCGAAGAGTGTACAAAGTCCCTCGTACTTGGGCAGCTCTTCCCTTAGGTCTGGGCTGAGCTCTGGGATTGGATCCTTAAAAGTGTGACTCGTGAGGCCAGAGGGATGGCTCAGAGCAAGCATGAGGACCTGCGTTCACATCCAGTACCCACTTATGAAAGAGCCGGGTACGGCGCCTCATGTCTGCAGCTGGGAGGCAGACACAGAGGATCCTGGGAGCTCACTGGCCAGCCAGTCTAGCTGAAATGGTGAGCTCTGGGTTCATTGAGAGACACTGCCTCAAACAATAAGGTGGAGGGGTTAGGATTATAGTTTAGTGCTAAGAATGAGCACCGCTATTTCTTAAAGACCAGAGTTCGATTCCCAGCACCCATGTCTATGGCTCACAACTGTCTGTAATTCAAGCTCAGTGTAAGCCCAAGTCTCTGGTCTCTGTGGGCTCTGCACTCACATGCACAACCCCTCTCCACCACACATAATCAAAAAATAGAAACCTTTACAAGCGAAATAATGTGGAGAGCCATAGGAGAAGACACTAGCATTGACCTCCGGCCTCCGTCTGCATTCACAAGGGTAGAGTGCATCTACACACACACACACACACACACACACACACACACACACACACACACACACGAACCAACACGTGGAATGAGAGTGAGATAATCATGTATTGATTTTGGTTCTTGGTTCTGGGGAAACGAAGAACCATAGCTCTGACTGATGCCGTGGGTCTCTGACAGTCCTGTACCACTGGGGGCCCAGTGATCCCATCTGAGTCTATGCTGGGTACCATCCTGGGTGGTGTGGATCTACTACAGTTTGTGGTGTGTGTGTGGTGTGTGTGTGGTGTGTGTGTATGTGTGTGGTGTGTGTGTGTGTGTGTGTGGTGTGTGTGTGTGGTGTGTGTGTGTGTGGTGTGTGTGTGTGTGGTGTGTGTGTGTGTGGTGTGTGTGTGTGGTGTGTGTGTGTATGTGTGTGTGGTGCGTGTGTGTGTGTGGTGTGTGTGTGTGTGTGTAAGCAGGGGAAGCGCTGAAGGCTCCGTGAGGACTTGACAGTACATCTGACTTCAGCCTGCCTGAAGATGACCATATTTTCCACTAATGCCCTGGAACTTCCTGTGTTCTTCTGTGCAGAGAGATCATTTACCGACACAGTGTGTGCCACCTTCACTGCAGTTTCCTCCATCTCTACGGGCAGCAGGTTAGCAGAGGGGGAGAACCCTTCTGCCTCTGCCCCCGCCCCAGGCAGGACTCACAGACTGGCGTGACCAGCAGCAGGGGCTCTGGGCGGTCTGCCTCACTGTCTTTGAACTGATTGATAAGGCGGTGGCATCCTTGTATCAATCTGAGGGATATATCCTAGCTGAGCCTTGCTTTTCTCCCCTGCAAAATGGGTATGGTCTTGGTAGTAGGAAGTGAGCAGGGGTGTAAATGTGGCCAGTGGAGTAAGTAGCTGGTGGCTATTCCCAAACATGTCGCTATTGCTTTGAATGCATTATTATTCACACCCTCTTCTCCTCCTCCATTGCTGGGATGGAACCCAGGGCCTCACACACGATAATCAAGTGCTCTATCAATGAGCCCCAGCCTCAGCTTCGAGCTTCGTCATGGACCAGCCTTAAGTCTTTTGTTCATGGTTTCATCTCTGCAGACAGCTCTTCCTGAGGTCCCAGTCTGTGTGCCTAGCCAAAGCCACTCAGGATGGAGTGAGTTCTGAGCTATTTCCCCTGAGGCCCAGCAGGGTCCTGCTTTTACGTGGCAGCCTACCACCTCACTTGGTCATGATGGAACTGCTCCAGTCTGCCATTCACTGCGTGCCCTCTGTGCTGGGCACACGGATAAGAAGGAACGGGAGACACAGGTCCTGCCTCCAGTGGAAACTGGCCAGGTGGCACATGAATCCTTTGTTCTAGTCTCAGTGCCTGCCAGGGGCAGAGATGCCTTTATCTCCCATGGTCTCTCCCCGTCCCACACTAGCGCTGGCTCCTTCCCGTTCGGGAGTTGGGGGAGGAGAGGTCACTTCTTGTCACTTGGTCAGTTTCAGCTTGGCCTTGACCTTGCCCGCCAACCTTGAGCCTCTTCTGCTTCTTCCCGGATGTCCCGGCTGTTTCTAGCACATAGCGGATTAGGGAAGAGGGCATGGGTGTGCTCCATGGCTGTGCAGCAGTGGATGGACACCATGGGGCCTGGGGTGGAGCGTCTGGCTGGGGTCAGGCTGAGAGCGGCAGGGAGTTACAGCTGGACTCTTGGGTTTCTGGTTTGGGGCTGTCCAGGGACCCAGAGAAGTCTGCTGCATAGGATAAAGGGTGCTCTCTGCTCAGTTACCTCTACCCAACTCTTACCAGTCAGAGAGAAGCCTCCAGGGAGGCAGTCTCTGCCATACATCTTGGAACAAATTCCAGAACTGGAGTGATGGCTCCATGGGGATGTGGTGGGCAGGTCATCCCTGCCCAGGAGAGGGAAGGACCAGAGAAAGGGGTTTCTGTTGTCCCTGGCCACCTTCCCTCCTTCACTGAGGGTGGGACAAAGCAGCAGGAGAAACTTAGGTGAGACTCAGTGCTGAGGTGAGTACCTTAATAGGACAATGCAGCTCTGCGGAGAGCAGGCGAGGTCCCCACAGGCTCTGTGGCCTTGAGCTGGCCACATAGTTTTTTCAGGCCCCAGTGTATTTGCCTGTGACCCCTGTCTGCATGGCCGCATGGTTCCACAGCAAAAGACAATGCTTTGAGGGCCAGAAAGGGCATGGGGCCTCAAGGCAGCAGGGTCCCGGGGCAGGACTAGGGCTCAGTAACCTAAATATTGGGAGGTTCTAGCCATTTCCTGTGGTAGGAAGAGACCCTCCCTCCTTCTCTGGAAAATGGGCTTCATGGTAAGTTGAGGAGGAGTCGGGGTACATGGAGGAGATAGTGTGGTACCTGGTGTCCAGTGCTTCCCCGGGCAATCTCCAGTTACGGTTCTCCGCAGGCTCCGGGTGCATGCATCTGACTGGTCAGTGTAGGGTTTGGGCCATGAAACCTGGGCTCTTCCCTGTCCCTGTCACCCACTGCTCTATGTGACATGTGACTGGCTCCTCCTGTCCTCTCCCCAGACAGCTCTCCCAACCCCAGGTGTTTCTGCAGGTCCTTGTCCCGGCAGCCCATACCATCTCAGGATTGAGTGCCCCCTGCTCCAGGTCCAGGTTTGAGGCCCTTGTGGCACAGGCTGTGGGGACACTGGGGGTGAGTGGGTCTCACTAGAGTCACCCTCAGGTCATAGACAGGAACTTGGATATTTTCCAAGATGGGTGGGGAGTCGTGGAAGGGAGGTGACAGAGTTGGGGGGCACTGTGAGGTTAGGTTTGGAAAGAGCATTCTTGGCTATAGTCCAAAAAATGAAGGAGGCAGTAATAGGAACCAAGGGAGATCATGGCAACGAACTCGGGGTATCACTGGGGTGGTCTGACAGAGTCCAGGGGTACTTCAGAGGGGTGCTCAGAGGGACTCCATAGTCAGTCTTCACCATTCTATGGCTTTAGGGTTGTCTACTTTTAATTTCTAACTTTAATTTTTTTGTTAATTCCATTATTAATTTTGTGTGCCTATATGGTGTGTGTGTGTGTGTGTGTGTGTGTGTGTGTGTGTGTGTGTGTGTGTGTGTGTTTAGGTCAGAGGACAAATTGGGAGTCAGTTCCCTTTTTCCACCATGTGGGTTCTGGGATTGAACTCAGGTCTCTAGTCCAGGGAGAAGAGCTTTTACCCACTCAGCTCTCCCACTGGCCTAAATCAGTTTTGTTTGTTTGCTTGTTTTTAATGTTGCAACATATGCATGCAACATGTGTCTATTTAATCCTCTGTTACTAGACAGCTAAATTGCTTCTACCCCATGATAGAGCTGCCATGAATATTTCTGCTTTGAGTCTTTATACATGGGCTGGGGATGTGGCTCAGTTGTTAGAGTCCTTGCCTAGTGAACCTGCATGAACACACACATGCGTATGCATGCATGTAGGTGCACACATTCACCAGGGCCTTCAACCACATGGCCCCGAGAGTCTTCCAGATCAGATTCAGTTCTGTTTAACAGTAATGGAGGAGATGAACTTGAGACCGGAACTTCCTCTTTTCTTCCCCTGTGATTGGCAGCGATGGAGTCCAGCAGTGACAGCCAGTGCTGGTGAGGATGCAGCGAGGTGGCCCCCGCTCCCTCTGTTGCCGAAAAGGTGGTTAGAGCGCCCTTCTGGAAATCAAGTCAGCCAGTTTGAACCCAAAGCCTTTCAAGCCAGGTGTGGAGGCGCATGCTGTAATTCTAGAACACTCCAGAGATGGAAGGAGGGGAAGTGAGACTTCAGAGTCAGCCCAGAATGCACAGGGAGACTTTGTTCAAAAGAAAAAAAAAAAAAAAGCCTTTCAAAATGTACCATGGCTTTAACTCCATAATCTCATTTTGGATTGTTTATCTTTAAGGAGAGACTTGTACAAATATCCATCCATCCATCCATCCATCCATCCATCCACCCATCCACCCATCTTTGTGAGTTTTTGAGACAGTCTCATGTAGCTCAAGTTGGCCTAAAATTCACCATGTAGACAAGGATGTCCTTGAACTTCTAATCCTCCTGCCTCTCTCCCCAAAGGCTATGATTACAGCGAGCACCACCCTGCCCTGTTTATGTAGTGCTGGAGATGGAACCCAGGGGTTTGCACATGCTAATCAGACACTCTGCCAACAGAATTATGTGCCTGGTCCTCAAAGCCCTGATTTCTCAGTACCTCTCCAAAGTAAATGTGAGAGACCGCGGGCCCCGCACTCTTGCCAGGACACCTTCTTTGTGCCTGAGTGTGTTGGGGTTTGGTGGGTGTGTCTTTGCTGCTTCACCGAAGGCATCTGCTGTGCTTCGTTCTGAGAAGTTCTGTAAGGAAAAACCCAGTGTTAATCGAAAGGAGTGTTCTGTGCCTGTCACTGAAGGGGTGTGTGTGTGTGTGTGTGTGTGTGTGTGTGTGTGTGTGTGTGTGTGTATGCAGATATCTGCAGAGGCCAGAAGAGGGCATTGAATCCCTTAGAACTGAAGCTACAGCAATGTGAGCTGCCTGATATGGAAACTGGGAACCAAACCTGGGTCTTCTGCAAGGGTAATACATGCTCTTAGCCTCTGAGCCCTGTTCTGGGGTCTTAGCATCTCAGTATCCTCATCTGGGAGTTGAGATGACAACTCCCCAATAATGCAGGGGTGGTGGGGTTGGGTGTGTAGTGTTGGGTTTATCAGCTCTTCTTAGCCCCGCCCCCCCTTTGCTCACCAAGGATGGTGGAGAATCTAAAAGTAACATGCTAGAATCTGTGGTGGTGGTGAGAGACCCATATGATGCGTGTTCCTGTGGCCCAAACCATGTTCAATGCTCAGGAGCATTCATCATCCACTCCTCCTGGGAGCCCTGTGTGTCCCTCTCGAAGATAAAGACAGGGAAGCTTCGGGGTAGGGTTGGGACAGGACAAGAACTAACCTGTGGCTATAGTTTGGGCAGGTTTGAGCCTGGTCCCATCCAACCCTGGGGCTGAGTACTTAACACCCAGTCCATGTTAGTAGAAAGCTCCGAGAAGGCTCTGTGGGGGTGTGTGGGTTAAGCATGAGCATGTGTGGGCACCTGTGGGGCTGTGTGGGTTAAGTGTGAGCATGCGTGGGTGTCTGTGTGGGTGTTGCAGGCTGGATGGGGGCTGAGGGTCACATGTGCAAGCTCTGACTCACGTGTGCATATTCTGACAAGGTCATGCCGTGTGTCAGGAGTGGGTGAACCCTCTCAGTCTGTGCATGAATACACATCGTGTCTGGGTGTGTATGCTGGGGGGTAGCTCTTTGCAGGTTGTAAATGCAGATGGATCTGGGGGTGGTGGCTGGAGAGGGAGACCTCACATCGGCCATCTCAGCCAGTGGCTCTGGGACTGGGAAATATGGCTGCTTTTTCCTGGTCCTCATTGGGGTCTAGCTGCTGGTGGACATGAGGGAGTGACACTTGGATGAATGATATAAAGGGGACTGATGTATTAGGGAAGAGCTTGGTGTCAGGAGTATTGACAGGGAGCAGATGTCACATATTATAATGTCACATATTGTCCCCCTCTCCCCATGGCTGAGAATGAGGACTGATGCCCATTTTACAGAAAACGGGAAGGAAGGCAGGCTCAGGGGCATACCAAGGTCTTTTAGCCAGTTAGCATCAGTCTTGGGGCTCAGGCTAATCTCATCCCTGTGACCAAAACCAGGCCCTTTCCGTGATGATCTCTGAGCACAGGGTAGTGAGCGCCCGTCCCTGGAGTGTCAGACACTGGCAGAGTGTTCTGTATTGTGGGGTGGGTGTGAGGCCAGGCAGTGAGTAGGATGTCTTGCCTCCCGTGGATGTTTGAGCGACTTCTGCCTTGGCTCTGCAGGAAGGAGGCAGAGGTGAGGTCTCATGGGAGGGCGATCTTATCGGAAGTACTGGAGGTGTCTGGAGCGTGGTCAGGAGTGTGCAGGGACTGTTAATCACAGTCCCCACCCTCCCAACATCCCACCCCAAGGGAGGCAGATGAAGATCATGTACCTGGCTCTGGGATCTCATGGAGGCCCCCCAGCCTCTGATCTTGAGTGTAGTGTTCCCCATTTTCCAGCATCTGCACTACCCGTGTGTGTGTGTGTGTGTGTGTGTGTGTGTGTGTGTGTGTGTGTTGACGATGGGTGCATGTGTGTGGAGGCCAGAGGCTGTTGTCATGTATCTTCCACCTTATCTTTTGAGTCAGGATCTCTCACTGACCTGGGAGCTCGCTGATTGGTTAGGCTGCCTGGCCAGTGAGCTCCAGGGATCTGCGCTCTCCTCAACTATAGTTGAGATTCACCTTCCCAGCTCTTACGGTGCTGGCTCTCAGGTCCTCTAGCAGGCACTTGACTGACTGGGCTGTCTCCTCAGCCCCTTGTTCCTGCTTTTATGGCAGGTGGGGCTGGGAGATGAGATGTCCAAGGGTGAGATGGGGCCCAGAGTGCCCTTGAGTGATGCTCTACCCAGTGCTTGGCACAGCCTAGCTGCCTTAGGATGTGTCTTTGGATAAAGGAAGAGACCCAGTCCTCGTGGATGTGTGTGGATTCAGGGACACAGTGACATAGAGTCTCCAGTGACCGTCAGCTCCTTAAGGCTTTTATTAGAGCTGTACAGCTGCTATGGGGCAGGCAGAGGCAGGCAGAGGTAGGCAGGCAGAGGCAGGCAGAGGCAGGCAGAGGCAGGCAGAGGTAGGCACAGGCAGGCAGAAGCAGGCAGGCAGAGGCAGGCAGAGGCAGAGGCAGGCACAGGCAGAGGCAGGCAGAGGCAGGCACAGGCACAGGCAGGCAGAGGCAGGCAGGCACAGGCAGGCAGAGGCAGACACAGGCACAGGCAGGCAGAGGCAGACACAGGCACAGGCAGGCAGGCACAGGCAGGCACAGGCACAGGCAGGCAGAGGCAGGCACAGGCACAGGCAGGCAGAGGCAGACAGAGGCACAGGCAGAGGCAGGCACAGGCAGGCACAGGCAGGCAGGCAGAGGCAGACAGAGGCACAGGCACAGGCAGGCACAGGCAGGCAGAGGCAGGCACAGGCACAGGCAGAGGCAGGCACAGGCACAGGCAGAGGCAGGCACAGCCAGAGACAGGCACAGGCAGGCACAGGCAGACACAGGCACAGGCAGGCAGAGGCAGGCAGAGGCAGGCAGATATGGCTTCCATTGTCCCCATAAGCTTTCTAGACTTTTCTTTCTGGGCTTTTTCCTTTGATCCCACTTGGCCTGTACTGCTAGCCAGTGGTCCCTGGGAATTGCCGGGGGTGGGGGGCTGGGTGCAGCCAAGGCCTTGTATCTGGACACCCTTCTTAGAAGGTCTCTGCCGTCCTGTCTGTCCTTTTGTCTGTATGGTGTGATGTCATATATCTCAACTCTGGGCAGATCGATTATTCAGCTTTGCGGGTGGGGGGCTCTCCTGGTTTGAGGAGCACAGGTTGGGGGCCTGGGAAAGGGCTGGCTCTGACACGCCTGGCTTCCCACAGTGGCCCAGGAGCTGGCGGACTCAGAGCCCTGTGTTCTGGATTCCGGCGAGTGGAGGAATGTGACTCTGAGGAATGTTTAACCCGGGCAGAAATAGCACACTTTGCTTTCTTTATTTGGGGCTCCAGGTTTCAGCATAGGGTGCCACTGTTCTCTCACTCCAGCCTGGGGCCGCAGCTGCCCAGGTCCCCCACGGCTCTGGCCTTTTGGGGACAGTGGCCTCTTTTTCCAGTTTTCTTTTATTGTTTTTATTTTTTAACCAAGAGTTGCTGTGGGAACCAGAAAATGGTTCGGACTTGGAAGCACACACCAGGCCCTTACTTCCTCTGCCCCTCAGCCTGCTCTTCTCTGCATCTTGGGGAGGGAGGAGCATGGAGCCATGAAGTCTGCCTGCTGTCTGTTGTCAGGGATTCCCTCCCCCAAGGCCAGCTTCAAATCTTTCTCCCAATTCCTACTGGGGAAATCAGCTCAGCCCTTTCCTGCAGAGCCCAGGAGCAATCTGTGAAATGGGCAAAGTGTCTGAGCCCTGCCTAGAAGGGTGGATGTGAAGACCCTAGTGAGGGGCCTGCCTGCCACTCTCTCCTGCTGGGTCCTGGTGGCTTCACACATCCATGGAGGGAGCCACGCCCCTTGCAGGCACCATACAGTGTCGGTGGATGAACTTTGAACCGTGCTTCGGATGCTCAGAGGAGTAGGCCACCTCCCTTGACCCATCCTCAGCGCTCACAGCTGGCACCAAGGCCCAGCGGCCCTACCTGCCGGTGTCTATCTTGGATGGGGTGGTGACAGTGTGTTTAACTCTCCTGCACTTGGCTATGAGCCATGAGGCTGAAGGCGGTGCCCTTTGCAGGCTCAGGTCTGTCTGTCCTGCCCTGCCCCACAACACATTTGTGGAGATGAATAGAAAAGCCAAGTAAACAGCCCATGGATGGGCCAGGCTTCTTCCAATCCATCCTGATCCTGCCTCACTACCCTGACTTGCACTTGCTCCTTTCTCCTGGGACCCCTTCTGGGTCTGGGGGCTCCAGGGCTTTAGCAGATTAGGCCTAGCGGAGACCACAGTCCCCTGTGGCTGGGGAGACAGCCCCCCACTCATCCCTCCTTCCCGCCCTCCTGCACCTGCCTCTTGGTAGGAACTACAGCTCCCCTTCAGAGCAGGAGATGGGGCTATTTTTGGCACTGTGGGGGGAGGCAAATGCTTTCCTTCTGTTCAAAAATACATGGTGTGCACTGTGCAAACAGGGAGCTGGGCCTGCTCAAAGCCTGTGCTCCTGGGCACTGGGCCTCTTGCCATGGTCCCAGAACCCTCTGGGGCTCTGTAGCCCACACAGACAACCAGGCAGGGGCACTATTATCTTCTGACTGCTTGTCATGGGGCCCTTGCTGGGCTCAAGGGGAACATGATCTTAATTAAAACTAGCAGCAGCCATCAAAATATAGAGGCTCCTGCTTTAGGGGCTCTGGCTGGGATGCCTGTTTTCCTGCATTGGAGGAGCCGAGGGTGCCACTAACAGTGCCCTAGGGCATTCTGGGAAGGATGCCTTGCAACTCTGGAAGGAAGGCAGGGGACCCTGGGCCCAGGGGGAGGCCCAGCTGGCTGAAGGGTTCCTGGGACTGCCCCTTTATTTTTCATTTCCTGGTCGAGAAAGTGGCCTCAGTTTACCCTGTGGTGCTGACACAAGCTGGCATTGACAGTTGGTTCTCTGGCCTACATGTCACTCATAATCTGGTGAAGAAACGGAAGTGAGTCTGGTTTAAATGTCAAGACAAGCCGTTGGTGTAATGGGGACCTGCCTGGTCTCGGCACCCCGGGAAGGCTTAGGTGATGTCTCAGTTCAGCTCCTGTCTCGTGCATTCCTTTGCTGATGTGGGCAGCCCTGTGCAGGGGGGAGTAGGAGGCAGGGTAGAGGAGATTTGGACCAGAAGGTTTGTCTGTCAGTGGCTTCTGGTATGAAAGCATCGGGACTGGGCCACTCTGAGGGCCTGTAGCCAGGAGGAGGCAGACGCTGGTGGCTGGAGTTCTGTGCCGCGCCCACCAAATGCCGGGACGGAGACAAGCCCCGCTACATCTGCCTCTGAACTTTGCAGGTGTGCGTGTGTACACACATGGAGACCACAGCGCGGGCTGGGTGTTTTCTCAGTTGCTCCCTAACTTACTTACTTACTTACTTACTTACTTACTTACTTACTTACTTACTTACTTACTTATTTATTTATTTATTTATTTATTTATTTATTTATTTATGTGTTTCGAGACAGGGTTTCTCTGTTGTAGCTTTAAACTTTTCCTGGAACTCGCTTTGTAGACCAGGCTGGCCTTGAACTCACAGAGATCCGCCTGCCTCTGCCTCCCGAGTGTTGGGATTAAAGGCGTGCGCCACCACCGCCCGGCTAACTTATTTGTTGAGACGGGCTCTCCTTGAGCCTGGAGCTCACCGATTTGCTAGACTGGCCAGGGAGCCCCAAGGGCCCTTGAATCTTCTCCCCAGCATTGGGATTGTAGACACGCCCACCACACTTTTTACTGGGGGTCTGAAGCCTGGTCCTCATCCTTCGGGGCAAACACTTCGCCAATTGAGCCATCTCCCAAGCCTTCTTTTTCCCTTCCTTCCTTCTCTCCCTCCCTCCTTCCTTCCTTTCTTGTCAGCATCTCACGTAGCCCAGGTTGGCTTCAAACTCCCTGTGTAGCTGAGGATGACCTTGAACCTATGATCCTCGTGCCTCTGAAGTGCCGGGGACCTAATCCAGGACCTTGTGCATGCTAGGCCAGCACTCTGCGAACACCCCCAGTCTCCGGAGCTTCGGGTTCTTATCCACAGGAGGGACGGTGGCCTCTGCCCCGGGGAGGTGCCTGCTGAGCTTGGTGCACAGTGGCTAGGCCCCCCTCTCCCCCCATTGAGAAGCAGCTTCGGAAACAGGTTGTAAAGTAGCTGGGGATACTCTAGCCTAGGAGATAAGGGACCAGCAGATGCTGTGGTCAAGGTCACAGCCTGACTTCTGGTGCTACATGCTTCTACCTGTGCCTCTGTACCACTTTGACTGGTGGCTGACAGCAGCCACCCTCCTGCCCAGCCAGCTCAGGGTCCTCCAGTTCTCCAGCACTACAAGCTCGAGGTTGAGTCACTGGGGTGCCTCCTCTTTGGAGAGCAGGTCAGGGCCACGCCCCTACCCTGGCTCTTAAAGGGCCAGCTCCAGAAGCAGCGCTTGAGTACATTGTTTGCCTGGAACTGTGTATTCCAACCCTCCTGGCAAGATGCCTTGGAATTCATGCCCTAGAACTTTCCTGGGTCTCTGCTGGAGCTGGAGCTCAGGGGCTACAGATGGGTTTCTAGAGCAGAGTCACTGAGTCCTGGGCAGGAGGGGAGAAGCTGGCTGAGGGCAGGAGGAGCTGGCTGAGGGCGGGGCTGCTTCCCTCCCCAACAGTGTCTCTGCTAGTTTGGCTAGTTATATCTCCTGGGTGGGGGCTTTGCATCCTTCTTTGGGGGTGTGTGTCTCATTTCGCCCCTCTCCTCTGTTCTGCAATGGGAATCCCTCACCACCCTTCCCCCACTCCTTTGCTGGGCTTCTTTGCTCCATGGGTTGTGATTAGCAACCGTGACTGATCAGGCATGCCTGAACTGCGGATGGTGACTAGCCCGGTGTGTCCCCATCCCAGGACGGAGGGAAGGGATCAGCAAGGCATGAACTGAAGTGGAAAGGTGGGCTGTGGGACAGGAGGGAGGTGGCCTGTGGGAGGGATGGGGGTGCCCAGGTCCTGCCCACAGGACCTGCGTGCTGCCGCTTCCCCTGTGGCTTCTGCGACACATTAATTAACAACGGCAGCAGTTGCTAATGTTTCTGGACACGTGTCATGTTCTCTCGGCCTGGACAGCAGCAGCCTCCTGTGGCTAAGGCTTTGTTCCAGCAGCCGTGGCCACCTGAGGCACCTCCTGTGCCCTGTGAGGTTTGAGCTGGGCAGACAGCTGCTTCTGACAGAGCCCCTCCGCTGTCCTCTGCCTGTCAGAGGACTGCTCTGTGCTTCTGGGTAAACCTCCACACTGCCTTGTCCCCCACCCTCCAGGCCAGGGTGGAACCCTGCTCTGCCTGCTTCCCTCCGCTCCTCAACCCCACTCCCATCTCAGACAGTCCCATGTAGCCCAGGCTGGCCTCCTACTTGCTATATGGCTTGACCCAAGTGCGGGGATCACGGGCATGCACCGATTATGGTGGTGCCGTCTTACAGGGTGCTGGGACTGAACTCAGGGCTCTGTGCATGCTAGGCAGGCTCTCTACCAAGTGAGCTATGCCCCCACTTTCAGTTTGTCACTGTGGTCTTTCCTTTCTTATCACGTGGGTGACTAGACAGCTGTACTCAGGTCTGTCCTGGTTATATGAGGGGCTTGGAGGACAGAAGCCCATGGGGGTCACTGCTGTGCCTCCAAAGCCCAGTTCAGAGTCTGACCTGCTGTAATTGTTTGATAGATGAAGAACTGAAAAATCCCAAGTGTCTTAAGACCATTCTATCAGGGGGCTGGAGAGATGGTTCAGCAGTTAAGAGCACTGGCTGTTCTTCCAAAGGACCTGGGTTCAATTCCCAGCACCTACATGGCAGCTCACAGCTGTCTGTAACTCCAGTTCCAGGGGACACTACACCCATGACAAAACACCAATGAAAAATTTTTAAAAATATGTTAAAAAAAAAAAGACCATCCTATCAGGAAAGCATTACTACTCCCATTTTGCAGATGAGGAAACTGAGGTTCAGTTGCCCCAAAGTGACAAGTACAGAAAGAAGGACCAAGTTTAGTGAAAGGTCCCTCTGAGAGCTGAATACTGTCTTGGTGCCTCTTGGCATGACCAATAGCATAGGCAGTCTGGGAAGCACTGTGGGGCCGAGCTGTATGAAAGCTGAAGAAGTGACCCCCACCCCCAGTGGAAGTCTGCAGGAAACACCCCACACCGACATCTTCCTGAGGGGCACAGACGGTGGCGTTCATCCCCTAGAGGATCTCTTCTCTTGCAAGGTTCCCAGTCTGGTAGTGGAGAAGGCTTGGACCGGGGCCAGTTCCTGGGGCCACGTTTGTGTTGCTCATGTGTGTGTACATTGTGTGTGTACATTGTGTGTGCTTGTTCCGAAGAGAGAAGGACGGCGGGGGACATCGCAGCAAGTACTCTGGCTACTGAGCACCTTCTGTGGGAACCTGTGTACTAAGCACCCACTGCATACCACCCAGTACTGTCCACCACCAGACACGGGCACGCATGCCTGCTTGTTGGAGCTTGCAGCAATCTGGAAGGCTAGGACTGGACATTCAGCAGCGGCAGAGCCATTTTTCAGACTCCCTCCCCAAGGCCGTGGCCGTTGGCATTTCTGCCTGTCTTTTTCTCACGTGTGCAGCTGGGGTAGGTTTTTAACTCCCTGTTTCCAGAAAGAAAAGCCGAGACTGGGAGAAGTTAGTGGGTGTGTTCACTGTTATACCGATGGACGTGGTCAAGACTGGACCTGAACTTGGGTTAGTCAGTGCAAGCAGCTGGACCAGCAGAAGCTGAGGGCCTTTGCTATACTGGAGAGTCCGTCTGGGCCAGGGATTTAGTACCCTATGAGCGGGAGCAGGTTCTGCATTACTGTTTTGGAAGTCATCACCTTTGAACAGTGACAAGAGACTACTATGGAAAATTCCACACCAGACCTCATGGGACGGGTTGCAGCAAAAACTTGGTTGCCCTAAAAATCCCGCACAAAACCACCCTCGGGTGGCATACAGAAGATGGTTATTGGGTTTTGATCTGAGGCCTCTCCCCGGGGATGTCTCATTATGAATATGCAAATTACCCCCTAATACAGAATAACCTCTAGATATATGGAACTTTCTGGGGGGTGGGGATTTCAAGACAGAGTTTCTCTGTGTAACAGTCCAGGCTGTCATGGAACTCGATTTGTGGACCAGGCTGGCCTTGAACTCACAGAGATCTGCCTGCCTCTGCTTCCCAAGTGCTGCTGGGATCAAAGGCGTGCACCACTGCCGCCCAGCAATATGTGGAACTTTTGATAAGGAATCCTAAACTCTGTGAGAGCTGGATCACATGTAAAGGAATCAGCTCCCAGCATGCACTTGGGGGAATGTGTCAAACACTTACCTTCTCCAGTATGTTCTGGGGTTCCATAGACCCTGCTACTGGTTCCACCTCCACTGCAGATGAATTTGGGCAGGTAGCTTCACCTTTGGGTGAAAGCATCAAGCTCTTTGCCTGACAGCATGATTCCAGTGTGTGCTAGCCTGGCATGCTGGGAGCTCCTCTTGGCTACTTCTTCTTACACCACTGCTGGAATCCACAAGGCAAAGTGCATCTTTCTGTAATTTGACTTCAGTTGGGGGGGAAGTTTGTTTGGCTGACATAGAGATTATTAAAATCACTATGGTTTATGATCTTGTTTCTGGAGTGAAATAAAATCCACAAATGATAGGGCAGATAGTAACATTTATAGACATATTTGAGCCAGAATACAAACTTTGAATCAACACTTGCCGTTTGTGTGTGTGTGTGTGTGTGTGTGTGTGTGTGTGTGTGTGTGTGTGCATACACATGTTGTGGTCAATAATCAGGTCTCTTTCTCAGCTCCTCTTCACTTCACTTTTTGAGACCAGGTCTCTCAATGAACCTGGAGCTCACTGATTGGCTAGACTGGCTGGCCAATGAGCTTCAAGGATCCTCCTCCCCGCCCCCCCTCCCCAGCGCTGGGATTTCATGCACTCTCTGTCACACCCAGTGACAGATCCTGGGGATCTGAACTCAGGCACCCGTCCGAGCCGTCTCTATCCCTCAAACCTTGCTTTTGATGGCTGCTTGGAGTCTCTCACCTCCAGAGTACCACCAGCCCTCTCTCCTCAGGGAGTCTGTGGGGAGCACCGTGAGGGACCCTTCAGTGCATGGCCCTCCTCCAGGGGGAAGCACTCTCCTGAACACTGCTATCCCTTCATCGGAGGCGGAACTGAGGCTCAGCATGGGGGTTGAGCCTGATGACTGGCTCTTCCAAGAAGGGCTGCTGTGGTGATGGCAAGCGCCCGCCCGTGTGCCCTGCTGGACAGTACCCCAAAGCCTCACCCCCCCCCATTGCCACACAGCAGGTGCTCTCACCAGCCTGGGGGCTCACCAGGCTCTCCTTGGGTGTGACCACCCCAGGCTGAGGCCTTTGAGCCCGGGCATAGGACACAGGTTGCTGGGCCTCTGATTTGCTATGCCCTGCCACTGTGTATGATTTTGGTGGCATGTGTTGCCTCTCTGGAGCCTCAGGGTTTTCTTACTCACAGTGGACTGTCAGTGAGGTCTTTCAACACGGGGCGGATGCAGCCCCTGAGCTCAGCCAATGGGAACAGCTGGGGCTCAGGAGATCCGAGGGACTAGGAGGGAAATGGGATTGAACTTGAGATTTGAATGGCTCTGAGCTGTCTCGCATCTGGGCTCCCTCTAGGGCCCGGCTCCTCTCCTTGACAGCAGCCGGAAGCTGTCTGCTTTAGTGTGTGCTAACACCGTGGCTTGGCTCTGCCAGCTGCATCTCCCACCTCCACTCAGCAGGCAATGAGAGCCTCACTGTTTTATCCTGGCACCACCACTTGTCACCAGAGTAATGACAGCAAGGTCCCTGTGTCCAGGGCTGGGCTGTTTGCCACGTCTGTTTTCCTGTTGGCTCCGTCAGCAGCCCTATGCCAAGAGGAAGCAAGGCTCAGAGTGGCATGCATGTGCGGCGTCGACTGGGGTCTTAGCATGACCAGGTAGCTGTGCCTCTATCTGAACCAAGGCCGTTCGGGGGAGAGAGTGTGGAGTCCTGTGCTGTGAGCTCGGGGGTGGGGGTGGGGGTGGGGCGTCAGGGAGCAAAGCTGGTCCAGTCCAGCCTTAAGGTGCCTTCGAGGCTGAGAGACCTTGTACTCAACATCGCTGAAACAAGGCTTTGTGTGTTGCCCTAGTCTCCACACACAGAAACCAGGCTGCGGGGGGATGTGGGGGAAGAGATGGGAGGCTGGGTGCCAGGGGGAGAAGCCTGGCCAGGAGTGTTTGAGTCTGATTAGCCTTGGGAGCTTAAACATCGGGTGAGATTCTGCTTATGAGTGAGGTGGCTTTGCCACAGCCTGTGACTCCCGTCCATGTGGGGCTCAGATGCAGCCCGGGTGAAGGGCCACCCAAAGAGCAGTCTCTACCAGTTGCCATAGCATCTCTGTGGGCAGAGTGGGGGAGGGTAAGAGCTGTTGCCCAGAGGGTGGGGTGTGGGGGAGGCAGGCAGGGCCTGGATGTCTTTCCTGTTGATTTGTGGTGTGCCCAGCCCTGAGCCGCCCAGCTGGGCTGGCACAGCTAACATGGGTAGAAATAGCGCCTGCCAGCTGGAGGCTGGGCTGTTACCATCCTGCTCCAGGAGGGGCCTGGAGAGGGCTGATCCAGGAGTCCTGCTCTCTGTGTCGTGTTGAGGGAGGGCCCAGGGGTTCTGGGCAGGGTCAGTCTCTGTCTGGGCAGGGTCAGTCTCTGACCTCTTTTGGGGAAGAGCAGCGGGCAGGGCAGGAGCTGTTTCTCTCTCCCGGCAGCGGCGTGGGGTAATCACAGTAGCTGGGCCGGCTCGGTGCCAGGTCCTCGGCAAGTGCTGTCATGTTATCTCTGTCTGCTCGGAGCCGTGATTCCACATGCCGGAGCCAGAGCCAGGCAGGGTCCCCACACGCCGGAGTTAGGCCCACCTTCCGGTCCCCGTGTGGCCCTCTGCCCCTCTCAGGACATGAAGCTGTTGTCCTGTCCATTTTCCTTTGCTGGGAAGTGCTCTTCCTGGACCCTGCTGACTTGCCTGGGTTGGTCATCTTGTGGCTGGGATCTGGGGACTCTGGAGCCTTTCCCTGGGATTGCGGGGAAGCCCCAGGACTAAGATTATGCGTTGAGTTAGAAGCCTGGGTGGGTTGCCAGGACCTCCACTCTGTCGCCCAGCACAGGGAGCTGGAGAGCCAGCCGGTGGTTCACTAGTGGGGCACAAGCAGTTTAACCCGCTCACCCAAGCTGCCTCACTTTCTTGGGGAAATGAGAACCAGAGAGGATGAGTGACTAGGTTCTGGGGGAGTCACCTGGGGACCCCTTGAGGGAATGGGGGTCTGGTGTGTAGTAGGGTGGAAGGGGTACAGATGTAGCTGAGTGTAGCAGAGTAGAAGAAATGTGTCCCCTTTCTCTGAGGAAGTTGTCATTACCACTAACCCGGGTTGCCTTCTGCTGCTGTGATCAAAAGCGATCTGGGGAGGGAAGGATTTATTTTACCTTACAGCTTACAGCCACTCTACAGGACAGGAACTCCAGGAAGGCAGGAACCCAGAGGCAGGGGCTGCAGAGGCCATGGAGGGGTGCTGCTTACTGGCTTGCTCCCCATGGCTTGCTCAGCCTGCTTTCTTATAGAACCCAGGACCACCTGCCCAGGGATGGCTCCACCCCCAGTGGGCGGGGCCCTCCCACCTCAGTCATTAATCAAGAAAGTGCCCCACAGACTTGTTTACAGCTCCAATGGTGCCATTTGAGGTTCCTTCTTCTCAGATGACCCTAATTTATGTCAAGTTGACAAAAAACTAACCAGAATAGACACCCAGAGGAGCAGTGTTGCAGAGACCTCCGTGCTGAGCGGACGGCAGGGGAAGGACTCCTCTGTGCTGTGAAGAACTGACTCACTCAGTAAGGGTAAGGGAGGGGGCAGGCTGGACCTGAGAGGACCTGACCGTGGCAGGGGTGTTTGCAGCCAGGGCAGTCAATAGCAGAGAGAGAGGGAGTGAGGGACTGAGCTGGATGGGGAGGGGTGTAGGGCCCAGATTGACCCTTTAGAGTTCGCGAGGGTGTTTGGAAAGTGCTCCGGCACTTGAGCACAGGAAGGCCGGCTGCTCTTCTGGAAGGAGACTATTTGCTGATCAAGGGCACCAGGATTGAAGGGACTGGGGTGGAAGGCCAGACCCCAGAGGGCCTGTTTTCTCTCTTGTGAGATTCTCCCAAGCCCCCGCTTGCATTAGCACCGGGCGGGCAGGCGGGCGGGCAGGGTGGGTGGCCCAGAGGGCAGTCCTTGTGTCTGGAGACTCAAGTGGGGTCTGGATCGGTTACTGGGTTACCGGAAGACCGGCAGTCTGCCTTCCTTCCCTCCTGCTGTAGCAGGCACCTTCCCTCCGTGGGGGCTGCCAGCTCTGGTGTTCTGTTCCTACCATGTTTGAGCTGAGCTTCAATCAGGAGAGAGGTATTTTGCTTCAGGGAAATGAAAATCAGACTCAACGTTTATCCTGGGCTCCTGGGACCAGCTCTTGTGTTCACTCTTGGCAGACTGCGTGGAGAGGAGGAGCCTGAGGGAGCTTCCGTAGCTGCTGGGGTGGGAGGAGGCACTGGGTACTCTGGGCTCCTCTACTTAGGCGGGAGCTTAGGAGGGCGTCAGCAGGCCTGAGGAGATAAAGGCTGGTGGTGGCGGGGTGTGTGTGTGTGTGTGTGTGTGTGTGTGTGTGTGTGTGTGTGTGAGTTTCTCTCCCTCTGCAGTTCTGGCTCTCAGCAGGGCCAGTGGGGGGGATGGGTGCCCAGCTCCATCCTTCCTCATGGCTCTGCGCTCCAGCTCCCCTGAACTGCAGGATTCTAAAGAAGCCTTCCTTTCCCAGGATCCTGCTGGGAGTTTATACGCTGTTTTAGAGATGAGGATTCTGAGGTTCAAAGAGGTTAGACAACGTGTTCAGGAGTAACCCAGCCTACACGTGGCCCCAATAGAATAGGGTCTTGACCAAAAAGTGATGCACCCTTCAGGGTAACCCCACATCTGGTGTTCATCAAAAGCCTTGCCCTCAGTAGTGCTTACAGACCTGGCCACAGGAATGTGCTGGGGAAAGAAAGTCAGCCCAAACCAGGTGCACTCATACAGATCACACATTAGGAAGTTCAAGCCCCTGCCCATGACAGAGCCCCAGGGCTGTGCCCCGCTGGGAGCTGGGAAGAGAATGTCTTTCTATTGTGTCCTTTGGATACTAGACACATTTCCAATTTGTTAAATTACTTTTGCCTGTAACTTAACTGCAAGATGGAGCTGCAGGTCCTGTTTGACAGATGGGTAGAGTGAGGCTGAGAGGTGTAGGGGTTCGGTGTGACCTTAGCACTGAGAAGCGTAGGGAGCCTTAGGCTGTCTGACCTCAGGTTCTTCTCGTGGTCCCTTGTTCTTCCCACCCTGTCCCTACTTGGTCAGGGCCACGTTCTGGGGTGTTCCTGGGGAGACAGAGTCCCTGGAGGGTTGTGGAGGGTCCGGGACTTGCTGGAGAGGGTTTCTCAGCAGGACAGGTGTCTTAGTTAGGGTTTCTATTGCTGTGAAGAGACACCATGACCACACAACTCTTACAAAGTAAAGCATTTCATTGCGGCTGGCTTGCAGTTCGGAGGTTCAGTCCGTTATTGTCAGGTGGGAAGCATAGTGACAGGCAGGCAGAGATAGTGCTGGAGAAGGAACCAAGAGTCTACATGTGGATTGGCAAGCGGCAGGAAGCCCACAGTGACACACTTCCTCCAAAAAGGCCACACCTACTAATAGCGCCCTCCCTGTGAGCCTAGGGGGCCATTTTCCTTCCAACCACCACAGTCCACGCCTGTCCCCTGTAGACTTGTAGCCATATCATGATGCAAAGTTGCATTTATTCAGTTCAACTTCGAAGCTCCATCCATAATCTATTACAGTCTCCACGCTGTTAAAAAATCCAAAGTTAAGCCAGGTGGTGGTGGCACCTGCCTTTAATTCCAGCACTCGGGAGACAGAGGCAGGCAGATTTCTGTGAGTTCAAGGACAGCCTGATCTACACAGCTAATTCCAGGACAGCCGGGGCTACACAGAGAAACCTCATCTTGAAAAAAACAAAACCAAAACCAAAACCAACCAAACAAACAAAAAGTCCAAAGTTCAAAGTCTCTTCTGAGACCCATGGCAACCATGTAATCTCTTAACTGTAACCTCCTGTGAAATCACAAAAAGCAGATCACATACTTCCAATACACAATACCACAGAATATACATTACTATTCCAAAATGGAGGAAAGGGAGCACAGTGAGGAAATACTGGACCAAAGCAAGACCGAAAACCAGCTGGGCAAATTCCCAACTCTGCATCTCCATATCTGGTGTCAAAGCTCTTCAGAGCTCCAACTCCTTTCAGCTTTGTGGACTGCAGCACACTTCTTTCTCTTGGGCTGGTTCCACTCCCTGTTAGCAGCTCTCCTCTGCAGGTATCTCGTGGCTTTGGCATCTCCAACATCTTGGAGTCTCCAAGTCAATCCAGGCTTCACCTTCACAGCTTCCCACAATGGCTTCTCTAGGCCTCTATTCAGGGACACCCCTGATACATGCCAGGCCTCAGCAGCTTTCCTTAGCTGTGGAGGGAGATTCCATAACCCCTTTCTTCTGTCCTTAACTCTAAAGCCAGAGCCAGGTGGATGAAGCTGCCAAGTTCTTCTGCTTGCTGGGGCTGAAACATGGTCCCCTTGTTCAATTACATCTTCAACCAGCGTTCTGTTTTCGATGGTTTCCATCACTGCCAAAGCTTGGCTGTTCTGAAACTCCCTCAGTAGTCCAGACTGACCTTGAATTTAGAGTTCACAAGCCTGTGCCTTCTGAGTGCTAGGATTAAAGGCCTGGTCCTAAGCTCTTCTTTAATTCCTTTTCACAAGTTGGGAACGTAGCTGGGGTCCTGCTCTGAGGTCACCTCTCACTTTATGCCACTTGGCATCAGGCTTTTCTTAAATCTGTTTTCACTTCCTGTGGTCCTTTCCTCCTCAAACTGTATATTTTATATTTTTCCTTGCTCAGCTTGCTCCTTTTCATTATGGGTCTGCATAAGACTGGCCATTAATAACCACACGACACAGTCAATACCAGGCTGTCTGGAAATCTCCTCCACTAAAGCTGTTAATCCATAACTCTTCAACTTAGCCTCAGGCAGATTTTTTTGGAGAAGGGCAGAAAGCAGCCACATTCATCACCAAAACATCACCAGAACAGTCTCTCTAGGCCACATGTTAATATTCTTCTCCTCTGAAACCTCTTGAGCCAGCCCCCACGGTTCAACTCACCCTCAGCACTCTGTCTTCCATGCTCCTACTAATGTGGCCCATTGAGTCCCGTTTGAAGTGTCCAATCACTTTTCTAGTTCAGAGTCCCGAGTGTTCCATATTCCCTCAAGCAAAACTGTGGTCCAGCCTATCACAACATTACCCTAGTCCCTGGTACCAACTTCTGTGTTAGTCAGTGTTCTGTTGCTGTGAAGAAACACCAGGACCACGGCCACTCTAATAAAAGAAAGCGTTTAAATGGGACTTGCTTACAGTTGCAGAGATTCAGTCCATTTTCATCGTGGCTGGCTGGCGGCGCACAGCAGACATGGTGCTGGAGAAGTAGCTTAGAATTCTACATCCAGATCCTCAGGCAGCAGGAAGAGAGTGACATGGGCCTGGCTTGAGCACTTGAAACCTCAAAGTCCAACCCCAGTGACCACACAAGGCCACACCTGCTCCAACAAGGCCACACCTTCTAATAGTGCCCTCCCTATGAGCCTATCGGGGCCATTTCCGTTCAAACCACCACAGCTGTGGAAAATGGACATGGGTCATTTGGTGACCAAAGGTGAGAGAAGGTTGAGTAGGTTCATTGATGGGGTGTTGACTGGGGGTGTAAGGTCCCTGGTATTCCTCAGCTTTGAGCCTAAATCTAGAACTCTGAGCCCTGAGCCCTGAGCTTGAACCTTGAACCCTTAGCTCTGAATTCTGAACCCTGTACCCTGACTGAGCCTTGAGCTTGAACCCTGAGCCTGAGTCCTGAGCCCTGAGCCTGAATCCTGAGCCCTGAGCCTGAGCCCTGAGCCCTGAGCCTGAGTCCTGAGTCCTGAGTCCTGAGCCCTGAGCCTGAGTCCTGAGGCCTGAGGCCTGGGTCCTGAGCCCTGAGCCTGAGCCCTGAGTCCTGAGCCTGAGCCCTGAGCCCTGAGCCTGAGCCCTGAGCCTTGAGCCTGAGTCCTGAGTCTGAGCCCTGAGCCCTGAGCCCTGAGTCCTGAGCCATGAGCTGTGAGCTCTGAGTCTGAGCTCTGAACACTGAGTGCTAAGCCCTGAGCATGGATCCGTGGAGGGAAGCCAGAGGGGGAGGCCTGTTAATTTCACGGTTGGTTGGAGGCGTGGTGAGAAGGAGGAGTAAGAGGGGGGATGGGATGGAGTTGGGAGCTACTCCCTGGGAAGCTCCCCTTGTATCTGGTACCATGGCTGAGGCCCAGGGAAGCTGGACCCCCAAATTGCTCTTTTCAAGTGCCTGTGGTGATTTGATCCCAGGAGCATAGGATCCCGGGCTGCCTCCTGCCCCTCCATACATTGTGGGGGGCACGCAGGCTGTGGGCGAAGAGTCATTCCTCTTCAGTCTTTTATTTTGAGACTTGTGAATGTAGCAGTGCAGGGGCGATCCAGCTCCATCCCCCGGCCCCTGCCTCCACCCCAACCGGCTTGGAACCGGCAGGTCCTGCGGCATCTGTTCACAGGCTCACCCAACTTCCCCAGAGTCTCAGCCATTTCAACACTTTCCCTCCTGACCCCACAACCTGACCCCAAGTCCAGTGTGGTCATGGTGAGTTATGCTTGAGTGGCTTTTCAGCCTCTTTCCCCAGAACCTTGCTCTGGCTTGTTTGGGCTTTCATGGCTCTGTGAACGACTGATGCTCTAGTATTAGCCCACTTCCTGGATTGGTCCAGTTATGGCTCCTTGATTAGACCCAGGGACATTGGACAGGCGAGTGCCAGGGGTGACATGTCCTTAACTGCACCCAGTCCAGGGTACGGAATGTCATCTTTTGAGAAAAAATTGTGTGTGTGTGTGTGTGTGTGTGTGTGTGTGTGTGTGTGTGTCTGTGCACCATGGGTATGTAGGAGCTCACAGAGGTCTGAAGAGGGCATCAGATCCCATGGCATGAGATGTAGGCAGTTGTGAGCCACTGTGTGGGTGCTGGGAACCAAAGCTAGGTCCTTTGTAAGAGCAGTAATCGCTCTTAGTGGCTGGTCTATCTCTCAGCATCCCAGCTTCTCACCCCATGTCATCCGACTCCATGACCTTGAGAAAAGGTAATCACCTTTTGTTGTGTTTGGGGGAGCTAAGCCTCTAGCACACAGCTTAGGGAGTTTTGTGGACAATATTGCTTAAAGTAGGGGGAGCTAGAGAAGTAAGCAGAAGCAGAGACAATGAAAGGGAAGCCACGGGCCAGACAGAGGCTCTGTGGCTAAGAGCACACTGCTCTTCCAGAGGTCCTGAGTTCAGCACCCACACGGTGGCTCACCACCACCTGTAACTCCGGTTTCAGAGGCCCCGACTCCCTCTTCTGACTGCCCTCCCCCCACATACACGTAAGGGAAAATAAATCCTTAAGAAGAAAGTCCGTGAATCTCGGGACAAGTGGCAGGTCAGCTCTCAAAGCGCAGCGCAGGAGCAGCTGAGACCACAGGGCCCTTTGCCCGAGTCTAGGGCGTCGCCCTCTGTTGCTCAGTTTCCACGGTGTAGGCTGTGCACACCTCCAGCTTGGGCTGGCACAGGCCTGCCTAGCCTATGTCCAAGCAGCCTAGTTGGCAGGATTGGGCTGGGTGACCAGGCCCCCAGAGAGGTCCCCTGGCCGCCACTCTCCAGGATCCTCTGAGGCTCCAGGAAGTGAAGAGTTGGCATTTCTAGGAATCTCAGAGGCAGGGAAGAGACTTGGAAGTCTCCGATGTCCCATTAAGCCAAAGTAGCTGCTTAAAACTAGGTAAGGCTTTCTTCTCCAACCTCATTTCACATCCCAGAGGCTTAGCTGCCTGCTGGTCACTCGGTGCCCTATATTAGGGACAATTCTGGTGAGAGAACAGTGAGCCATGCCTTACCAAACTGCCTGAAGCTTCTGGCGCTGTGATGGGGGCAGGGAGGGCAGGGAGGGTCCCCTGCCAGGCAGCAGTCCTGGGCAGGCTTTGGAAGATTGTAGGTGGGAAGTTGAGACATCAGGGTTTCCCAGGAGTGCTCCTCTGGCCTCGGGAGACCTAGCTGAGGTCACCAGTAGGCCTGTCTTCAAGCCTTGCTACTACCTCCTACCGTTTATGGTCCGTGAGGCCACTCCTTGCTAAGGTCACAGTCATACAGCTCAGGCTGCCTCAAGGTTGGAAGAAGCCTTCCATTCTGAGCTCGGAGTCACCACCCATTTCTTGGGACAGTGACTGCAGGTTGTAATCTCTGTCACATAAGTAGACCTGACTGAAGCTTATTGGGAAGATGGGAGGGGTTGTCCCACCCACCATGGGATTCTTGCGAAGGCAAAGGACAGCAAGCCTGTTTATATGAGGAACCTGGGCTGGGGTGGGGGTGGGGCGGGGGGCAGCCTTGGGGCTGGCCTGGAGCTCAGTGTCCAGACTCCCAGAGCCTGAGGTCTCTCCATCTGCATCAGCTGCATCAGAGACCACCGGTGGGGGTGGCAGGGCCAGGGCAGCTCAGCACAGTCTAGTCTGGTGAGCTGGGGAGTTGGTTTGTTTGGTTTTTTTTTTTGTCAACTTGACACAAGTCAGAGCCATCTGGGAAGAGGGAGCCTCAGCTGAGGAATTGCCTCCATCAGGTTGGCCTCTGGGCAAATCTTTGGGCATTTTCTTGGTTGGTGGCTGATGTGGCTCAGCCATGGTGGGTAGCAGCGTTCCTGGGCAGAGGGTCCCAGAT
The DNA here is from genome assembly GCF_004664715.2 of Peromyscus leucopus. NCBI lineage: Eukaryota > Metazoa > Chordata > Mammalia > Rodentia > Cricetidae > Peromyscus > Peromyscus leucopus. Next base: position 8,126,457 of record NC_051066.1, on the reverse strand, counting down.
TGCTTTTGGTCTTTTTTTTTTTTTTTTTTAAATCACAGCAATAGAAACGGAAGTTGAACAACATCTGGTTATTCCTCAGTCTCCTCCCCTCTGGATTCCCATGCTTTACCTCCTACCTTATAACTTCTGCCAGAATCTGCTCTTGGAAATGTAGCCGCACTGTCTGTCTGTCTCTGTCTGTCTGTCTGTCTGTCTGTCTGTCTCTCTCTCTCTCTCTCTCTCGCTCTCTCTCTCTCTCTCTCTCTCTCTCTCTCTCTCTCTCTCTCTCTCTCTCTCTCTCTCTCTCTCGCTCTCGCTTTCTCAGCTTGCTGCCCTGGGTAAGTGGCTCCCAGGATCCACACAGGAAGGGTGCAGGGGAGGAGGCGTGAGGACCTCCAGCCTGTCATGGCTTCTGCCCCTGGGTCGCTCAGGTTTGAAGTCCTCTGCCTGCTGCTTCTCGGCCTCTTGTGCCTCACTGTGCCCACCTGGAGCCAGGCCAGGAAGCTGCTTTCTGGGGACTGCCGGGGGTTGTGGCTGAGTCGCAGCACAGATGGCAGCTGGGGGGCTAGGCGATGGCCGTTGAGTTTGTGTGAGGCTCTTGTCGCTGCGGGGCTCTTGTCGCGGGTCTCCCTCAGTCTGCCACCTTTCCTCCTCTTCCCTGGGCAGACATCCCGGCTCCTTTCTCACCCGCTGCCTGACACGGACTTGTCATTCACTCGCTCATTTATCACTATGCTGAGCTCAGCTGAGTGCCATGATGGGGAGGGAGCCAGGGCCGTCTGCATCTGTTGGAACAGAGTTCCCAGGCAGGTACTGCTTCTGTACCTGCTTTACATGGGGAAACTGAGGCACGGGGAGCCCAATAATCTCCCCTGGTGGTCACCCAGATAGGGAGCTTGTGGCCTTGAAGGGTTTTGTTTGTCTGAGACAGAGTCTCACTATGTAGATCAGGCTGACCTCAAACTTCGAGATCTCCCCACTGCTGGGACTAAACGTGTGCTCCACCGTGCCTGGCTGTGAAGGTGGTTGGATGTTCTCACTTGGTGCTGTGCTGGAAAGCTTGGCTGGGTTTCAGCTCGATTCAGTGCTTCAGTAGAGTGGCGACCCGGGTCTGGCCTGAGCTCCCGCCCTTAGGCATCTCCTTTCAGCTTCCATATCCTGTCGGCTCTGGACGTGAAGACCTGGGCTTTCCACCGAGAGGGCTGCAGGGCAGTGAGGAGGTTGAGGTGCTGGGCTGAGAAGCTCCTCGCCCCATCCCAGGCCTGGAAGCGGCAGGCACCCACTCTGACCCTCCTGTCCCAGGACTGAGAGCCGAGAAAGGGTGTGGCTGGCTTTGGACTGCTTGCCTCTGCCGCTCAGGTTCTGGGATTAAAGGCACGTGTCACCACACCCCAAAATGGAAGAATGTACCTTAAGTAGCCTTCCTGGGCAGGGAGGGAACCCAGCTGTCTGAAGGTGTTTGGGAGGTGGCCTTCAGAGTGGCAGCAGTAGACACTGGGCATAGTAAGTGTGGGCACTGGGAAGATAGGGCAGACCATCGTCTCCTGGGCTGGTGAGCATCTGTCCAGATTGTCCACCGTTCACTAGGGGGTTACTTTCTTACTCAGAGAGGGAGGGCTGGCAGTCATGTGGGGCAGGCCGCCTGTGGGTAAGGAGAGAGGAGGGAGCTGCTCCCCCCCCCCGCACCCCCCTGTTCCCCTCCCCCTGCCCCCCCCCCCGCAAATGCTGGTGTCCTGGGACTCCCATCTAACCTCTGACCTTCTTTTCTCTTGCAGTCACCGAGAAGGAAGTACAGCAGTGGTGAGTAGACTGAGCTACTGTGTGCGGGGTGGGGGTGGGGGTGGGGGTGGGGGTGGGCTGCTGCTGGGGCCCAAAGCCCACAGCCTGTGGGACCGGGAGGGGTCCAGGAGACAGGCATCCACCCCCAGTTCAACATCCCCCAGCCACGTGGGGCCGTGCAGTGTCCATTGACCAGGTGGGGAGGGTAGACTCCTCCCTGGGCTTTTTGTTTGTTTGTTTGTTTTGTGGGTCCTTTTTGGCCTTTACAGTGATCTCTCTGTTTTTATTGTGACTGTTTGCCTGCATGTATATATGTGCACCATATGCACAGTGCCCGTGGAGGTCAGAAGAGAGCACTGGATCTCCTTGAGCTGGAGTTGGGGTATCCATGAGCTGCCTTGTGGGTGCTGGGAACCGAGCAGGGTCCTCTGCAGGAGCAGCAAGTGCTCTTAACCATTGAGCCGTCCCTCCAGCCCTCTCCCTGGTTGGTTTGTTTTGAGACAGGGCCTTACCATGTAGCCCTGGCTGGCCTGGAACTCACAGAGATCCACCTGCCTCTGCCTCCCGAGTGCTGGGATTAAAGACATACCACCACCACCTGGCCAATTTGTTTTTTGAGACAAGGTTCCTCACTGCTACCTAGGGCTCTCCCATTTGACGAGGCTGGCTGCCCAGATCGCTCCGAAGACGCCCTGTCTCTGCCTCCTCAATGTCCCCAGTACTGGGTTTCTAAGTGCTCCCTACCACATTGGGCTTTTCCCATGGGTGCTGGGGACCCAAACTCAGGTTCTCATGCCTGCCTGGCAGGTGCCTGGCTGACAGTGCCATCTCCCCAGCCCCATTTTGTAGTATCCATTAAGACTCAACCTGGAGCCTGGAGAGACGGCTCAGTGGTAAAGCACTGGCTGCTCCTCCAGGGAGCCTGAGTCAGATTCCCAGCACCCACATCTCGGCTCACCGTTGTCTGTGACTCCAGTTCCAACATCTCTCTGGGCACTGGGTGCATGTGTGGTACATAGACATACAGACATACAAGCAGGCAGAACAAAACACCCATCACATCAAATACAATTAAAACAATCTAGGCTTATGGAAGACCCTGCTCACCAAACAGGTGAGATACAAGTCAGGGGATTGAAATCCAGTCCTGACTTCATCACTAAATCACTCTGGGCCTCAAGAAGATTCTTCTCCCACTCTGGGGCTCAGTTACCTCTTTTAGAAAATACTACATGAAACCAGGTGGAGGTGGCACACGCCTTTAATCCCAGCAGTCAGGAGGCAGAGGTAGGTGGATCTCTATGAGTTCGAGGCCAGCCTGGTCTACAGAGCGAGTTCTGGGACAGCCAGGACTACACAGAGAAACCCTGTCTCAAAAAAGACAAGAAAGAGAGAGAGAGAGAGAGAGAGAGAGAGAGAGAGAGAGAGAGAGAGAGAATACTAGATGAAGTGTGGCCGACAGATGTCTACCTGGAGGCCAGCTCCAGTCAGTCTGTGGTGGCTATCTGAAACACTGTATTAGAAAAGATTCTCGGGTGGCATGTCACAGAGAGAGTAGAAAGTACGGCAGTGAGGAATTAGTGAAGTCTGCAGTGAGCTAGTGATGCCCGCTCTGGGCCTCGGGCTTGACTCAGGCTTGTCCCTGCAGGAAGCACCCTCCCTCCGTGTAGACAGACATCAATAATGGGTCACGGATAATTCCATCTGATCAGTCTCCAGTGTTGTGACTTACAGAATTGTCACCACACAGAATGGGCCCATTTGTTGTCTCTTGATGGCCAAAAATCCTTTTTTTAGCTTAGCACCTTGTCCACAAGCCTGCTGAGTTAGAGGTTAGATCAGGGACCTACGGTCCCCCTGTACCTGTGCCCCCAAAAGCCCAGGGCCTTTTCACAGTTTTCCCTGTTCTGAACAACAGCTAGTCTACCCCCAGGGGATCTCTCCCTGTGGTCACTGTCCTCAGTGACTCTCAGGCTTCCTGTCTCCATCCCTCAGCCAGTGCCAGAAGATTTGGAGGTGGAGCCTGATGCTCTGGTCTCTTGAAGCCCCTTTGGAGGACACCCCACAGCTTGCCTAAGGCTCAGCTCCTTGCCCTGGCCCTTGGGGCTGCCTGGAGGTTCAGGACCGCCCCCCCCCCAGCAGCTGCCCCCACCCAGGCCCGGCTCCTGCGCTTTGGAGCCTTGTCTTTGCTGATATCTCTTCTAGTCCCTCAAGCCCACGTCTCAGGTCGTTGGTCAGGTCTCAGAGGAGAGGTTCCCATGCCTCCGCACAGAATCACCCTGTTTTGTACTGACTTCTGACAGCTGCTGTTCAGGGTCCCTGTCATGCAGAGAGTATTAGAGGAACCGGGACTAGAGCTCAAGGCCTGGGTTGTGGTGGGTGGGGGTGGGAGGGTGCCTGGGCCAGCCAGTGGGGAACCCATCACCCAGCCCCAAGTGACCTCCGACAGACAGCATCTGCTCTTTTTCGGAGGAAGAAGGCCCCAGGCTCAAGGGGTGGGACCACCTTCAGTCTGTAGCCTTCCTGTGTCCTAGGCTCTCCATCTTAGGTACT